>NW_027445626.1:1360867-1701084 GCF_035582795.1 Mycteria americana
ACCTTTTGCTGTGGGGCAGGACCGACACTTCAAGAGTCCACAGCAGAGCTCCCTGCTCCCAATGGCACCCTCTGCCAACACCACGCAGAGCTCATAAAAGGGACATGACAAAGGTCTACCTGAAAGGGGCAAGGAAGTCTGGGGGGTTTCCATGAGAACTGGAATAGGTTTTGCTCAGAGAACTCTGCCTTAACTTCTCACTGCCTTTTCCTCCTTGGACAGGTGCCCATGCCCAGAAGTAGCAAATGTCCAATGCAAGCTCCATCACTGAATTCCTCCTCCTGGCATTTGCAGACACACGGGAGCTGCAGCTCTTGCACTTCTGGCTCTTCCTGGGCATCTACCTGGCTGTCCTCCTGGGCAACGGTCTCATCATCACTGCCGTAGCCTGTGACCACCACCTCCACACCCCCATGTACTTCTTCCTCCTCAACCTCTCTCTCCTCGACCTGGCCTCCATTTCCACCACTGTCCCCAAAGCCATGGCCAATTCCCCATGGGACACCAGGGTCATCTCCTACCTGGGATGCGCTGCCCAGGTCTTTCTGTTTGTCTTTTTCATTTCAGCAGAGTATTTTCTTCTCACTGTCATGGCCTACGACCGCTACATTGCCATCTGCAAGCCCCTGCACTATGGGACGCTCGTGGGCAGCAGAGCTTGTGTCCACATGGCAGCAGCTGCCTGGGCCAGTGGTGTCCTCAATGCTCTGCTGCACACTGCCAATACGTTTTCACTACCACTCTGCCAAGGCAATGCCTTGGACCAGTTCTTCTGTGAAATCCCCCAGATCCTCAAGCTCTCCTGCTCAGATGCTTACCTCTGGGAAGTGTGGGTTATTGTACTTACTATCTTTGTGGATGTTGGTTGTTTTGTTTTCATTGTGCTGTCCTACATGCAGATCTTGAGGGCTGTGCTGAAGATCCTCTCTGAGAAGGGACAGCACAAGGCCTTTTCCATGTGCCTCCCTCACCTGGCCGTGGTCTCCTTGTTCATCAGCACTGCCATAGTTGCCTACCTGAAGGCCCCCTCCATCTCCTCCCCATTGCTGGATATGGTGGTGGCAGTTCTGTACTCAGTGGTGCCTCCAGCCGTGAACCCCCTCATCTACAGCATGAGGAACCAGGAGCTTAAAGACACATTGAAGAAGCTGATTCAATCAGCTCTTTCTCAGCAGCAATAGCCTGCTCACGTCTCTTCAGAAGAGATTTCAAATTCATCTTGGGAACCTCCTGTGCTTTGGGCATTTTATCTGTGATGACCATGTTTGTCCATGTCTGCATCCACTCCACTTCCCCAGAGCCATGAACCCAGCCTGTCTGACCCAGAGGCCTGTTCACGTGTGTCTGGCACAATGGTACAGCTGGCCTCCCGTGTCGCACCTCTGTAATAAAAGGGGATTTCCTCAGTGGTGGTGTCTGGAGGTTGGGCTCTTCTTCCAAAGCTGAGCTCAGGCTGAAGAAATTGCCCCCACAATGCCGTGCTGCTTTGCTTGGGTTCTCCCCATGGGATGAGGGGAGGAGGGCATGTGGCAACGTGTTAGAGAATGGGCCTGGGCTGAGCCTTCACCTGTGGGTGCCCAGTTCCCCCGGAGATGGTGAATGATCAACAGGGATCTGCCTGGGACTCTCACCCCATGGCTTTCAGGCACCACAGCCCGCTCGCTCTGCAGAGCAGTACCAACAGCTCAGGGCCCTGTGGAGGGCACAGGGAGGAGGAAGGAGCGGCAAGTCAGGCCAGCATGGACAAACTTCCCTGGTGAAAGGCTCTCTGGGGGCAGGGACATGTCTGGAGAAGAGAAAGCAGCAACTCTGTGCTTCTAGGGGGGAATAAATGACAAAGAAAAATCTATTTCTGAATGCACCAGCTCGGGCAGGCTTCTCTATTGCTTGGGTGGCTGGAGCAGCCTGAGGATGCCCTGGGCCAGGAGCCTTTTCCTGGGAGTGGGGCTGGCACAGAGGGGTTTGCTGGCCGTGGACAATAAGGATGTCTTGGAGACAGGAGCAGACACTGGCCTCCATCTCCTCATGCCATGGCTGGCCCTCAGCCCTGGGACTGAGACACCTCTCTGCCTCTCTGGCAGGAGCTACTGTGAGCTGCAGAGGGGCTGGGGCTGTGGGGTTGAGTGTGCAGAGCTTTGCAGTACCCATCAGTGGGCACTGCCATGGGGTCAGCCCAGAATGGGCTGCTTTTCTGGGCTGGACAGGAAAGAGATAGATGGGTAGGGGAGGGAAGTGCTGGGGACCACCAGATAGGGACAGGGCTGGGCTGGAAACTACTTGGGAGAGGAACACACTGAAGTTAGCTGAGCTGCCTGACCATGCAGGGTGAGGACTCACACCAGGGGATTGGTGGTGCAGAGCCAGGGCTTGTGGAAGGCAGCTGAGGCTTGCAGACACAGGAGAGAGGAGGCTGGTCTGTTGTCTTTGATGGCATGGACAGCTGGGGAAGGTGCCCCAGGGCATTTGTAACCCCCCAGCCTTTCTCACTGGCCATTTCCCGCACTGGCAGCACACCCCAAGTTTATGGGTGAATTTTCCTGTTTGGCCATTTCCATCGTCCTGCTGGGCTCAGTGCTTGAATCACTTGCCTTGAAGCAAAGGACCTCCAAGATGGTCAGGGACTGGAGCACCGTTCCCATGAGAATAGGCTGAGGGAGCTGAGCTAGTCCAGCCCAGAGAAAGGAAGGCAGAGAGGGACCTCATTGCAGCCTGCCAGTACCTACAAGGACTTTATGGAGACCAGAGAGACAAGCTCTTCACCATAGTGCATGGGTGGAAGATGAAAGAGAGGAGGTTCAGCCTGGAGATAAGGAAAGCCTGTTTCACCATGAGCTGAGCCAAGCGTTGGAGCAGGTCACCCAGAGAGGCTGTGTAGACTCTGTCCTTGAAGGTTGTCAAACTCTGACTGGATCAAGCCTTGGACAACCTGGTCTGAGCCTTTTTTATGGCAGGTTGGACTGCAGAACTCCCGAGGTGCCTTCCGGCTTGGGTTGATCATATGGCCTCAGGCCCTTTGTCTGATAACAACAGAGCAGATGGTTATGGGGCATGAATCTTCCTGTGCTGCATGTGACCACTTCAAACAACACCTAAATGAGTGAAATGAGGTCGATACCGCAGTGTGACTGTCTCTGTGCAGAGTCTGAGGGGTATCCTTGACAGTCCTGGGCAGAGACCGTTTTAAGGGCACAGGGCTCTGTGCAAGACACAAAATGATCTTTTCTTTCAATGCTGCTAGGCTGTAAATAATAGACATGATTGGTAAGTGTCAGTAACAGTAAAACAAAGAATTAAAGACAAAGATGCAAAGCAAAGAAAATGATTAAAAATCCTTTTCAGCTTTTAAAATTCTTTGTTGTTTTCTTCTCTTTTAACATACTATTCTTTGGGGGGAATTTGTGTCCTTGTTCTTTTTTTTTTTTTTATTTTTGAAAAAGGAAGGTTTTTTCCAGAACTGACATTGGATGTAGGACACCAATGTCTTCAACTACAGGGATGTAGACACCTCCTGCCAGTATAGACACCCTGGAAACCCCCTGTCCAGCCTCTACCTGTAGCTCGCGAGGGACTCCGCTCTTTGACACGTCCTGTCTGATAACTGCCAGCCCCAGGCAAACACCTCAGGTACACAGAGGCCTCTAAAAGTGGCCCTGGATGTTTTATGGTCAGACAAACAAGGTCTCCCCAGAAAGGTGAACAAATTTGCAAAGTTTGAAAAAATAGCACATTTTCATGAGCTGAAACAATTGAGTACTTTTCATATAACGGCAGTGTTTTCACACCATGCCAGAATGGGAATTTGCAGGAAGTGCATTAATGATAGGAGAAAAAATATTGGTCTTCTGTACTTGCATTACGGCTACTCTATAAATTACATTACGCCGCATATTTAATCTCCCTCATCTTTCAGGCGTTCCTACCTCTGCTGATTAAATGACCATGTCTAAGAGCATCTTTTCAGCAGATGTATCGGGACATTTGCCCTTCTCATTGCTGCCCAGGTTTCCCTTTCCCCTTGCTTTTTGTTCATTGAGATAACTCCCAGTTATCTGGTTGCTGCTTTGAGCTTTTAACTCCCTAAATGAGAGAGTCAAAATCTTGCGCCCCTTTCAGAAGTCAAATTAACTCTTTCATCAGCTGCTTAACTGCATTTCTGTCCTTTCTATCTCTCTGTGTAAATCAGTTCTTGGATGGGAATCGTTGTTGGCCATCTCCACCACAGGATGTCCTACACTGTGCCACTCCTGTGCCTCTTTCCCTGCAGGCTGTAGACACACTGTCCACTTCCCCACCCTGCTCTCATCCTCACGGGTCCCTACCTGTACCGATGTCTCTCTCTGAAACAGAAAGCCATGGGCTGACCACAGACACACACCACCACCCCCAGTGACCAGTTGCACCACAGCACTACCTTTCAAGTGACATTTCCTTTTTCCTCATGCCCAGGCTCACACTCCAAAGCTTTTCCTTCCTCATGCTGTTTCCTCTACAAAGGAAATCTTCATCCTCTCTGAAAGCACCCTTCAAGCAGCTGCAGGCCATGACAACATTGTCCTTGGCCTCTACATCAGGAGGCCAAAGCAGCCCAGGTCCCTCAGCCTCTCCACACAAGTCATGGGATTCAGCCCCTTCACCCCATCTTGGCACATGTCCTCTGCACCTTCTCCAGGTCCTCCCCACTCCTGCAGAACATGGAGCCCCACCCCAGCACAGATTAGTTCAGATGTGGCCACACCCCTGCTGAGTCAAGGGGGGAGCTAACTCCCCTTGTCTGGGTGGCCACACTCCTCCTAATTCAGCCCCATATGCAGCTGGCCTGATTCGTGGTCAACATGCTGCACTGGCTTCCTATAGCATCCCTTGTAGCAACCATGCCTTCTCCTCAGGCTCACTCCTCAGCTCGTCAGCTCCAAGCTTGCCTTGATACATGGGGTTATTCTGCCCCTGACGCAGGACTGGCCACTTCTCCTTGTAAAACGTGGTGAGGTTTCTGTTGGCCACCCTGTCCTGTGGTGCCTCTAACAAGATGACAGCAGGAGGAACTGCAGGACAAGACGGATAATAAAAGAAGGTCCTAGTCTAACAGACTTGCAGACCAAAGTAAGAATTCGCAATGCAGCCATCCCAGAAACACCAAGAGAGGGCACCAGGCAAGCAAACCAGGGACAGTAGGCAAAGGGAAAACAGAGGTGGGCTTCTTGTGTGGGAGGGTTGGAGGATGACCAAAGGGAAGAACCTGGGCTGGGGGAAACATGGAAGAAGGAAGTTGGAGGTGAAGCAAAGGGTTCAACCAGGGCTGTTTGTGGGCACCTGTCAAGTAGCCCTCAATCTCATTTCTCCAGCAGGGAAATCAGCATGGCTGGGCACACCTCTGATGTGCCTCGACAGGAATGCACACAGTGTGGGCAATTCCTGAGCTATAATCTCACTTAGGTACCCAAGATACAGCCACATAGCTCACATCACTGGAGGGTAGCCATGGATGGAAGCAGTCTCTTTAGGAAGGACGGGGCAGGTCGGTGAGGAGGGGAAGTTGTCCTGTATGTGAGTGAGCAGAAGGACAGCATGGAGCTCTGCCTAGTGCCAGGTGATGAGCCAGATGAGAGCTGATGGATGAGGATTAGTGGGCAGAGCAACGTGGATAACGTTGTAGTTGGTGTCTGCTATGGACCAACCATATTAAGAAGAAGCAGCAGATGAGGCGTTCTTCAGAGAAGTAGAAGCAGGTTCTCATTTGCAGTCCCTGGTCCTCATGGGGGACATTACCCAGTCAGACATCTGCCTGAGGGGCAGCACAGCAGGGCACAAGACACTCAGGAGGCTTCTGGAGGGCACCAAGAATCTCCCAACCATTCAGCGAGAGTGTGAGGAAAGGCAAAGTCCATCTCGATCTGAATCTGGTAATTCAATCTGGACATGAAGGGCATGAAGAAAGGGTTTAACAACGACACCAGCAGCAAAAGGAAGGCTCGGGAAAATGTGTGCCTGCTGCTAGATGAGGCAGGGGCCCTGGTGACAGAGAGCACAGAAAGGGCCAAGAAAGGGCCATGCCTTCTTCCTCTCTGAGTTTACTGGTAAGATCAACCTGCAGGAATGCCAGGCCCCCAAGACCTGAGGCAGGGCAAGGAAGACTTACCCTTGGTGCAGCAGTCTCAGGTTAGGGAACATTTAAAGAAACTGCACGTGCATAAGTCCTTGGGACCTGAGGTCATGCACTCATGAGTGCTGAGGAAGATGGCTGATGTCATTGCAAGGCCACTTGACATCATGTTGGAAAGGTCGTGGTGATTGGGCGAGGTTCCTGAGGACTGGAAGAAAGAAAATGAAACCCTATCTTGAAGCAGGGCAGGAAGGAGGATGCAGGGAGCTGTCAGCCTGTCTCCCATGATACCCCTGTAGACAAGCTGAGCAAGTATGGACTAGAGAAGTGGAAAATGAGATGGATGGAAAAGTGCCTGAATCCCAGAGGGCTCTGTCCAGTGGCACAAAGTCCAGCTGGAGGATAATCACCAGGGGTGTAGCCCAGGGGTTGATGTGGGTCCCGTTCTATTCAGCCTTTCATTGGAGTCCTGGAGGATGGGACCAGGGGCATCATGAGCAGGTTTGTGGATGATACAGAACTGGGAGGAGTGGCTGGTACAGCGGCTGGTTGCACTGCCGCTCAGAAGGACGTGGGCAGGCTGGAGAAGTGGGCAGAGAGGAAGCTCATCAAGGTCAACAAAGGGAAAGACAAAGTCCTGCCCCTGGGCAGACATAACACCATGGACCAGTACTGGGGGCTGGGGGCTGACTGCCTGGAAAGCAGGTTTCTAGAGAAGGATCAGGGGGTCATGGTGGCTAACAATCTGGCCACGAGCCAGCAGTGCGGCTGTGTGGCAAAGCAGGCCGACAGCCTCCTGGGCTGCGTTCAGGAGAGGTTTGCCAGCAGGTGGAGAGAGGTGATCCTTCCCCTCTAGTCAGCAGTGCTGAAGCCACGTGGGGAGTGCTGTGTCCAGTGCTGGGCTGCCCAGTACAAGAGAGACATGGAGTGACTGGAGCGAGTCCAGCAAAGGGCCACAAAGATGATGAAGGCACACAAGCATCCTTCAGGAGGAGAGGCTGAGAGAGCTGGGCCTGTTTAGCCTGGAGAAGGGAAGGCTCATGGGGATCTTGTCCATGTGTATCAATACCTGACGGGAGGGAATGAAGAAGAGGGAGCCAGGCTTTTCTCCGTGGTGCCCAGTGACAGACAAGGGGTAGCAAGGGAAGCACAGGAACTTCCATCCAACCCAAGAAAACTCTTTTCTGCTGTGAGGGTGGTTGATCACTGGAACAGGTTGTCCACAGAGGTTGTGGAGTCTCCGTGCATGGAGATATTCAAAATCCAGCTGGACCCTGTATTGGGCATCCCGCTCTAGACTAGACTAGGCCATCTCCAGAGGTGCTGCCAAGAAGAGTCAGAAGGAACCAGTGGAGGTGTCCAGTGCTACGCTCTGCTCTGAGCAGGGAGAGCTTGTCCGTTAGATCAGGTTGCTGAGTGCTTTTCCCACTTGAGTTTTGAGAATGTCTGGGCCCTGGACCCAGTATTAATCAGCTATAAAGGTGTGTTTTTTTTCCTTAAACCTCATGTGAAATTTCCCTGCCTGCTTCTTGTCCGCATTGTCTCTTGTCCTTGTCTTTCCTTCCTGACTGCCAGACACATCCTCATGCCTACTCTGACCAAGGACAGCCACAACCTTCTCTCCAAGTGTGGCAACACCAGGATCCCTGGGCTGACACCGAGGCAGCATTTGGGGCAGAATGGGTGAGCAGAGAAGACCTCCAGCAGCTCCTCTGCATACCTGGTCAGGGAGTAATGCACTTGGTGGTGCTCCTGAGAGAGGATGGTGGCATGGGAGGGGAGCTACTAAGAGCTGTGGTGCAGGGCACTGGGGCTCAGAACTAGGTCTGGGGTTCCCAGCAGGCAGTGCCAGTGGCTACAGCCCCAAGAGACCCCTGACCATGGAGAGATCATCAGCGAGTCTTGTCCCAGCTGTGGAGAGCTGCTGTGGCTGCAGAGAGGTTCCTGGGAGTGCTGGGGTCAGTCCTGGCTGCCCTGCACCTCCCAGCCCAGCATGTCTCTTGGGTCTCCGCAGCAATCGCACTGACTGGGGTGACAGCCCTGCCTGGCTGGGGATTGTGAGGGCAATTTAGGGTTTCCATCAGTGTGGGAGGTTCTTGCAGCATCGTGGCTTTTGTTGAGATCCCTGTCCCTGTCCCTGGGCTGGCCCACACCTGCATCCCCACATGTGGCCCTAGACCTCTGCTGGTGCAACCACCACTTGGGACAGGGTGCATTCAGGGCTGGGAAACATTCTCCCGGCACAGTTCCCACAAGCGACCTCAGTGCCTCATTCCCCTGCAGCCACCCAGCTTTGACTGCCCACCCCAGCACCCGACCCCTTCCCTGCCTTGGCCATGGCCCCCATGAGGGTTTGCAGACAGCCCTGCTCTGGGGTCTGCCAGGGTGTGGGCATGTGTGAGCCCATGCAGGTCTGGATGTTCCCCCAGTACAGACCCTGAGCCCAGCAAGAGGACGGAGAAGGTTCAATACTGTGGGGGTCTCCCCAAAATGTCCCTGTGACCTCCAACTTCATTTCCCGCAGCCTTTTCAACTCCACCCATAAATCTTCATCTTTGGGGTCTTCCTCCCAGTCACTGCTTATGGGGGAGGATGGGGATCCGGGGGGTGGGGTGGGGGCTAGTTGGGGATGTGGGTTCTTTAGCAGGTGAGGAGGGGGGGATATAGGGGCGATAGGATTTGGGGGATGTTGGGGGGTGATTTGTGGAGGCCCTGTGGTAATTCTGGGCATCCCTGGGGCAGTTGGGTATCTGTTGGGGTCCCTAGGGGAAGTTTGGTGTCCCTGGGGACGTTGGGGGTCCCTGGTGCAGTTTAGGGTGTCTCTGAGACTAATCTGCAAGTCCCTGGGGGCAGTTTGTGGGATCTCTGGGGTAGTTTGGTGTAATCTGGGGCTCCCTGGAGATGTTGGGAGTCACTGGGGAAGCTGGGGGGTTCCATGGCAGTTTTGGGGTGCCTGGGGCAGTTTGGGGAGGTCTGTGGGTGTAATTTGGAGGTCCCTGAGGCAGTTTGCTTGTCATTGGGGGTAGTTTTGGATTCCCTTTGCAATTTTGTGGTCCCGGGGGCACTTTGGGGCTCCTGGGCCAGTTGGTGGGTCCCTGGGTGTAGGTCGAGGGGGCTTAGGGTGGTTTTGTGAGACCCTGGGCTAATGTGGGGTCCCTGGAAGCAACTCAACGGATCTTAGGGACTGTTTGGGGTTCCCTGGGGTAGTTTTGGGGATCCCTGAAGATAGTTCAAAGGGCTTTAGGAGCAGTTTTGTGGTCCCTGTGGCAGTTTTGGGGTCCCTGGGGGTAATTTGGGGTGCTTGGGGGCAGTTTGTGGGTCCCTGGGGATGTTGGGGGTCCTTGGGGGTAGTTTGGGGATTCCCTGGGGAAGCTGGGGATCCCTTGGAAAATTTGGGGGGTCCCAGGGGCACTTCTGGAATCCCTGGGGTTAATTTTTGGGTTCCTGGTATATGTTGAGAGGACCCTGGGGTAGTTTGTGTTTCCCTGGGGCAGTTTTGGAGTCCCTGGGGCATTTTGGTGATCCCTAGGGCTAATTTGGGGTCCCCGGGGGTAATTTGGTGACTCCAAAGAGCAACGTGGGGGTGTCCATGGGGGTGCTCCCCCCACCCCCCCCGAGGGACCCCATAAACTCTCACCTGGCAGCACCCCCACCAGGGGGGGTCCCCCATTACCTCCACCTCCCCTGTGGGACAGGACTGGGGGTAAATGGGGGTATATATAGGGGCTATGTAAGGGGAGGCGTATATATGGGGAGGGGGATATATGGAAATATAAGGGTTTATATATGTAGAGTATATATAGGGGGTATATATAGGGGGTATATATGGAAAGTATATGTATATGGGGTTATATACACGGGTATATATTGAGACTATATCTATAAGGTGTTATATAGGGGCGTATATAAATGTGGGTATATACAGTGGGTATATATGGGGATGGTTGTAAATAGGGTTATAAATCGGGGGTTAAAAAGGGGGGTATAAATGGGTGGTATTTATGGGGAGGGGTACATAGGAGGGATCTATGGGGAGGGGTGTAAATGGGGGTTTAAATGGGGGGGTTAAAAAGGGGGTTGTAAATCGGGGTTATAAATGGGGGAGGTATTTATGGGAAGTGGTCCATATGGGGAGGGGTGTATATGGGGAGGGGTGTATATGGAGGTATACAGACAATATACAGGGAGAGGTATATATGGGGGTATATAGGAGGATATATATGGGGAGGGTAATAGATGGTGGGTATAAACAGGGGGTATATAAGGGGAGAAGAAACAGGGGCTATAATTTGGGGGATATAAATCAGGGTGATAAATGAGGTGGTTATAAATGGGGATGATAAATGAGGGGCTAAAAAGGGGGGGGCAATAAATAGGGGGGCTAAAAATGGGGGGCAATAAATGGGGGGGCTATAAATGGGGGTACAAACATGGGGGTAGAAGAGGGGGACACCCCACCCTACCTGGCTGGGGAGGTCCCCCCACTGCGGGGGGGGTTGACGGAGCTGCCAGGCCCAACATTTGATCTTGTGGCCACAGGCCTTCTTGCTGCTGGGGTTTTTCAGGTGGGGGCAATTAAAGCCCAGGGTGAATTAAGCCCCCCAGCAGTGGGACAGCCTGTGGTCCTCTCTGGTGGGGGTAGTGCAGAAACGAAGTGCTGAGATAGGCCACCAGCACCCCCCCAACATGTCGGGAATGGGGGGAATGGGGAAGATGATCTCTGGTCTTTGAGGGACAGCAAGGTCTTGAGGTTGGAGGGACATCAAGGTCTTGGGGTTTGGGGTAGTCATTGATGGTCCCTAAAGGACACCAAGGTCTTGTGGTTTGGGGTTTGAGGGACACCAAGGTCTTGGGGTTCTCTGGTCCTTGAGGGACACCAAGGATTTGGGATTGGGGATGGTTGTCTCTGGTCTTTCATGTGTCTCATGTCATGTCTGAGTAGCTCATAGGCCTGGAGTAGGCCCATGGCATGTGTAGATGCTTCTTCTAATGCCACTGCTGCCTGAGGAGCTGGTAGGGCAGGAGCAGGCCCATAGCTTCTGTAGGTGGTTTTGAGGTCATTGGTGCCTGAATGGCCGATAGGCCAGGAGCAGGCCAATATCAGAGGTAGATGCTATGACATCCTCTGTGGCTGAGTAGCAGATAGGCCAGGGGCTGTGCATGAGCTTGTGATGTCACTGCTGCCTGAGTAGCTGGTAGGCCAGGAGCTGGCACATAGCTTCTGTAGGTGCTTCTGATGTCACCAAAACAATATTTTGACCACACCCAAATATGGCTTTTTGGAAGAACCATCATCAGCAGAAGTCCATACACCGAACACACGTGTGTGACAGTGTAACGCATGCACACACAGTGCCAGCAGTAGGAGGGTGTGAGGTCACCGTCAGGATAACCCATGAGCACACAGCAGTGGCAGTGGTGACATCACCGATGGCACCCCATGGCTGTGGGGCTCGGTGCAGTGCGGCCGTGTGCTGTCACAAGGGCTTCACGGAGGACGGGAGCTGCCCGGCCCCGTGCCTGCGAGGCCGAAGGAGCAGCCCCTGCAGCCCTGGCTGGAGCAGTCGGGGTGGGGGTGGCTCGGGGACCCCGCAGGGATGTGCCTGGGCACGGCGCCAGGAGGAAACCACAGACTTCCTGCCTGGGCGCTGCGGGGGGAGCGTGGGGAGTGCTGCGAGGCCACGTGGGCTGTGGTTTGTGCACCTGCAGGCTGGAGCTCCCGATGCGCCCGCGGGAAATAACGGCCCCTCGGTGACACGCTGACAGTCAGGGATCTGTCTGAGCCTCTGGGCTGCACGTCTGCTGCCAGGGCAGGGACATGTCCCAGCTCCGGCTCCTGCGAGGGACCTTCCATGGGGCTCTCCAGGGAAGGAAGGGTGAGGCAGCACTCCTGGGATGGGGCTCTGGCCTGGGCTAAGGCCCTTTCCCAGCTGCTGCTCCCAGCACAGCGGGGTCTGTAGCAGGGACAGGGGCTGTTTCCTCCCCTTCCTGATACAGCCTCAGGTGCAGCCCCAGCCCTGTGCTTCCCACGGCACGAGGGTGGCTGGACACTCTCACCTTGGGCTCTTGGCTGTGCCTGGCATAGGAGATGCTCAGTGCTCCTGGTTGAGGAAGCAGGGTTGAGGGGGTGAAAAATCCATTTACCCCCACACAAGCAGCCCTGTCCTGTGACGGCCCCCCACCACGGTGACGTGACACCTGTAGCAGAGCCGTCTGTCATATATGGTCATGAATGGCGCTGGAGAAGTTCATTGGAGGGCCGGGCTGTGTCGGAGGGGAGATAGCTCCCGATAATGTCGAAAAAGGCCCTGCTGCTTTGATTGGCTCGTCCTGTAGCTGGGCTGGCATCTGCAGAGATATATTGCCCTGCTGTCGTCATTGTCCCCAGGAGTCCCCAGGAGCCGTGGCAGGGAGTGTGGCAGAGCAGGGATGTGCTGGCAGGGCAGGAGGCTCAGGATGGGCACAGAGGGAGTCCTGTCCCCTCGGATGCTGGGGCTGCTCCTCTGGGTACAGCTGTGCAGCGGTAAGTGCCAGTTCCATTGTCCCCCAGCCCAGGCCCAGCGGGTAGCAGCATGGCCATCGGGATGTGTCCGGGAATGGGGTTTCTTTGCAGGTGCTACTGAGGTGAGGGCCAGAAGGTGCTCAAGTCCATGGAGCCTGTGCCTGCCTGTCTGGGTGGGAGAGAGCATGTCCTTTTCCAGGGCTCCGGTGTTTGGGGCAGCCTGTGCCTGGCTGGACGCAGAGACACCCTGACCTGGGGTAGCCTTTGGGGACCCCCCGTTCCCCAGCACTGTGCCTCTGGAGCCGGTGGTGGCCTAGCTGGGGATGGCAGCAGGCAGAGATCCCCAGGGCACTGCCAACCTCTGGGGTACCCCAGAGGCTTTGTGTGCTGCTCACTGCCCCCTTGTTCCAGGGGACCCTGAGCCCATGAGGGCAGTTTGTGCCCCGCAGAGAGGAGGGGACGGGGGCATCTGCGTCGAGAGACATCCTTCCTGGGGGGCCTGTCCCAGTGCAAGGCTGGGCTGACAGCAGGGGCGAGGAGGGGATGTGGGTGTGGGGATCACTGGAATGGTCTCGGTGGGAACAGGGAAAGCCCTGGGGGTGGGGGTGGGTTTGGATGGTGGCAGGGCAGGTGGTTTGCATGGGAAGCTGCAGGGCTGTGTACACGGGGCTGTTCAGGGGGTGCTGGGCTGGGGAAGAGCGGGTGCCCTGTGCAGGGCTGGGCACAGTGTGCAGGTGTGCGTGGGCAGGGGGCAGGTGGCCGTTGGGGTGGGAGAAGGTGCCTTGTGCGGTGGGATGGCGAATGACCCAGCAGGGCCAGACCTGCACACCCCCAGCCTTGCACAGCCCGTGGGGATAGAAGGGATCCCCGCACCGCACTGGGGACAGCCTGGAGGGGAGAGGGCTCCCACCCCGGCACCTCTGACATGGCCTGGGCAGGGGGTTCCCCCAGACCTGCAGTGCTGCTGCTTGGAGCTCTCCTGACCGGTGCCATGTTGGTGTTTGAAGGGGCTGCAGAGGTGAGGCTGGTGAATGGCGACAACGACTGTGCTGGGAGAGTGGAGGTGAAACATGAGGGCCAGTGGGGGACCGTGTGTGGTGACTACTGGAGCATGAACGACGCAGCAGTGGTTTGTAAGCAGCTGGACTGTGGGTCTGCTGTTGGAGCTCCTCAGTATGGAGGCTTTGGGCCAGGATCTGGCCCCATTTGGCTGGCTGATGTTGGCTGTAATGGCACCGAGTCTGCCCTGTCTGACTGCACACACAGAGGATGGGGTGAACATGACTGTGATGACAGTTTCAGTGCTGGAGTGATGTGTTCAGGTAAGGGGACAGCCTGTTCTCCATCTTTAGGGTGGGTCTGGGGAAGGGACCTGGCTGTGTCCTCAGGAGCAACAGGCCAGGACCTGGCCCCATTTGGCTGGATGATGTTGGCTGTAATGGCACTGTATCTGCCCTGTCTGACTGCCCACACACAGATGATGGGGTGAACATAACTGCATTCATGCTGCTGATGCTGGAGTGATATGTTCACGTATGGGACAGCCTATTCCCCACCTCTGGGGATGTGACGGGGGAAGGAACCTTGGGTGTGCTCTCAGGGAGCAACAAGTGGGCACCGCAGCACTGCCCAATGTGGTCGCTCACACTGCTGAGCTGGGACTGTCATTGCTGGTGTTCCCAGTGCCTGGGAAAAGCCCAGAGGGAGCCTAGCCCAGGCTGAACTAACCCTGCCACAGTGTCTCAGCCTCTTTTCAGTCAGTCTTGGGCTGCAGATGACCCCTCCATCCCTGCCCTGGGGTGTCCACTGATCCCCACTGGTCTCCACCCATTCTGGCAACTCCCAGACAACAATACTGAGTGTCCCTGTGCTGGAGAAACCAGGGGGACTTACTTGGCACTGCACACATTGGAGGAAGAGCATGAGATGGCTGGTCCCCTGGGTCATTCCCCTTCACAGGCATGAGTACCTCAACTGAATCAAAAGGGCTTTTCAGAGAGCATGAGTGCTGGGCCCTGGGAGAGGAGCAGGGTGGCACACAGCCCTTTCACTGCCTGTCCCCAGGGCTCGGCTGTGTGGTCCAGCCACCTCCTGCAAGGCTTGGGAGCTTGGCAGCTGCTTGACTCTGGCTGCTCCCTTCTGCATCACTGCATGCACAGGCTGGTACTGGGACGTCCCTGGGGCTGTGACAGCCCCACGGGGACATAGCCCCATGCAGGCAGCGCTGACCTGCTGCCCAGCCTCTCCTGCCTGCCCATGGTTCCCCACACTGCCCCATGAAACAGAGGCTTTGGCAGCACTTTCTGACTCTATTGTGTGCCTGCTGTCACCCTCTGAGCCAGCATGAGCCCAGGGGGACATGCAGGTCTCCTGTACCTCTGCCTGGATGTTGGCTTGGGACCTGTGCACCTCTGGACAGAGCCCTGTGTGCCTGGCTGAGGACACCCCCTCCGAGCAGGCATCGGAGAGGGCTGGACAGGCACCAGCCATGGTAACAGCTGCAGCTTTTCTGTGCTCTGTGACATCTCCCCCTAACAGCAACCTCCCAACAGCCCAGAACAGCCCTGGGAGCAGGGTGCATTTCTGGCTGCGTCAAGGTGATGGTCCTGCCTGGTCGCAAGCTCTGCAGGGGCTGAGCAGGCTGCAGCAGTCATTATCATCTGGGCCAGTTCTCCTGGACCCGAACTGCTCACACCACACTGCAGTGCTGGTGGGACCAAGCCGGGCAAAAAATGGCATCTTGTGCAGCGGCAGATTGTCCGACCTGTGCTGGTCCTGCAACAGACACATACCCTTGAGTGCTGTGATGGTGTAGAGAAGGTGTGCAAGGGGGCCTGGATGTGTTTGTGTCACCAACGCTGCACCAACAGCTTACTCTGGGATGTGCAATTGGGTATTTGGTCATGGCTAGCTTGGAGGTGATGCAGGATGTGGTCCTGTCTCTGTCATAGCACTCTGGGAACTTCCACTTACTTTGTTTTTCCCAGGCTTTGTCCGGCTGGTAGAAGGGAAGAGCCGCTGCTCAGGACGTGTGGAGATCCATGATGAGGACCAGTGGAAAACTGTCTGTGACTCCCACTTTGGTCCCAAAGCTGCTGACGTGGTCTGCAGGGAGCTGCAGTGTGGGGTGGCCCTGCCTGTCGCTGGGGCAGCTCACTTTGGAGAAGGGGTGGGCCCCATCTGGGATGGAGAGCTGCAGTGTGTGGGGAATGAATCCCTCCTCATCTCCTGCCCCAGGGGGTCCCGCAGGGACCAGCCCTGCACCCACATGAACAGCGCTGCTGTCACCTGCACACGTAAGGACTCAGGGTGGGGTGCTGAACACTGGGTGAGCTCCAGCCTGAGGGGGGGCAGGTAGTGCCTGTGGAGACAAGGGAACTGGGGTACCTGTTCCCACAGGCTGGCAGAGAGGTGACCTTCCTGGGGCATCCTAGACAAGGGCACGGCTGGGCTGATGCCCGAGGACAAGGACGGTGCATGGGTTGGGAGGGCTCACTGATATCATCCTGTTGCACAACAGGGTACACAGAAAGGCGTAAGGGTGGAGGATGAGCTACGAGATGCCCAGGGTAGGCTGTGGTCCAGGGGAGCTCAGGACCTGGGCAGAAGCAGCAGTGTGTGCTTGGGGGAGCCATGGTGGGGGCAGGTCTCTTCTCAGGGTGCTGGCTGGGGAGGAGCGGGTGCCCTGGGTGGGTATGAGCCAGGGGTCAGATTGCAGGGGGTCATTGGGGTGGAAGGAAGTGCCAAAGTCTATGGGGCCCCAAATGACCCAGCAGGGTTGGAGCTGGGCATCCCCAGCCTTGCAAAGCCCATGGGGATAGAAGGGAGCCCTGCACTGCCCTGGGGACAGCCTGGAGGGCAGTGGGCTCCCACCCTGGCGCACCTGGCTCCACCCAAGCAGGGGTTCCCCCAAACGCACAGTGCTGGGACTCGGCACTTTACTGACTGGTCCTGTGTCAGTGTTTGAAGGGGCTGTGGACGTGAGGCTGGTGAACGGCGACAACCACTGTGCTGGGAGAGTGGAGGTGAAACAACAGGGCCAGTGGGGGACCGTGTGTGGTGACGACTGGGACATGCAGGATGCTGCAGTGGTTTGTAAGCAGCTGGACTGTGGGTCTGCTGTTGGAGCTCCTCAGTACGGAGGCTTTGGGCCAGGATCTGGCCCCATTTGGCTGGATGATGTTGGCTGTAATGGTACCGAATCTACACTGTCTGACTGCGCACACAGAGGATGGGGTGAAAATAACTGCCTTCATGGCGGTGATGCCGGAGTGATGTGTTCAGGTAAGGGGACAGCCTATTCCCCACCTGTGCACCTGTGACAGGGGAAGAGACCTTGCATGTGCCCTCAGGGAGCAACAAGTGGCCCTTACAGCACTGCCCAATGTGGTCGGTCACACTGCTGAGCTGGGACTGTCATTGCTGGTGTTCCCAGTGCCTGGGAAAAGCCCAGAGGGAGCCTAGCCCAGGCTGAACTAACCCTGCCGCAGTGTCTCAGCCCCTCTTCAGTCAGTGTCTTGGGCTGCAGATGAATCCTCCATCCCTGCCCTGGGGTGTCCACTGATCTCCACTGGTCTCCACCCATTCTGCCAGCTCCCAGACAACAATGCTGAGGGTCCCTGTGCTGGAGAAACCAGCGGGACCTGTTTGGCACTGCACACCTTGGAGGAAGGGCATGAGATGGCTGGTCCCCTGGGTCATTGCCCTTCACAGGCATGAGTACCTCAACTGAATCAAAAGGGCTTTTCAGAGAGCATGAGTGCTGGGCCCTGGGAGAGGAGCAGGGTGGCACACAGCCCTTTCACTGCCTGTCCCCAGGGCTCAGCTGTGTGGTCCAGCCAGCTCCTGCAAGGCTTGGGAGCTAGGCCGCTGCCTGACTCTGGCTGCTCCCTTCTGCATCACTGCATGCACAGGCTGGTACTGGGACGTCCCTGGGGCTGTGACAGCCCCATAGGGACATAGCACCATGCAGGCAGTGCTGACCTGCTGCCCAGCCTCTCCTGCCTGCCCATGGTTCCCCACACTGCCCCATGAAACAGAGGATTTGGCAGCACTTTCTGACTCTCGTCTGTGCCGTCTGTGCCTGCCTCTGAGCCAGCATGAGCCCAGGGGGACATGCAGGTCTCCTGTCCCTCTGCCTGGATGTTGGCTTGGGACCTGTGCACCTCTGGACAGAGCCCTGTGTGCCTGGCTGAGGACACCCCCTCCGAGCAGGCATCGGAGAGGGCTGGACAGGCACCAGCCATGGTAACTGCTGCACCATTTCTGTGCTCTGTGACATCTCCCCCTAACAGCAACCTCCCAACAGTCCAGAACAGCCCTGGGAGCAGGGTGCATTTCTGGCTGCGTCAAGGTGATGGTCCTGCCTGGTCGCAAGCTCTGCAGGGGCTGAGCAGGCTGCAGCAGTCATTATCATCTGGGCCAGTTCTCCTGGACCCGAACTGCTCACACCTCACTGCAGTGCTGGTGGGACCAAGCCGGGCAAAAAATGGCATCTTGTGCAGCGGCAGATTGTCCGACCTGTGCTGGTCCTGCAACAGACACATACCCTTGAGTGCTGTGATGGTGTAGAGAAGGTGTGCAAGGGGGCTTTGATGTGTTTGTGTGAACAATACTCCCCCAACAGTTTCTTCTGGGACATGCAATGGGCCATTTGCTCATGGCTTGCTTGGAGCTGATGCAGGATGTGGTCATGTATCTGTCATAGCACTCTGGGAACTTCCACTTACTTTGTTTTTTCCCAGGCTTTGTCCGGCTGGTAGAAGGGAAGAGCCACTGCGCAGGACGTGTGGAGATCCATGATGGGGACCAGTGGAAAACTGTCTGTGACTCCCACTTTGGTCCCAAAGCTGCTGACGTGGTCTGCAGGGAGCTGCAGTGTGGGGTGGCCCTGCCTGTTGCTGGGGCAGCTCATTTTGGAGAAGGGGTGGGTCCCATCTGGGATGGAGAGCTGCAGTGTGTGGGGAATGAATCCCTCCTCAACTCCTGCCCCAGGGGGTCCCACAAGGACCAGCCCTGCACCCACATGAGCAGCGCTGCTGTCACCTGCACACGTAAGGACTCAGGGTGGGGTGTTGAACACCGGGGATGTTCCAGGGGTCGGGGAAGAGAGCAAGGTCCGTGCTGGGCTGGGCGTGAGGACAGGAGGTCTGGTGGTTTTTCTGCAGCATGAAAATAGTGCAGAGGGAGAAGAAAGGCATGCTGTGCCTCTGGCCTCTCCGCCAGCTTCTGAGGGTACAAGAGCACCAATCCACCCTCAGTCCTCCTCCTCTCTCCCCAGAGTACACAGGCTTCAGGCTGGTGAACGGAAGCACGGCGTGTGCGGGGAGGGTGGAGGTCCAGGTGCTGGGGACCTGGGGGACCCTCTGTGCCTCCCGCTGGGATCTCTCGGATGCCCACGTTCTCTGTCGTCAACTCAACTGCGGGTTTGCTGAGTCCCTTCCTGGAGGAGGGCATTTTGGGAGAGGACTCGGACCAGTCTGGAGAGACTCATTCCACTGTGACGGGACTGAAGTCCACCTGGGACAGTGCCCAGTGATCTCCCTGGGGGCCTCACCGTGCTCCCATGGGAACAACGCCGCTGTCATTTGCTCAGGTGAGTGCTGGGAAAATGCAGCATTAACTCCCTTTGCCCCTTGTGTGTGACATGGCCACGCAAAGCAGGAGTCCCGTGATACTTATCAGCCTGAATTTCTCCCTGGAGAAAGCCTTGCTTTCCCAGGAGCTGTCTGGAGGGCTTTGCCTGCTCACACTCTCTGCTCTACCGTGGGAGAGCTGAGGACTGAACGGAGAATGGCATCTGCCCTCAGGTCAGGAGGTTGGGCCCCCACGCCACTGCCAGGCCTGGGCTCCTGTGGGATGAGCCCAGGACAGGGCTGCGGGGCTCTGCTCCATCCCTCTGGTTGCAGACAACCGCATGCCATCCCCACAGAGAGCCCTGCACAACCTCATCCCACCGCCCAGGCAGGAGCAGGAGCTTCCTGGGTACCCCCAGCAGCAGCAGAGCTGGGTCTGAGCTGCAGAGCAGGCACGGGCTTTGCCCTCTCCTCTTGTCAGCACAAGGCTCAGACTTGTCCTGTTTGGTTGGAAAATTCCCCCTTGCCCTCCTCCCTGAAGGGTGCCATGCTCCCCAGTGCTGCCGATGGCTGTGGCATCTCTGCTCTCCCCAGGCTCAGCCGGCTTTGCATCCCTGCGGCTGGTGGGTGGAGGGAGCCGGTGCGACGGGCGAGTGGAGATCTTGCAGCGCGGGACGTGGGGCAGAGTCCTTGATGACCAGTGGGACGTGCAGGAGGCCAACGTGGTGTGCCGGCAGCTGCAGTGTGGACAGGCAGAGGCAGCCTACAACCCCCCAAAGCCTGAGCGAGGGACGGGCCCCGTAGGGCTGCGAGGGGTCCGGTGCACAGGGAATGAGACCAAGCTGACCCTCTGCAACACCTCCCTGCCCGAGAGTGCACTGGCGGAAGGGGTTGCAGAGGACGTGGGAGTCATTTGCTGGGGTGAGCAGTGCTTCATGGGCCCCCCAGATGATGGGGTGTGTGGGTAGCCAGGCCCTGACAGCCACTGGGGTTTCTCCCCACTGCAGGGAGCCGGCGGGTCCGTCTGGTGAACGGGTCTGGGCGCTGCACCGGGAGAGTGGAGATCTACTACCAGGGCAGCTGGGGGACCGTCTGCGATGACGACTGGGACCTGGCTGATGCTGCTGTCGTTTGCCACCAGCTGGGCTGTGGAGGGGCGGTGGAGGCAGCCAGCTCTGCTCGGTTTGGGGAAGGCTCTGGGCAGATCTGGCTGGATGGCGTGACCTGCTCTGGGGACGAAGCTGCTCTCTGGGACTGCCCTGCCAGGCCCTGGGGGCAGCACGACTGCGGGCACAAAGAGGATGCGGGAGTCATCTGCTCAGGTCTGTGCTGGCAGCTGTGGTGGGAGCCTGCTGCCGGGGAGGCCAGAACGTGGGGAGAGCCGGGCATGGCCAAGGCTGTCCCTGGCCACCACTGAGCCCCAGCATGAGCCTGTGGACACCCATGCACGGGCACCCTCAGTCCCTCTGGGGGCCCCTGGGGAGCTCAGCCATCCCCAAGTGTTAGCAGGAAGGGCAGGGGTGTCTGTGCATCAGGGACTTCTCTCTGCCCCCGGGTGCAAGGGGCACGTGCTGGCCCTGCCCTGCCTGGCTGAGGGCCTGGGGAGTGCAGAGGTGTCCTGGCTCCCACAGCCCCACACCAGCCTCTTCCCCCTTCCTGCCTTTCCTCCCAGAGTTCCTGGCCCTCAGGCTGCAGAACAGCGACGGCTGCTCCGGGCGCCTGCAGGTTTTCTACAACGGGACGTGGGGGAGCATTTGCTCCAACTCGATGGCTCTCAGCACGGTGTCGCTGGCATGCAAGGAGCTGGGCTGTGGCGACAGAGGATACCTGGAAAGACGCCTGCCCTATGGCAAGGTGTCTGGCCCTGCATGGCTGGATAACGTGCAGTGTGGGGAGAAAACCAGCTCCTTCTGGCAGTGTCCCTCCACTGCCTGGGACCCGCAGTCATGTGAACACCTGCGAGACGAGATCCACATCACCTGCGATGGTAACTCTGAGCCACTCGGGCACAGTGTCACCCCAGCTCCTGCTCCCCTCTATGCACAGCCAAATGCAGAGGGGCTATTCCTTTCCATGTCAGACCCGTCTGCTGCTGGTGGCACAAACACAACAACAGCCACACAAGTCCAACAGACACACAAGTCCACACAAGGTTGCCAGCAGCACCTTGGGGAGTCAGAGGCATCTCCAGGGGATGTCTCAGAAGAGACCAGACAGGCTTCAGAAGAGCCTCCCCTCCACAGACATAGTGCTGCTGCTCTGTGAACCAGGGACCTTTAGGGGCTGAGCAATCAGGGTCCCCCCAGTCCTGCGCGTGTCCCCTGAATGACCGGGCTTCAGTTGCTGCCATGACCAAGATGGCACAGGGAGGCACAAGAAGAGCTCAGCCTTGCTCTCTTCTGCACCATCCCACACACCAGCCCCTTCACTTCAGTGTTTCTTTCTTCAGGGGCACGCCCAGAAATGTCCCCGGAGCCATTGGCCCCATGCCTCAACTCCACAAGCTGCACAGGTATTGAGCTGCTCCTCTATGTACCCTTCTTGTGTGGTAGGGCTCTGCCTGCTGTCTCAGTGCCATGGGAGGTCTTTGCCTTCTCCAGACAGGGAGAAGATTCGTGCCGTGGGAGGCGAGGACGGGTGCTCGGGCAGAGTGGAGGTGTGGCACCGTGGCTCCTGGGGGACGGTGTGCGACGACTCCTGGGACATGCGGGATGCCGAGGTGGCGTGCAGGCAGCTGGGCTGTGGTCCTGCGGTGTCTGCCCTGAATGAGGCTGCATTTGGGATGGGGCAAGGCCCCATCTGGCTGGAGCAGGTGGAGTGCCGGGGGACAGAGCCATCCCTGCAGGACTGCTGGGCCCGGCCCGGGGATGGCGGTGCTTGCCGGCATAAGGAAGACGCTGCCGTGCGCTGCTCAGGTGAGCGGCAGGGCTGGGACCCGTTGCTGGAGTAATGGCAGGGACCTGGGGAAGGTGTTTTGTCAATTGGTCCTGGCATGGCCCCTGACCTCCCAAGAGCAAGAGCGTTCCTGCAGAGTGCAGGAGCCTGGTGCCAGGCAGGGAGCAGCCTGGGTGGAACTGGGTGTCCTCTGGGCACTGCCCGTGGGGCCCTAAAGCCCCAGAGTTCTCCCCTGGGCTGCCTGTCCCACCTGGGCTGTCTGCCGCCCAGAGCAGAGGCCCTGGGCCCTGGTCTGGCCTCCCTTTCTAGCACTACTGGAGGGGCAATTTGGGTGGGATGTGTGAGGGAGATGTACAGACACACAAGCGGTCTGTTGGGAAGGAGGCTCCCCGAAACCTGCACACCCACCCTCTCAGCACAGCTCTCCTTTTCCTCTTCTGCAGCTCCACCCAGGACAGCAGCCTCCACAAACCGACCAGGTAACTGGTCCTCTTGATGTGAGGCTGGGTATCCCTGGGGCCAGGCTGTGACCCGCAACTGGATGGAAGTGGCTCCTTGCTGGGCTGTGAAACTCCCAGGAGGAGGCACTGGGGTGGTGGTGGTGGAGTTGGGGAGGGTTGGAATGTACTCAGCAGGGTGGAAGCTTGCCCATGAGTCCCCCCTGGGACCCTTCACCCCCTCCTGCCTTGTTCACCCCCTCCTGCCTTGTGTGATGGGCGTCAGGGCTGGTGCTGTCCCCTCCTCTCCCACGCCTGGTGCTGCCCCTTCCATGTTCTTGCCCATACAGGTCCCATGCGGGGCAGTTTCACCAGCAGCAGGAGAGTTTCTCTGCCCGTCATCATCTGCATCATCCTGGGGGCCCTCCTCTGCCTGCTCCTGGCCCTCCTGGCTGGGCAAGTGCTAAGGGCCAGGTCGGGACGCAGAGGTGGGTCCTTCCACAGCAGTCCCAGGGGGAGACGCCTCCTCCAAGGGCTGTGGGGTGCTGTGGGGTGTCAGTGAGGGGCACAGGCAGAGCTGGTGGGGATGAGACTGTGTGCTGCCACCTGTGCCATGCACCGCCCCATTGACTGCCTGGCTGTGGGGCACCAGCAGCAAGGGGTAGAGAGAGCTCAGAGGCATGGGGGGCTAGAACTGGGGCAAGGAGAGAAATGGCAGACTGGGGATGGCCAAGGCTGGCAGTGCTCTGGGTAGTGCTGGAAGGGGCTCTGGGGGAACAGAGATGACAGGAGGCGTGTCGGGCAGTAATGTCCATCTCCGAGGTGTCAGGTCCCCAGCCTGTCCCTCTGCCCAGCCCTGCCCACCCCATGGCAGGGCAGGGGCCCTGCTGTAGACCCATGGGGCAGATAGGGAGCAGCTCCAGGTGGAGAGGAAACATGGGAGCTGCTCCAGGGTCAGACAAGGGGTGCATGTCCCAGGGGCCAGAGGGGCATGAGCGCTGTCTCTGAAAGGATGATGCGAGGGTGATGCTGCCCCAGATGATCTCCACAGCGACATTGCCCGCACTGGGGGTGCTGCAGCCGTGCCTGGACAGTGCAGTGGGGCTGTGCTGTCAGACCAGTCCTGGGCTGGCCCAAGCAACAGGTCTGGGGAGCACAGTGGGATCCCATCACCCCTCTGCCTCTCCCTGTGCCAGCCCTGCCTCTGTCCCCAGGCTCCAGGAGAGCTCAGGAGCTCTTTCCCGAGGCCGTGTACGAGGAGATCGGTTACAGCCCAGTGTCGGAGAAGCAGGCGAGGTTTGGTCGCTCAGGTGGGTGTGGGTCCTCCCTGGAGGCACATCTGCAGGACCCTTTCCCCTGGGCCCAACCCAGAGATGATCCCCTGAAGCCCCCCACACTATGGTCCCTGCAGCGCTGGGGCCGTGTTGTCTGTGTGGGAGCATCCAGGGTGTGGGTCCAGGAGAGGAGCTTTCTCCCCACCAGCTTTGCCCGTCCCAGCTGCACAGCCCCTCTCCTCCTGCCCCTGCACCCCATGTGACACCTGAGGAGTGAGGGAAGGGGCTGTCCTAGGGCAGCTCTGGGAGCACCTTTGAGACAGTGTTTGTCCTGGGGGAGCCGGTTAAATTCCCCACCCTCCTCCTCATGCAGCCGCAGCTCTGTGGGTCCCCCTTCCCCAGCAGCACTGACCATGAGACAGGTCAGTGGGGCTCCCTCCATAACACCTGCTGTGCATCTCTCCAGGCTCCTATGCAGAGGAGTCCCTGAGCCAGCTGCAGCCCTACCCTGGGCACACAGAGGAGGAGGATGGTCTGAGATCAGCACCAGGTAATGGAGACAGGAAGGTGTTGGTCTCCCTGTAGACATGTGATGGACAGAGGTGTCATTGAGTGTCACCATGAGAGATGGGGAGGACATGGGGGTCTCCTGTGGTGCTGCTAAGACCATTGTCTCTACCCTGTGTTTCCATGTGCATCGTCCTATCCTCTGCTCTGCAAGACATATCTTCTCACTGTCAGCACCTCCCCTCTCCTTTCAGATGTTCTTGTTGTGCCTGGAGGCAAACCAGCAGATGGCTATGATGATGCCAAGGAGGTTCCTGACTTTGGGGAGGGTGCTGCTCCTGAGCAGGGAGCTTGGGAAATGCCCAGGGTGCCAGAGGAGGGAGCAGGCTCCAGGGATGCATTCGGAGGTGAGAGGGAAAGATAGCGCTGCTGGTTCCTGGGGTGCCATCCCTGGTGCCACCCCTGTCGCTATGGTCCTGACACCCAAACCTCCTGGGGAGGGGGAACCTGCCGAGGGAGCTTTCCTTGGAGGGACTGTGGGTGGGAGAAGGAGCCGAATGTGGTGAGGAGCAGGGAGGAAGGTGATGTACAGACCCCATGGGCCAACTGCAATATCCTGCCTTGCTGCTTGCAGGGGGTAGCCTGCGCTCCCGGAGAAGTGCTGGGGTCCCTGGAGCTGAAGGAGACGCCTCGTCCCTGTGCCTGGGGAGCATGGGCTATGATGATGCTGAAGAGGTGTCTGTGGCACATCCCCATGAGGACACAAAGGCTGTGACACCACAGCTTGGTGCACAACAGTCCCTGAGCCCCAGGCTAGGAGAGCCCATCCCTGCTGTGCAGCTGGGTGCAGCCAGGAGGGAGGAGAGCTCTGTGCAGCTGGGAGAGCTGTGAGCACCAGGGAAACATCTCCCTTTACCACGGGCAGCAGAAACCACCTGCATTTTCCTCTATTTTTATTCCCGCTTTTACACTGTGCGTCCACCTTTGTTCTTATTAAAAGTCTCTGAGGGCTTTGACCCAGAGCTGGGGCTTGCCTGCCCAGGTGTTGGGTCACCTCCCTGAGGCTGATGAGGGGGAGCAGAGAACGATGACACAGTGGTAGGCAAGGGGCACATCTCAGGGACAGCAGGCTCGGGGTCAGGCTGTGGGGCTGCGAGAGCCCATGGTCCCTGGGGAATAATCCTGCTGACAGAGACATTTCCATGCTGCTGGCCACGGGCATTTTCTAGTCAAAATGGCTCTCTGGTATGTCCTGTGGTGCACCCCACCGGGAACATACATTTCCTCACCCTCGGGTTTCCAGCTGCTCTTTCTCCCAGGCCCTGCCTGGGCCACGCTGGTCCCCCAGTGCAGAGGGCATGCCAGAGCTGCTATGTCAGGGTAAGCCCTGGGCTGTGGCCCCACAGAAGTGAGCCCTAAGGTGGCCGAGTCCCCTGAACACCCCAGCCATCCCCAGGGGGGATCATGGCCCACAGATTACCTCCCACAATGGTGAGGATGCAGCTCTGCTCCCCACTGCCCCAGCACAGGGTGCAGAGCCACTTTCTGGGACACACGGGCTGAGATTCCCTCTCCTCATGCTCTGCCAGGAGCCCAGTCTCCAGTCGCTGTTCCATGGGCTCCAGCCCGCACCTGCCTGAGGCTGGGGAGTCAGGGCAAAAGCAGCCCTGGAGATGCTGGGGATTGAACCCAGGACCTCCCACATGCAAAGCAGGCGCTCTGCCACTGAGCTACATCCCCTTGACACCTGCCAGCAGGAGAGACACTCTCCTCCCGTGATGCGTCTATGACAAGCACAGTCCTGTTGTCCCCTGCGTGCCCAGGGACCCTCTGCAGAAAACAGCACTTGAACCCTTCTGAGATGGGCAAGCTGGGACTGCCTCTGTGCTGGGGCCTGATCCTGGCACAGGGATGCACTGCAGAGTGCTGCCCCTTCAACGCCTCGGCAGGGCAATGAGGCAGAAGGAGGCTCTTGCTGCAGGTGCTGCTCCCACGCTCTGGCCCACTGCGGGATGGGTCGATGGAGAGGAGAAAACCCCTTCCCCTGAGCCTCCTCTGCCACCCAGGGCAACAGCCCTCTGTGCCACATCTGTCCCCAACTCCACAGCAGGAGCAGTGCAACAGGGTGAGGGAAATGCCCTGCCTGCGGTGAGGTGCCCGCAGGCTCCGATGGCATCCCAGGGCATGCTGTGGAGGGGACGTGGTGTCAGAAATCTTATACCCCCTTCTCCAGGCACCAGGCCTCCCCCTGCAGCCCTCTGTTCCCCAGCATCCCTGGAGGTGACTTGAATGCAGGCTTCCATCTCCATGGGGCTGGGCATGGGGGTTGGGGTCAGGGACCTTCCCATTCCTTCAGCACTGATGACTGTCCTGGCAGCAAAGCAGTGCCCTGGGACAGCCCTGGCTGGGTTCTCTGTGGCAGGGTGGGTGAGTGTGTTCAGCTGGTAACTCAAAGGCTGATGCTTTGACCACATGCAGGGATGGTGTCCTCATGGTGGCACAGCTGGGACAATTGTGTTGCCCAATGCCATAGAGTTTTCCCTGCTGAGCCCCTGCCTGGCAGAGAGGGTTTGGGGGAATCAAAAGCAGACCACAGTGCCTGTGAACTTCTGGAGTGGTTGAGTGGAGTTAAGGGGTTGGACTGCTCAACTCTTCTGCTTTGCACACATGACCCCAAATCCCATCCTCAGCAATGACTCTCCCGTTCCTGCTCAAGAAAGGCCTAGTAGGACTCTTCTGGAGCAGTGATAATCCTGCAGGCACTACCCCTGCGGCCAAGCGTGTTCAAGCTCGTGCTCAAAGCTGACAAGACATTAACTGTGCTTGGACAGACAGTCTCTCCCTCTCACCACCTCTCACTTGCGCTCAGTCACAACAAAAGCCAAACTTCTCTGCAAGTGCATCCCTAAGGAGCCAGCTGTGAGGCAGCAGAACTGCACAGGGTTAGAACATGCACGTTGCTGTGCGACTGTACTCCAGCACGTGCCGTTCCTTGGCCTGACTGGGGAGAGGCTGAGACTGGAGACAGAGGGAGATGTGCTGGGTCACAGCTGTCACTGTGTTCCTGAGGGGCGAGCAGGGCTCTGTAGCAGCAAGAGGTTGCAGGAGGGGAGCCCAGCAGCTTGTTGGAGCTCATGAGCAGGTCTTTCTTCCTCTGTGCAGGGACTGATGGCTGTGAGGGGCTGCAGCTGCTCTAGCCAGTGCAGTCTGGTGGGTGAGTCTATTTGGGCATGGCTTTGCCAGCTGTCCTTGGCACATCAGAGGTCTCGCTGTGACAGACCTCTGGAGGGAGGGTGCTGCCATTCAGGCCTCAGCTCCAGGGAGTGGATCTCCCTGGGACTGGGGTCACAGTGGCCTCCCCCATGGGCAGTATGCTCTGGTCTGCAAGCTGAGGTCCAGGTGCAGGATGTGTGTGAGGAGGGGAGCAGTCTGTGCACCATCAAGACTGACAAAGAGGAGAGAGACAAGGTCTTTGCAGAGACCCCATAAAGGAAAGGTGCCAATTGCTGTGGAGCATGGAAGGACGGACAGATGGAGAGCACCCCAAAGAAGCACTGAATGGAGAGTCCTGTTGAGGGGAAGGCTGGGGACTTGTGGAGCAAGAGGAAGGCTCCTTCTAACCCACAGATCTGCAGCTACCGTGCAGGGGCAGTGCTCTGGCAAGAGGTGAAGGAGCAAGGAGGGCCAGGGTAGGCTGGAAGAAGCAGGCAGGCTCTGCAAAAAACTGAGCAAAGATACCACTGTATCAGCCCACGATTGAACCAGGGACCTTTAGATGTTCAGTCTAATGTTCTGCCAGCTGCGGTACTTCAGCCCTGCCCCAGCAGCCCTTGTCCCAATTCCACCCCTGCCAGGCCACAGGCTGACACACATGAGGAGCATTCCTTGGCGAGGGTCCCAGGGAAGAGCTGTTCCTGGCCCTGGGCAGAGGGATCTGTCCTCTCCCTGCCTCCATGGCCAGGTGGGCCATGGAGTTTTGTGTGGAGGCCAGCTTACACTGGGCATGCCAAAATGTGTGTGGGACTTCAGTCCAAACGTGACAGTGGCAAAGCAGGTGGGCCGGCCAGGCACGTGTAACTGCAAAGGCTGAGGGTGGAAGAAGTGTGGGGCTGTTGGAAGACCTTACCTCCTTCCCCATGGAAGGCCTCCTCCCCACCCTTTTTTCCCCAGCTCAGCTTCACTCCTTTATTCCCAACTCTTCTACCTCCTCCCCTCTGAGCAGCGCTAGGCCATGGGGAATGGGGGTTGTGGTCAGTCCAGAACACTTCCTGCCTGCTGCTCCTTCCTTCTCCCACTTTTCCCATGGGGTCCCTCCTACAGGCTACAGTCCTTCAAGATGAAGCTGCTCCACTCTGGGCTCTCCACAGGCCACAGTTCTTTCAGGAATTATCCAACTTCTCCAGCATTGGGTCCTCCACGGACTGCAGGGCTTACATTGTCCACCATGGTCTTCTCCATAGGCTGCAGGAAAATACCTGCTGTGCTGTGGTATTCTGCTTGGGCTGCAGGGGAATATCTGCTCTGGTGCCTGGACCACTGACAGGGTGGTTCTCCTCCTTCTTCACCGACCATGGTGTTTGCAGGGCTGTTTCTCACACTTTTTTTCCCCCTAACTCCTATCCCAGTCTGGTAATTGTGCCTCTTCTTAAATACATTTTCACACCCGTTCCACCAGCTTTGTTGCTGGGCTCAGTTTTGGCCAGCGGTGGGTCTATTTTGGAGCTGGCTGGACTCAGCCCTGTCTGGCATGGAGGCATCCCTTAGTCTTCTTCTCTCACAGAGGTCACACGTGTAGCCTCCTCGCTACCAAAACCTGGACATGGACACCAGTGCACTGTGTAAAACTTTGCCTTGCTAAATGACGTTCCCTGGTCCTCCCTCATCAAGAGATCCAGCCTAGTTGCTGGGGAGGAAGAGAGAGCAAGAGAGAAGGCCTTGATGCTGTGAAAGCACTCTTCCGCAAATAGCTACAACACTGGTGTATTATAAACACTGCGTTGGTCACAAATCCCAAACATGGCACCATACGGGCTGCTATGCAGAAAATTAACTCCGTC
The DNA here is from genome assembly GCF_035582795.1 of Mycteria americana. Classification (NCBI taxonomy): domain Eukaryota; kingdom Metazoa; phylum Chordata; class Aves; order Ciconiiformes; family Ciconiidae; genus Mycteria; species Mycteria americana. The sequence continues at coordinate 1,390,215 of NW_027445626.1, forward strand.
CCAACCAAAACCAGTACAATCTACCTGGAAATATTTCCCAGGATTAGCTGCTCTATCACCTTCCCAGGGGTCGAGGAGAGGCTGAATCGTCTCTAGTTCCCCAGGTCCTCCTTCTTGCCCTCCTTGAAAATAACAGTGACATTTGATTTCTTCCAGTCTTCGGGCACATCCCCATCTCAATGCTCGGTAAAAGATTCATCCAGGTGGATGATTTGCTCTGCATGGTTGCAGAGCTACGGGAGGAAGTAGAAAGGTTAAGAAGCTTCAGGGAGGCTGAGAAAGAGACAGACTGGTATTGCCATGCTCTGCCCCCCCGAGACCGGAACAGGAGCAGCAGCAGCCGCCAGTAAGAATCCGCAATCAAGGGGATCCTGTATCCCTCCCCCACCAGGCTGAAGGCAGCAGCTCAAAGGACAAAAGTGAATGGAGGCAAGTCCACGCTCGTGGCGGCAGGCGAAAGCCCTCCTTGCCCACCTCGCCTGCCCAGGTGCCTCTGCACAACAGGTATGAGGCCCTGGAGGTGGAAGCCAGTCCATGGAGGATGGGGGTGACAGTCCATCTACACCAGAGGCGTCGCCCAGGTCAGAAGAACGTACCTCTTGTATTAACACCACCTCCACAAGGAAGAGAAGACGGGTTATAGTTGTGGGCGACTCCCTTCTGAGGGGAAGCGAGGGCCCGATATGCCGGACGGACCTTCCTCTTAGGGAAGTCTGCTGCCTCCGGGGGCCCGGGTGAAGGATGTCACGAGGATACTCCGTAGCCTGGTACGGCCCTCGGACTATTACCCTCTCCTGCTCTTCCATGTGGGGGGCGATGAAGCTGCAACACGAAGTCCTAGGGCAATCAAAACAGACTTCAGGGCCTTGGGACGGCTAGTAAGGGACTCCGGAGCACAGGTTATTTTCTCCTCTCTCCTTCCAGTTGTGGGCATTGACACTAGAAGGAACAGAGATACCCAATCTATTAACTCATGGCTCCGTGGCTGGTGTCATCGCCATGGTTTTGGTTTTTTGGACAACGGGATGGCCTACACAGCACCAGGTCTAACGAGGGATGAGCAGGGGCAGACGATCTCTTCCCTCACACTTTTGGCGAGGCTTCTCTTTATAGGACACTGCTGGTTGCCTTTGTTACCATGTCGCACTGGGTTGTGTAGATCACTGCTGGATCGTGTTGTGCCCTCTGTTCCCCAGCTCCACCAGGGCCTTTTACGCAGAGCTACTCCCTGGCCAGGCAGTCCCCAGCCCCTGCCACTGCAAGCCATTAGTCTATCCCAGGTGCTGGATCTGGCCTCTGCCCTTGTTCTAGTTCATGAAGTTCCTGACAGGACAGTCCTCCTGCCTGTCCGGTTTCTCCTGAATGACATCCCTAAGGCACAGGAATGGTCCTTCCAATGTAGTGTCATTGACAAATGTGGTGAGAGTTTCCTCCTCTGGGTCATGGACACACATGTGAAACTGCACAGGGCCCAGGAGAGTCCCTTGTGCTGCCCCACAATGCCCCAGGATGTGCCAGTGGCCTTCAGGTAGGCTATGACCCCTTCTCCACTGCTCTCTCAGCCTCATCGTCCAACTGGTGTTTTACCCAGCTGATTTTACCCATGCCACAAGCCTTGCTTAAGCTGAGGTGAACAACATCCACTGCTCTCCCCTCATGCACAAAGGCAGTTTCTTCGTCATGAAGGCAAGCAAGTTGACGAGGCATGATTTACCCTTTGGAAGTCCATGCTGACTGCCTGTGGACACATTCTTCTCTTTCAGGGTCCCAGAAATGTCACCCAAGAGGACTCCAACTGCTGGCACACTCCTCACCAAGGTGAGCTTGTACAGCCTGTGGCTCCCTGGATTGCACTTTTGGCCTCTTTCAAAGGCGGGTGCAACACAGGCTTGTCCTCACTCACAAGAGACCTCTCCCAATCCCATGACCTTTCCAAAGGCACATTCCACAGAAATATCAATCTTCCCCTCTAACTTCCTTACCACTATTCTGCCTGTTATGCGGTGTATTTCATTTCTCTCATCTTTCATATACTTTCCCCTGTCCTGACACAAAGACCATTTCTAAAGTCATCTTTTCAGATGCAGACTGCCTCAACAAAGGCCCTTGCCATGATTATCCAGCTTTCTCCTTGCCTTACTCTTTCTTCATTTGGATACCTCTCACCTATGCTGCTGCTTTGAGCTTTAGGGACTAAAAGCTTGCCTGTCTTTCAGTAGCCTAATTGTCTCTCTTCAAGAGCCAACTCTTCAATTATGTTTATAGCTCCCTTTTTGTATCTATCGATCTACAACATTCCTCATAAGATTATCCCTTGTAGAAAGTCAGCCTCATGAGAGGCAGCTTGTACTTAGCGTATGGTTGAGGAGTGTGTTTTAGTGTTCATGAAACTTGATCATGCTTTACTTTGCTTTGCTTGGAAAGAGGAAAATTCCTTCTGTGCCTGTGTGCAGCTGGTTCTCTAAGGAGATGAGGTGGGAGATGGTGCCATGGAGCTGTAACATTCAGCTCCCAGAGGTCAGTGAAGTCTGAGGTAAGGCAAAGTGAAGCAAGTCCCAGGTGGCCAATGACAGAAATGGTGAGGCTGGGGAGGTGAGGAGCAAGGCTGTCCATAGAGTGTCAGACCTCAAGGGGCTGCTTTTCCTGCCTGTCCAGACTTCCTGAGGAGACACTCTGCATCAATATCAATGGGAGAATGCTGCTATCACCTCTTCTTTAAACTGAAATTAATAAAATAGAATGTTTAAAAAATATTTTTTATTAGGTGCACTTTGAAATCTTCCGCTTTAACTAGCCTATGAAATGATTCCCGTTAGCTGTACAAGTGTCCTGGTTTTGGCTGGGATACAGTTAATTTTCTTCCTAGTAGCTGGTATAGTGCTGTGTTTTGGATTTTAATATGAGAATAATATTGATAACACGCTGATGTTTTGGCTGTTGCTAAGCGGTGTTTACACTGGTCAAGGACTTTTTCGGCTTCCTATGCTCTGCCAGGTGCCCAAGAAATGGGAGGGGGCACAGCCAGCCAGGAGAGTTGATCCAAACTGACCAAAGGGCTATTCCATACCATATGATGTCATGCCCAGTATATAAACTGGGGGGATTTGGCCGGGGGGTAGCAATCGCTGCTCGGGGACTGGCTGGGCATCAGTCGGCAGGTGGTGAGCGGTTGTATCTATTCCCCCCCCGCCTTTCCCTCCCTTGGGTTTTGTTCCTCTCTCTCTCTTGTTGTTTTCTTTCTCATTACAACTCATTATTATTATTACTATAATTTTGTTCCAATTATTAAACTGTTCTTATCTCAACTCACGAGTTTTCTTACTTTTGCTCTTCGAATTCTCTCCCCCATCCGGGGAGAGATCATCCCACTGGGGAGGAGTGAGCGAGCAGCTGCATGGTGCTTAGCTGCCGGCTGGGGCTAAACCACAACAGTCCTTTTTGGTGCCCAATGTGGGCCACGAAGTCTTTGAGATAATAACAGATTAAGCAGAGTGTATTAAGGAATTTAGATCTGTTAGTAGTTGTGGGATGTGATATTGATCCATCTGTTCCTAGCATTGGTTTACCTGATCTGCACCATGCTCATTTTTTTGCTGTACATGTTAAAGATCGGTGTTGGTTTTTGCAGTTTGCTGTGCTCTGCTTTAATTGGTGATGTTTTGCCTGTGAGATTTGTTATTAAAACAGTGACCTTGGGTTTATTTTGGTATCTAAGTGCTGTACTGGAACCATTATTGTATGTTGGGTATTACCTTATGGAGACAATTTGCAATTATACTTCTTCCTCTGAGAGGTTTTTTATGGAGGAAATGCAGAATTGTACCTTCACTACGTTCTTCTACAATGCTTCCTCCTTCACTACAGTAACTTTTCAGTATTTTGAACAACCTTGGGTAGTTAAGATACTTGTATTGGTATTGCTTGGGAATATTGTTTCGATCTTGTCCAAGATTAGTAAGCAATTTAAGAAGATCTGCCCCAAGGCCAGATAGTTATGAGTGGCAGGGTGTGTGGGATAGCATGGGCAAATGCCTAAGTTATTGGTCACCTCCAGTGTTTTGGAACTTCACCCCTGAACAAGTGCAGAATCCTGAAAAATTAGTAGAATATTTGGAAAAAGTATGTCGTCACCCTGGCAATTCTAGGGAGACACAAATCCCTGCAATGTGCTGGCGTCTGGCCCATGCCTACCGAGCCCTGTTTAACACTATTCAGAACCCTCAAGGATCTGGTGACAAAGTGACAGGCACTGTGGCTGCTCCAGTTACCCCTGCAACAGGCACTGCAGCTGTTCCAATTACCCCTGCGACAGGCACTGCGGTTGCTCTGATTACCCCTGCGACAGGCACTGCGGTTGCTCTGATTACCCCTGCGACAGGCACTGCGGCTGCTCCAGCCCTCCCTGTGACAGGCACTGCAACTGCAGCTGCTCCGGACAGCTCTGTTATAAGCACTGCGGTCCAGACAGAGAACCAACCCGTGTCAGTATCAGTCGCCCCTATACATAAAAAGAAATCCTGGAAGCGAAAGTCAGCTCGTTTAGAAAGGGAAGATGAAGGAGCAGGGCCATCACAGAGAGAGGAAGAGGAAGATGAAGAACTCGTAAATGAGACGGAAACCACCCGATCCCTATCCCTGAGTGAGCTGCGAGATATGTGAAAAGATTTCAGCCGTCGTCCAGGGGAGCACATTGTCACCTGGCTGCTCCGATGCTGGGATAGCAGGGCCAATAGCCTGGAATTAGAGGGTAAGGAAGCCAAGCAGCTGGGATCCCTTTCTAGGGAAGGGGGCATTGACAAAGCGATTGGAAAAGGGGAACCAGCCCACAGCCTCTGGAGGCGACTCCTGTCAGCTATAAAGGAAAGGTATCCCTTCAAGGAAGATGTTGTATACCGCCCCGGGAAATGGACCACCATGGAGAGAGGTATCCAGTACCTGAGGGAATTAGCTGTGCTGGAAGTGATTTATGGTGATCTGGACGATGTGCGGTCACCCACAGATCCAGATGAGGTCCAGTGCACAAGACCTATGTGGCGGAAGTTGGTACGGAACGCACCACCGTCGTGTGCCAACTCATTGGCAATACTGATCTGGAGAGACGAAGATGGTCCAACAGTGAAAGAAGCTGCTAGTAACCTGTCGTGGTTTAGCCCCAGCCGGCAACTAAGCACCACGCAGCCGCTCGCTCACTCCCCCTCGGTGGGATGGGGGAGAGAATCGGAAGAGCAAAAGTAAGAAAACTTGAGGGTTGAGATAAAAACAGTTTAATAGGTAAAGCAAAAGCCGCGCACGCAAGCAAAGCAAAGCAAGGAATTCATTCACTACTTCCCATGGGCAGGCAGGTGTTCAGCCATCTCCAGGAAAACAGGGCTCCATCACGCGTAATGGTTACTTGGGAAGACAAACGCCATCACTCCAAATGTCCCCCCTTCCTTCTTCTTCCCCAGCTTTATATACTGAGCATGACGTCATGTGGTATGGAATAGCCCTTTGGTCAGTTTGGATCAACAATCCTGGCTGTGTCCCCTCCCAGCTTCTTCTGCACCTGGCAGAGCACGGGAAGCTGAAAAGTCCTTGACTAGTACAGCAGCAACTAAAACATCTCTGTATTATCAACACTGTCTTCAGCACAAATCCAAAACATAGCCCCATACCAGCCGCTACGAAGAAAATTAACTCTGTCTCAGCTGAAACCAGGACATAACCTCCGGGAATATGAAGAAAGTATCTCTTCCTCCCTTGTTTCAGCTGTGGAAAAACTGTCCCGGAAGGTCCAGCGACTCGAAGATATGTCCTACTCCCCACCTATACGGACCAGTGTCTCAGCTATTAGGAGTCAGCATTCCTCTGCTCAAGGGAGAGGATATAGAGGGTACACACCACGGGGCACCCTACGGTTTTACTTGCGTGACCACGGAGAGGACATGAGGAAGTGGGATGGAAAACCTACCTCAACCCTAGAAGCACGAGTACGTGAGTTGCAAGGAAAAACAATCACCAAAGGGGGTTCTTCCAGGAAAATTGCTGCTCCGGTTTCCAGTGGACAGTTCCCCAGACAGAGTAAAAGGGCTGATCTTAGTCTTGATTATAATGAAGAAACTCCTGACTCGTATATACAAGAAGTGGGTAATGAATATTGTGACCAGGATTAGGGGGGCCCTGCCTCCAGCCAGGTGGAGGAAAGGGACAAGCGGGTTTACTGGACTGTATGGATTCGATGGCCTGGCACATCAGACCCACAGGAGTATAAAGCTCTTGTAGACACCGGTGCACAGTGTACCCTGATGCCATCAAGCTATATAGGGGCAGAACCCATCTGTATTTGTGGAGTGACAGGGGGATCCCAACAACTGACTGTATTGGAGGCCGAAGTGAGCCTAACTGGGAATGAGTGGCAAAAGCATCCCACTGTGACTGGCCCAGAGGCTCCGTGCATCCTTGGCATAGACTACCTCAGGAGAGGGTATTTCAAGGACCCAAAAGGGTACCGGTGGGCTTTGGCATAGCTGCCTTGGAGACGGAGGAAATTAAACAGCTGTCTGCCTTACCCGGTCTTTCAGAGGGCCCTTCTGTTGTGGGGTTGCTGAGGGTCGAAGAACAACAGGTGCCAATCGCTACCACAATGGTGCACTGGAGGCAATATCGCACCAACCGAGACTCCCTGATTCCCATCCATGAGCTGATTCGTCGACTGGAGAGCCAAGGAGTGATCAGTAAGACTCGTTCACCTTTTAACAGTCCCATATGGCCAGTGCGAAAGTCTAATGGAGAGTGGAGACTAACAGTAGACTATCGTGGCCTGAATGACGTCACACCGCCGCTGAGTGCTGCCGTGCCGGACGTGCTGGAACTTCAATACAAACTAGAGTCAAAAGCAGCCGAATGGTATGCTACAACTGATATTGCTAATGCGTTCTTCTCAATGCCTTTGGCAGCAGAGTGCAGGCCACAGTTTGCTTTCACTTGGAGGGGCGTTCAGTACACTTGGAATCGACTGCCCCAGGGGTGGAAACACAGCCCTACCATTTGCCATGGACTGATTCAGACTGCATTGGAACAGGACGAAGCTCCAGAACATCTGCAATACATTGATGACATCATCGTATGGGGCAATACAGCAGATGAAGTTTTTGAGAAAGGGAAGAAAATAGTCCAGATCCTCCTAAAAGCTGGCTTGCCATAAAACAAAGTAAGGTCAAGGGACCTGCACAGGAGATCCGGTTTTTAGGAATAAGATGGCAAGATGGACATCGCCAGATCCCAATGGATGTGATTAACAAAATAACAGCCATGTCTCCACCAACTAGCAAAAAGGAAACACAAGCTTCCTTAGGCATTGTGGGTTTTTGGAGAATGCATATTCCAAATTACAGTTTGAGCGTAAGCCCTCTCTATCAAGTGACCCGGAAGAAGAACGATTTCAAATGGGGCCCTGAGCAACGACAAGCCTTTGAACAAATTAAACAGGAGATAGTTCATGCAGTAGCCCTTGGGCCAGTCTGGGCAGGGCAAGACGTAAAAAATGTGCTCTACACCGCAGCCGGGTGTCTCGTCCCACTCAGTGGGTTGCGAGAGGGGTGAATCTTTTCCATTCCCCGACTGTTTGAGTACCGACAAAAGCCGATCTCTGCTCGGCAGAGCCGCGTGGTCGGTAGAGTCACGACAATGACCCAGAGGAACAGTCTGGCCAGCAACTTTATTAAGTGGCGAATTCCACAAACGGACAAACCTAACGACCTGACGAGTTTAACGAACGAACAAAGGCGATTTGGCAATGGAGCTATTTTCCGGGCAAGCTGTCACAATTTATCCCAAACTTGCATATCTATTGGAAGAGCAGAGGAAGAGAGAAGCAAGAAAAGAAAAGGAGAAGGGAGGAGGAAAGAGAAAGAAAACGTATCACCACCCTTGGATCCCGTGATGACGATGACAGACATGGCAATCCTCCAGTGGTGGGCGTGCGCGCTCTTCCCTGGGGGGGGCAAGCCTTATATAGGCTAATCCCCGCCTCCAGGTACACCCCTTCAGGACTTACATGGTTCTTGTTCTAGAAAGTTCTCAATCTTCTGCGCAGGCGCTGGGGGAGGGGGGTGGTTCTGAGTGGTGTCTCGGGCGGTTGCAAGCCCCTTCCTCAGATAAACTCTGTGTGACCACTGGCCGTACATGGTCAGGTTTGGCAGAACCCGGAACCGCGCATCCTCCGACGCGCTCTCCACGTCCCGCTCTCACTCTCCCCCACCCCGTGCTCGCCGACCTGCCGTCGCCATGCAAATAGCGCCTCAAGTCGCCACAATGTTTGAGGCATTAACTCTTTCAGTCTCTCACACCACCCCGTGGCTCAAACTTTGTCTATACGATCTTCGTCCAGGGTGACGATTTTCACATAGAGAAGATCGAGAAGACACAGTTTGCGAAATTTTCAACAAGAGTTGGCGGAGGATCCTTGATTTTGTCTTCCAGGGTGGTGATATGAACATAGTGAACAGCAGGAGAAAAGAGAATGAAAGCAGAAGCAAGCAGATAAACCATAGCTATGCCAGTCATAAGGAACAGAAATCGGGGTTATTCCAATTTGAATTAACCATTTATCCCACCTCGTGAGTCCCCAGGATTGTAGGAGGGAAGTAAATCAAGATCTGGGTGCATGCCCGTCAAAACGGTCTTTCAGTTGGAGTGATCGAAATAGTTTGGCAGCTCGGTCGGCAATTTCTTTCATTTTGGTCCGTGCTGCCTCTATAGTAGTACTGACGTTGTGAGTGTAGTAGTAGTAGCAGAGTGCAGTAGCAGAGTGCAGTAGTACTGGAGTTGTGAGATGGACAATGTTATACAACATTCTCCATCACTTAAATTCAACATCGAGTTTTTTGGGGCTTCTGCCACTTCCCAGCACACTCGCCAGGGAGGGGCGGTGAAACTGAAAACACGAGATGGGCATAAGGATGGAATGACTAATCCACATTTCAGACCAGCGTAATATTTCAATGCTAATCAGGAATAAAATTTCCTGTTAGAACATCCCCAAACTAGTCCCAAGGGGGCCGGGGATATGCTAATTTTACAGGTATGTCAGGTTTTGCAGTGAGCGGCAGGCTCTGCAAAGGGTAGTGTGTACAGGGTATGCCACAATACTTGACTCTACCATAAGTCCTGTTGCACAGAACATCCCGGTTTCTATATCTGCAGGAAGGATAACCCCAACAAATACATGTCCCTTATCAGAACCCCTACTATCTCCAAGAGCCAGTTGTTTTGGGGGGGGGGGGGCAGGACCAGTATTATAGTTAAGAACTTTTCCAAGTTATACGTAATATTGGGTAATGCAACAAAAAACACCACCACCACCACCACCACCAAATCTCAATCCTTGTTCGGTTGACTGGGGAAGGGCAACACATATCCCTTGGTCGGTTCTATTCCAGATTCTAGGAAACACATGAATTGGTTCCCACACAAGCTTCTAAGGAATATGGTTTCCACTTCCACTGTGTCCTCCTTTCCCGGAGGAGAGGAGGACCACCATCCGTGTGAGAAATCGTAGTTCCCACACAAGGTTCAAAGGAATATGGTTTCCACTTCCCCCGTGTCCTCCTTTCCCGGGGGAGAGGAGGACCACTGTCCACATGAAAAATCGTAAATACATATTAGAAACACGCCTGGACCCCAGTATCCCTGCACCTCCTCCTCAGAAAGTTTAATTCTGTCCCCCAGCCGTGAGGGAGACCCACCACACATATTCCGTCTCCGTTTCTCCAAGGAGCCTACTATATTGATCTTGTAATTTTGCCAATTCAGTTGCAGTATAGGGAATTTCTTTTGTTATGATTTCCGGCGCGGTATCGGCACCTCCTTCATATTGAAATTCCTTTTCAGTAAGTGTGCGGAGTTGGGGAGCAGTTCTCTCGTCATGTTGGCACTTTGCCCGTTCCATTGGTTCTTTCTACTATCCCGTTTGCTTGGGGGTAATAGGGAGTGTGGAATATCCACTGTATCCCCTCAGCCATTGCCCATTCCTGAACCACCCCTGCGGTGAAGTGACTGCCATTATCTGATTGTATCGAGTGAGGCTTAGGTGGGACGCTAAACCAGAACTTTAACCCCTTCACCGTACTTTCTCCTGTCGCTCGTGCCACAGCTGCAGTCTGAACAAGTCCGGACGCAGCTTCTACCCCTACTAACACATATCGCTTCCCCTCCGATTTCCTGAAAGGCCCTATGAAGTCGACCTGCCAGGTCTCCCATAAGCCCTTCCCATCCCGGAGGTGGAGTGGAGGATCTTGTAGGGGTGTTTTTCCAGCCGAGTACGACATAGACCACACGTAGAAATCACAGTGCCACACATTTCCCTATTGACAGGCCATCCTCTGCTCCCAGCTTCCTTGAGGAGGTCTTTAATTCCTGAGTGGCCGCGTTTTACATGCAGCCACTCTAATAGATGCTCCCATTTTTCCTCTTCTGCTTCTATTGTCATCACAGCCACGCGGGTAAGTAAGTCTACTTGGTTATTTAAAATGTGTGTGGGGTGGTTCCCTCCCTGGTGGGCAGCCACACAGCCTATTAATATAGGGGTTCTCTTAGCTACTTGCAGAATGTCTTCCCATTTTTCCTTTTGCCATACCGGCACCCGGTTTACCTCCCATTGATTCTGCTCCCAAAAAGGGAGCCACTCGCTGCATCCTTTAAATACAGCATATGAGTCCGTATAGATGTACACAGGGTTGGTATTGTCTTTTTCTCTGGTAACTACACTCCAGACTGCCACCAGTTCCCCTACCTGTGCGCTGCCTTCACCCTCGGTTATGATCTGCCCTCCGGAGTCGACACACAAAGCTGCTGCCCGATACTTCCAAACCCTACCTTCCCTTTTTGAAGAGGCATCTGTAAACCATACATTTTTCAGCTGGGGCTCATAGGGAGGAGCCTCCCTTATGTAGGTAGGGGGAACCTCCTTTTCCAGGGGAACAGATGATCTGTCTTGTATTTGAAGTATTCTGGGTGTTCCTTCCTCCACCTGATATGCGTGGCTGTAATGCTCTAATTGAGCATACCATTTTCTGACTGTTTCCCTTTGCGCAACTCCCATGGGAGGTGGGGTGCCCGCCAGGACAGGCCTCAGAACCTTAAAGGGCCCTCGCAAAATTACAGATTGTTTCCGTATAATCTTTCCCACTTCCTGCAGGGCCAAGGTTACTACAAATAGCCCCTTCTCCCAGGTTGCATACCGCTTCTCTGCATCTTTGAAACTGCGCGAGAAGAATTCAAGGGGGCGAGTGGGGCCCTCTGGTCCCTTTTGCCATATATGTATTGATGCCCCGTGGATTGCCAAACCCCATTCAATCTGGAACGTGTCCATCGGGTGTATCGGACCCAGGGCCTGATAGACTCCCGCCTCAAAAACTAACAGCTTTAGAGCCTCCTCGTGAACAGGAGTCCAATCCCAGGCAGCTCTTTTGTGCGTTAGGTCGTACAGAGGGCGAGCTATAATAGAGAAATCTGGAATGTGTTTTCGCCAGAAGACCAGTAAGCCCAAAGCATGTTGCAGTTCCTTTTTGTTCTCGGGGACTCTTACCTGCTCTAAGGTAGTCAGGGTTTCAGGAGGTATGCAAACTGTACCACCTTTCCACCATATGCCCAAAAATTTCACCTCAGGGGCAGGTAATTGTACCTTCTCCACAGGGATTTGAAGGCCCAGTCCTTCCAAGTGGGTAATTATATTTTTCTGGGTTTTCTCCACGGTGGTGGTATCAGCCCCCCCTATCAGTACATCGTCGATGTACTGGTAGGTTCTTACTCCCTCCTCAGGAGGAGGGGCTTCTGCTAGTGCCTGGGCTAGAGCATGGTGTGCTAGGGTAGGTGAATGTTTGTAGCCTTGTGGGAGGCGGGTAAAGGTGTATTGAATACCATCCCAGGTGAATGCAAATCTGCCCCTATCGTTTTCCTGCAGAGGTACCATGAAAAACATGCCTTTAACGTCAATAGTGGCTAGAATATTATGTGACTGTTCTTGGATAGTGGAGACTAGTTCAGCTATATTGGGAACAGCTGCTGTTAGTGGGCCAGTGCCCGCATTAAGGCGCCGATAGTCAATCGTCAATCGCCATTTCCCATTTGGCTTGTGCACGGGCCATACTGGGGAATTGTAAGGGGAGTGGGTTTGGATAATCACCCCGTGCTCTTGTAGCTCTTTTATCACCGGGCTAATTCCTTCTCTGGCTCCCAATGGTAGGGGGTAAGGTTTTACGTTTACTATTTTAGATGGGGGAAGTGTTGGGGCCATCTGTAACAGTCGCACTGAGGAGGTGGTGGGGGAGCCAAATTTCCATTCCTTCCTGCTGGAGTCCTCCCACCCTCTCCCTTTTAATACATCAAGTCCCAGAATGTTTACTGGGTAAGGGCCAACAGCCATAACTACCTAAATGGGGCTGTCCTCCTCGAGCAACCAACACTTCACCGTGGCTGTGTTTTGGGGCAGGGAATTTCCAAAGGCATCGGTAACCCATATTTTCCTTTTTTCTCTTACGATGTCATTGCGGGCAGCCACGTCTGCACGCAGAGCTGACATTTGTGCCCCGGTGTCCACTGAAAAGGTAAGTGGTGTTTTGTGGGGGCCTATAGGGAAGGTAATCATCAAGTCTCCCTGTTGATTCATTGTGAGCTGTCTTACATAAGTCCACAAGCCGTCCCCTGGCTCACTTAATAGGGACGGCGGAACAGGTTTCCTGACCTGGCTTCAGTACCCTGATGTTCTGTGGGGGGGGCAGAGGGAGAGTTTGATTCAGCTGGGGTCTTCTCTTCTCTCCTGTAAGTCTTATCCGGGTCTTTCCACCCTTGTACTAATAACTGCAAGTTAGAAAGAGATAACCCATTCATAAGTTCTCTAGGTATTTCCTTATGTAAGCCCTCCCTCCAGAGTTGGCTCCTCGTCATCCCTGACCCTAGGTTTCTTCCGGGGGGTAAGCCGTTTAAAGGCCGATTGTCTAATTCGGTTCTCCTAACTGTAGCTTTACCCCTTTGTTCCCCTCTGGAGATTCCCACGTTGCGGCTATAATTGATCAGCTCCTGCGCAACCCCTCCCCAGGTGAGGGGGAATTCCGCCGGAGTGGACTGCGTTTGGTTTCTCCCTGGCATTAGCATTTCTGTTAAACGCTCCTGAATTGGGAGCGCTGCCCTTAGGCGGTCCTGGATTTGTATGGCATATAGCTTTAGGGGGTCAGGGAGGCCCTTTATCAGGGGTTTCATTCGATTGGGGTTGGCTTTTAGCAACATCGGGGAGGGCTGATGGGGTATTAAGTGCTGGTCATGCATGAGATGGAGGCAGGCAGCTTTCTGCACGCTCTCAGTAATTTGATCCAGTCCCGGAGTGGGGATGCTCACCGGATCTCCCCGTTCCATGGGGTCTAGCCCTCCAGCCCAGTATGCCACCCTTTGAGTGAGGGACCAGGGGGCTTGAGTGTTGGGGACGGTTAGAAACACGCCTGGACCCCAGTATCCCTGCGCCTCCTCCTCAGAAAATTTAATTCTGTCCCCCCCTGTGAGGGAGACCCTCCACACATATTCTGTCTCCGTTTCTCTAGGGAGCCTACTATATCGATCTTGTAATTTTGCCAATTCAGTTGTAATATAGGGTATTTCTTTTGTTATGATTTCCGGCACAGTATCGGTACCCCCTTCATATTGAAATTCCGTTTTAATAAGTGGGCGGAGTTGGGGAGCAGTTCTCTCATCATGTTGGCACTTTGCCCGTTCCATTTCCTCCCAGGGGTAGTGGCCAGCTACCCCCCCGTCAGCCAGCTCGCGTTCCTTAGACAGACCGCAGTGCCCACACTCTCTCACCAGATCCTCCGTCCACGCCTCCGCTAGCTCCGACCACAACTCGCGCACCCTGACAAAAGCGTCGCGCAACTGATTCTGCAACCTAGTCACTGCTATTTCCGATTGCACCCGTTTTTTCTGCTCGGCTTCCAGCTCCGCTTGCAAGCTTTTATCCAAATCTTGTGACGATTCGCTCACATCTCGCTCAGTCCATTTTACCGTGCACTTATATTTCTGCGCTGCCGTCAGCACAGCTACCAAAACACCCAAAACAACAGCTTTTAACAACTCTAACAACAAAGGGGAGCAGTCCAGATCAGGCTGAACCCAGGAAGCCATGATCATCTATCTGCCGGAGGACTCGGACTCAGCCGATTCACGTCCTCCCTTCTCGACTCAATCGATATCCCCTCCCTGTTCCTCTCACTGATCAAGTCAGGGAATCCCACTTGTGACACCAAATTAATGTCTTGTCCCACTCGGTGGGTTGCAAGAGGGGAGAATCTTTTCGATTCCCCGACTGTTTGAGTACCGACAAAAGCCGATCTCTGCTCGGCAGAGCCGTGTGGTCGGCAGAGTCACGACAATGACCCAGAGGAACAGTCTGGCCAGCAACTTTATTAAGTGGCGAATTCCACAAACGGACAAACCTAACGACCTGACGAGTTTAACGAACGAACAAAGGCGTTTGGCAATGGAGCTACTTTCTGGGCAAACCGATCCCAAACTTGCATATATATATTGGAAAAGCAGAGGAAGAGAGAAGCAAGAAAAGGCAAGGAGAAGAGAGGAGGAAAGAGAAAGAAAAAGTATCACCACCCTTGGATCCCGCGATGACGATGACAGACGTGGCAATCCTCCAGTGGTGGGCGTGCGCGCCCTTCCCTGGGGGGGGGGCAAGCCTTTTATAGGCTAATCCCCTCCTCCAGGTACGCCCCTTCAGGACTTACATGGTTCTTGTTCTAGAAAGTTCTGCGCAGGTGCTGGGGGAGGGGGGTGGTTGCGAGGGGTCTCTCGGGCGGTTGCAAGCCCCTTCCTCAGATAAACTCTGTGTGACCTCTGGCCATACATGGTCAGGTCTGGCAGAACCCGGAACTGCGCATCCTCCGACGCGCTCTTCACGTCCCGCTCTTGCTCTCCCCCACCCCGTGCTTGCCGACCTGCCGTCGCCATGCAAATAGCGCCTCAAGTTGCCACAATGACATTAACTCTTTCAGTCTCTCACAACATCCCAGCAGCTTCTTCACTTTGAGAGAAACCCCACTCCTGATCCTTCCAGTCCACCTGTCCTGAAAAGCCTGTACCCATCCATTGCAGCACCCCAAGCTGTGTGACTTGTTCTACCACGCCTTGGCAGTTACTCCATCGACGCCAAGAAGCACAGGCTCCAGCTCGTCCTGGCTCTGCCCCTGGCTGGGGGCAAGGGTGCACATTTGGGCTGCAGCACCTCAGGGGAAACCTGGTAGCAAGCCTCCAAAACCCCGTGTGTGCAAAGGCTTTGCTTCAGAGCAGAGACATGCCAGAGTGGACAGCAGATGGAAGACTAAAGCTGAAATTGGATGCCAAGAGAGTGAGGCAACCCTGCTGTCCCCAGGGACAGAGAGAAACAGGGCTGGGAAATGCAGCCCTGGAAAGAAATGGGTTTGCTTCAGTGGTGTCTCTGCTGCCCCTGAGGGTGGATGGGAAGGTGATCTCCATGAATGACAAGGTGCTGCTGACAGGCCCACTGTCAAAACTGTTGGTCCGTTCCTTGGCTGTATCCTCAAGGGGGTGACTAAAGGTTGGTGGAGGAAATAACCAGCAGTCTGAGAATGTAGTCACACCAGTGGAGACCCCAGTGTGATGTGCCTTGTGTTCCTGGACTGCCCTACGTCTCCTGGGTAGAGAAGGGACAGATCTTGCCACCGTGCAGTGGTGACAATCCGTGGCTTGCACAAAGGCACCGAACCTGTCTGCAGTGCTCTCCGGGGTGTCCGCCACACTCTTGCTCTGAATGGGGATGGCTTTCCTGGGCTGTACCTGCCAGCCGCATTTCGTTCTGTGCCAGAGCCTTGGCATCTCATGTAACACTACAGGCCTGTATTTGCACATTAAATAGAGTAACTGTCCAGAATATGATTAGGCAATGTGGGGATGAAAACCGTTGTTATAGTCAGTGGAGATCTAGGCAAGCCAGCTGATGGAAAAGACAGAGAAACGCAGCTCTCCCTATGACACAGGACACTATTTGGTCAGGAGGCAGTGTAGGCTGCCAGAAGATAGTAAATAGGGGCAGGTGCAGCTGTCTTGCACATGCCTTGGGCAACCTCTGGTACCTCAAACATAACCAGATATTTCATCTAAACAGCCACCTCCTGCCCTACCTCTTCATCATTTACCACAGGAGCTGAGACAAGGACCTCACATGCAGGTGCCTCTTTAACTCAGGCCTCAACTGAGGCAAGAGGAATGCCGCCTTCCGTGGGTTTGTGACAGGCATGGGAGGGAGCTGGGTCCCCCTCCAGCGCTAACAATAGAAACGCAGGCTGAGATGCCTCGATTGACTCAACTGAATCCCTTCCCTCAGCAGGAGTAAAGAAGATCCCTTGTCTGGGTGTCCTGCCTAATGAGAAGACAAAAAAGGTGATTTTTAGACCTAACTCTGTCTCCGAGAGGAGCAATGCCACTGCAGGAAAGAAGTGTCTCTCTGCAGCTGAGGGAGGGAACATGCAGCCTCTTTCACAGCAGGTTCCCCTGGAGCCCCAGGGACACCTGGAGGGAGCCCAGAGGGGCAGAGGAAGTGCTGCCTTGGGCTGCTCCTCTGCTGCTCAGCCGGGCCGGGCTCCTGGGATGCAGGGAGCTCATGGCAAGCGGGCAGCACTGCAGAGAGACAGCTCTGCCCAGGAGCGGCTCCTCCAGAAAGTGCAGCAGGGCTGAGGGCAGTGTCTGCAGGCACCGAGGGGAGACGAGTGAGGCAGAGAGAGCTTAAAGGCAGTGTGGGGTGGGAGGACAGAGCTGAGCTTGTTCACAGAGAAATCTTCACAGCATTTGACACAGTAAGTCTCTGGCAGCAGGGCAATGCAGATGAGTCTTGCAGAGCTGGCACATGCCATGACTGCTAGGACCTGTGAGGATGTCTGTCTTGGCTTCTCTGGGGTGAAGAAGGAGGACGTAGTCCAGAGCAGGGCTTCCCCGTTGCACTGTCAGAAGGTTCTCCCAGGGATGGCTGCAGGGGTGTGAAGCCGGGTGTGCAGGCAGGGCTGCCCAGGGCTGTCCTTCAGAGCAGGGTCCCTGTGCCCCAGGGGGCTGTGTGCCAGGGCAGGGACCCTGCTGCCTGCCCGGGTCCGCACTCAGCACGCCCGGGGAGCTCCCCATGGCGCTGCGGGGGGAAGCTCTGTGTGGAAGGAGCAACTCCTGGCAGGGCAGGCAGGGTCCTGCTGTTGAGAGGGTGCTGCATGGACCAGGGCTGCTCACAGCTCCAGGTTACCCCCAGGGCATTTCCAAGGGGACTTTTCCAGAGAAAGGTCAAAATGGGGATTACATTAAATGGAAGGAGTCAGTGCTTTGAGTTTTCTCTTCTTGGTTGGCTGGGTGGGCAGTGGTTGATGGAAATTTTTTCTGCACTCTGGAGAAGACCCCCATTCTAACTAGGACTTCTCTGAGTTTCTCCTGAGCTCCTGCACATACAGAGATGTCCCTGGTCAGTGCCATGCTGCCAGGAGGTGTCTGCAGGACAGAGCAGAGAACACAGCGGGGTGGGATGGGGTCTGTGAGCACAGACAGGGAGGACACATGGGGACAGAGAAGCAGCTCCCAGCAGAGCCAGCTCCAGGCAGCAGAGTCATGGGCAGGCAGGGAGAGGGAGCTGCTGCCAGCAATGCCATGGGAGGGGCTTTTGGGCACCTCCCTGACATCCCCTGCAGCAGAAACACTTTCCTGGAGCACCCCCCTGCTCTCCTCTCCCATCCAGCACAGCTTCTGCCCCCAGGGTCTTGGGGTTTCAGGCTGAGTCTTCTTCTTGGCAGCCTGACACCCGATAAGGAGAAACACCTGAGGACCTGTTTGTCTGTCCCTGTCCTTCCTCTCTTGGCAGGAGCATTGGGGCATTTCTCTGTGTTTCCCCTCCTGTCCTTGCTGCTTTTGTCCCCACCTTACCTGGGGGCTCTGGGCACTGCAGTGTGTGGGGCTGGCAATGAGCGGACCCTCACTTCAGGGCACCCCATCCTCAGGATTTTTGACTATTTTGCTGGGGGTCCTGCTGGGCTGCAGGCTGCCTCCCGACAAGGGCACAGCTCTCCCATGGCATCTCTGTGCCCCAGAGAGGAGGGAGCCCCATGGAGACGAATATTCGGTGCTAAGGCCATGGCAATGCTGCTCATCATCTCTATGTGGGCAGCTGCAATGAGCCCTGTGTGTCCCTGGCTGGGAGGGAGGAGCTGAGATCCTTCTCAGGTACGATGAGATGGCAGGGAGGGCTTTGGAAATCTGCACTCGGAAACTGGATTCCTCTTCTCTTAGCAGTGTTCCGTTTCTTCTCAGGGATCATTGGGGTGTGATCATCCTGCAGCCAAAAGGTCTGCAAGGAAAGGGCAGCTGAGACCAGAGCTGATGGAGAGAGCAGCTCTCCATACCCTGCACTAAGGGACAGTCCCTTTGCCTGTCAGCACCCACACGGTTTCACTTGGAGTGCAAGAGGAATGCCAAGGCTTTCTGCCTTAAAAACACTCCTCAGTTGTGGTGAGGCAACTAGAACAAAATACACAAAACAAAATCCCCACAGCTCTCCTCTGCTCTCAGGTGAAATGGGAGCAACAATGCTGCAAAGCTCATTGGTATCCAAGGCGGATTTAATCCGAGATGGCCCTGTGTTCCTGTTTACCTTTTGCTGTAGGGCAGGACCGACACTTCAAGAGTCCACAGCAGAGCTCCCTGCTCCCAATGGCACCCTCTGCCAAAACCACGCAGAGTTCATAAAAGGGACGTGACAAAGGTCTACCTGAAAGGGGCAAGGAAGTCTGGGGGGTTTGCATGAGAACTGGAATAGGTTTTGCTCAGAGAACTCTGCCTTAACTTCTCACTGCCTTTTCCTCCTTGGACAGGTGCCCATGCCCAGAAGCAGCAAATGTCCAATGCCAGCTCCATCACTGAATTCCTCCTCCTGGCATTTGCAGACACACGGGAGCTGCAGCTCTTGCACTTCTGGCTCTTCCTGGGCATCTACCTGGCTGCCCTCCTGGGCAACGGTCTCATCATCACCGCCGTAGATTGTGACCACCACCTCCACACCCCCATGTACTTCTTCCTCCTCAACCTCTCTCTCCTCGACCTGGTCTCCATTTCCACCATTGTCCCCAAAGCCATGGCCAATTCCCCATGGGACACCAGGGCCATCTCATACCTGGGACGTGCTGCCCAGGTCTTTCTGTTTGTGTTTTTCATTTCAGCAGAGTATTTTCTTCTCACTGTCATGGCCTACGACCGCTACGTTGCCATCTGCAAACCCCTGCACTACGGGACCCTTGTGGGCAGCAGAGCTTGTGTCCACATGGCAGCAGCTGCCTGGGGCGGTGGTTTCCTCTATGTTCTGATGCACACTGCCAATACATTTTCACTACCACTCTGCCAAGGCAATGCCTTGGAACAGTTCTTCTGTGAAATCCCCCAGATCCTCAAGCTCTCCTGCTCAGATGCTTACCTCCGGGAAGTGTGGGTTATTGTACTTACTATCTTTGTGGATGTTGGATGTTTTGTTTTCATTGTGCTGTCCTACATGCAGATCTTGAGGGCTGTGGTCAAGATCCCCTCTGAGCAGTGACAGCACAAAGCCTTTTCCATGTGCCTCCCTCACGTGGCCGTGGTCTCCTTGTTCATCAGCGCTGCTGTGGTTGCCTACCTGAAGCCGCCCTCCATCTCCTCCCCATTGCTGGATATGGTCGTGGCAGTTCTGTACTCAGTGGTGCCTCCAGCTGTGAACCCCCTCATCTACAGCATGAGGAACCAGGAGCTTAAAGACACATTGAAGAAGCTGATTCAATCAGCTCTTTCTCAGCAGCAATAGCCTGCTCACGTCTCTTCAGAAGAGATTTCAAACTCATCTTGGGAACCTCCTGTGCTTTGGCCACTTTATCTGTGATGACCATGTTTGTCCATGTCTGCATCCACTCCACTTCCCCAGAGCCATGAACCCAGCCTGTCTGACCCAGAGGGCTGTTCACGTGTGTCTGGCACAATGGTACAGCTGGCTTCTCGTGTCGCACCTCTGTAATAAAAGGGGATTTCCTCATGGTGGTGTCTGGAGGTTGGGCTCTTCTTCCAAAGCTGAGCTCAGGCTGAAGAAATTGCCCCCACAAGGCCGTGCTGCTTTGCTTGGGTTCTCCCCATGGGATGAGGGGAGGAGGGCATGGGGTTAGAGGGCAATGTGTTAGAGAATGGGCCTGGGCTGAGCCTTCACCTGTGGGTGCCCAGTTCCCCCCGAGATGGTGAATGATCAACAGGGATCTGCCTGGGACTCTCACCCCATGGCTTTCAGGCACCACAGCCCGCTCGCTCTGCAGAGCAGTACCAACAGCTCAGGGCCCTGTGGAGGGCACAGGGAGGAGGAAGGAGCGGCAAGTCAGGCCAGCATGGACAAACTTCCCTGGTGAAAGGCTCTCCGGGGGCAGGGACATGTCTGGAGAAGAGAAAGCAGCAACTCTGTGCTTCTAGGGGGGAATAAATGACAAAGAAAAATCTATTTCTGAATGCACCAGCTCGGGCAGGCTTCTCTATTGCTTGGGTGGCTGGAGCAGCCTGAGGATGCCCTGGGCCAGGAGCCTTTTCCTGGGAGTGGGGCTGGCACAGAGGGGTTTGCTGGCCGTGGACAATAAGGCTGTCTTGGAGACAGGAGCAGACACTGGCCTCCATCTCCTCATGCCATGGCTGGCCCTCAGCCCTGGGACTGAGACACCTCTCTGCCTCTCTGGCAGGAGCTACTGTGAGCTTCAGAGGGGCTGGGGCTGTGGGGTTGAGTGTGCAGAGCTTTGCAGTACCCATCAATGGGCACTGCCATGGGGTCAGCCCAGAATGGGCTGCTTTTCTGGGCTGGACAGGAAAGAGATAGATGGGTAGGGGACGGAAAGTGCTGGGGACCACCAGATAGGGACGGAGCTGGAAAGTAATTGGGAGAGGAACACACTGAAGTTAGCTGAGCTGCCTGACCATGCAGGGTGAGGACTCACACCAGGGGATTGGTGGTGCAGAGCCAGGGCTTGTGGAAGGCAGCTGAGGCTTGCAGACACAGGAGAGAGGAGGCTGGTCTGTTGTCTTTGGTGGCATGGACAGCTGGGGAAGGTGCCCCAGGGCATTTGTAACCCCCCAGCCTTTCTCACTGGCCATTTCCCGCACTGGCAGCACACCCCAAGTTTATGGATGAATTTTCCTGTTTGGCCATTTCCATCGTCCTGCTGGGCTCAGTGCTTGAATCACTTGCCTTGAAGCAAAGGACCTCCAAGATGGTCAGGGACTGGAGCACCGTTCCCATGAGAAGAGGCTGAGGGAGCTGAGCTAGTCCAGCCCAGAGAAAGGAAGGCAGAGATGGACCTCATTGCAGCCTGCCAGTACCTACAAGGACTTTATGGAGACCAGAGAGACAAGCTCTTCACTATAGTGCATGGGTGGAAGATGAAAGAGAGGAGGTTCAGCCTGGAGATAAGGAAAGCCTGTTTCACCATGAGCTGAGCCAAGCGTTGGAGCAGGTCACCCAGCAATGCTGTGTAGACTCTGTCCTTGAAGGTTGTCAAAGTCTGACTGGATCAAGCCTTGAACAACCTGGTCTGAGCCGTTTTTATGGCAGGTTGGACTGCAGAACTCCCGAGGTGCCTTCCGGCTTGAGTTGATCATATGGCCTCAGGCCCTTTGTCTGATAACAACAGAGCAGATGGTTATGGGGCATGAATCTTCCTGTGCTGCATGTGACCACTTCAAACAACACCTAAATGAGTGAAGTGAGGTCGATACTGCAGTGTGACTGTCTCTGTGCAGAGTCTGAGGGGTGTCCTTGACAGTCCTGGGCAGAGACCGTTTTAGGGGCACAGGGCTCTGTGCAAGACACAAAATGATCTTTTCTTTCAATGCTGCTTGCCTGTAAATAATAGACATGATTGGTAAGTGTCAGTAACAGTAAAACAAAGAATTAAAGACAAAGATGCAAAGCAAAGAAAATGATTAAAAATCCTTTTCAGCTTTTAAAATTCTTTGTTGTTTTCTTCTCTTTTAACATACTATTCTTTGGGGGGAATTTGTGTCCTTGTTCTTTTTTTTTTTTTTTTTTTTGAAAAAGGAAGGTTTTTTCCAGAACTGACATTGGATGTAGGACACCAATGTCTTCAACTACAGGGGTGTAGACACCTCCTGCCAGTATAGACACCCTGGAAACCCCCTGTCCAGCCTCTACCTGTAGCTCGCGAGGGACTCCGCTCTTTGACACGTGTCTGTCTGATAGCTGCCAGCCCCAGGCAAACACCTCAGGTACACGGAGGCCTCTAAAAGTGGCCCTGGATGTTTTATGGTCAGACAAACAAGGTCTCCCCAGAAAGGTGAACAAATTTGCAAAGTTTGAAAAAATAGCACATTTTCATGAGCTGAAACAATTGAGTACTTTTCATATAACGGCAGTGTTTTCACACCATGCCAGAATGGGAATTTGCAGGAAGTGCATTAATGATAGGAGAAAAAATATTGGCCTTCTGTACTTGCATTATGGCTACTCTATCAATTACATTACGCCGCATATTTAATCTCCCTCATCTTTCAGGCGTTCCTACCTCTGCTGATTAAATGACCATGTCTAAGAGCATCTTTTCAGCAGATGTATCGGGACATTTGCCCTTCTCCTTGCTGCCCAGGTTTCCCTTTCCCCTTGCTTTTTGTTCATTGAGATAACTCCCAGTTATCTGGTTGCTGCTTTGAGCTTTTAACTCCCTAAATGAGAGAGTCAAAATCTTGTGCCCCTTTCAGAAGTCCAATTAACTCTTTCATCAGCTGCTTAATTGCATTTCTGTCCTTTTCTATCTCTCTGTGTAAATCAGTTCTTGGATGGGAATCGTTGTTGGCCATCTCCACCACAGGATGTCCTACACTGTGCCACTCCTGTGCCTCTTTCCCTGCAGGCTGTAGACACACTGTCTACTTCCCCACCCTGCTCTCATCCTCACAGGTCCCTACCTGTACCGAATCTTTCTCTGAAACAGAAAGCCATGGGCTGACCACAGACAAACACCACCACCCCCAGTGACCAGTTGCACCACAGCACTACCCTTCAAGTGACATTTCCTTTTTCCTCATGCCCAGGCTCAGACTCCAAAGCTTTTCCTTTCTCATGCTGTTTCCTCTACAAAGGAAATCTTCATCCTCTCTGAAAGCACCCTTCAAGCAGCTGCAGGCCATGACAACATTGTCCTTGGCCTCTACGTCAGGAGGCCAAAGCAGCCCAGGTCCCTCAGCCTCTGCACACAAGTCATGGGATTCAGCCCCTTCACCCCATCTTGCCAGATGTCCTCTGCACCTTCTCCAGGTCCTCCCCACTCCTGCAGAACATGGAGCCCCACCTCAGCACAGATTAGTTCAGATGTGGCCACACCCCTGCTGAGTCAAGGGAGGAGCTAACTCCCCTTGTCTGGGTGGCCACACTCCTCCTAATTCAGCCCCATATGCAGCTGGCCTGATTCGTGGTCAACATGCTGCACTGGCTTCCTATAGCATCCATTCCTATAGCAACCACGCCTTCTCCTCAGGCTCACTCCTCAGCTGGTCAGCTCCAAGCTTGCCTTGATACATGGGGTTATTCTGCTCCTGATGCAGGACTGGCCACTTCTCCTTGTAAAACGTGGTGAGGTTTCTGTAGGCCACCCTGTCCTGTGGTGCCTCGAACAAGATGACAGCATGAGGAACTGCAGGACAAGACGGATAATAAAAGGAGGTCCTAGTCTACCGGACTTGCAGACCAAAGAATTCGCAATACAGCCATCCCAGAAACACCAACAGAGGGCACCAGGTAAGCAAAGCCAGGGCCAGTGGGCAAAGGGAAAACAGAGGTGGGCTTCTTGTGTGGGAGGGCTGGAGGATGACCAAAGGGAAGAACCTGGGATCGGGGAAACATGGAAGAAGGAAGTTGGAGGTGAAGCAAAGGGTTCAGCCAGGGCTGTTTGTGGGCACCTGTCAAGTAGCCCTCAATCTCATTTCTCCAGCAGGGAAATCAGCATGGCTGGGCACACCTCTGATGTGCCTCAACAGGAATGCACACAATGTGGGCAATTCCTGAGCTATAATCTCACTTAGATACCCAAGACACAGCCACATAGCTCACATCACTGGAGGGTGGCCATGGATGGAAGCAGGCTCTTTAGGAAGAATGGGGCAGGTCAGTGAGGAGGGGAATTTCCCTGCATTTGAGTGAGCAGAAGGAAAGCATGCAGCTCTGCCTAGTGCCAGGTGATGAGCCAGATGAGTGCAGACGGATCAGGATTAGTGGTCAGACCGATGTGGATAACATTGTAGTTGGTGTTTGTTATGGACCAACCATATTAAGAAGAAGCAGCGGATGAGGCCTTCTTAAGCCTTTGACACGGTCTCCCACAGCATTCTCCTGGAGAAACTGGCTGCTCATGGCTTGGACAGGTGTACTCTTCACTGGGTAAAGAACTGGCTGGACGGCCGGGCCCAAAGAGTGCTGGTGAATGGAGTTTACTCCGGTTGGCGGCCGGTCACAAGAGGTGTTCCCCAGGGCTCGGTGTTGGGGCCAGTTCTGTTCAACATCTTTATCAATGATCTGGACGAAGGGATCGAGTGTACTCTCAGTAAGTTTGCAGACGACACCAAGTTGTGTGGGAGTGTTGATCTGCTGGAGGGTAGGCAGGCTCTGCAGAGGGACCTGGACAGGCTGGATCGATGGGCCGAGGTCAATTGTATGAGGTTTAACAAGGCCAAGTGCAAGGTCCTGCACTTGGGCCACAGCAACCCCATGCAACGCTACAGGCTTGGGGAAGAGTGGCTGGAAAGCTGCCTGGTGGAAAAGGACCTGGGGGTGTTGGTTGACAGCCGCCTGAATATGAGCCAGCAGTGTGCCCAGGCAGCCAAGAAAGCCAATGGCATCCTGGCTTGTATCAAAAATAGTGTAGCCAGCAGGAGTAGGGAAGTGATTGTGCCCCTGTATTCGGCACTGGTGAGGCCGCACCTCGAATACTGTGTTCAGTTTTGGGCCCCCCACTACAAGAGGGATATTGAGGTACTGGAGTGTGTCCAGAGAAGGGCAACGAAGCTGGTGAAGGGTCTGGAGCAGAAGTCTTATGAGGAGCGGCCAAGGGAGCTGGGACTGTTTAGCCTGGAGAAAAGGAGGCTGAGGGGAGACCTCATCGCTCTCTACAACTACCTGAAAGGAGGTTGTAGAGAGGTGGGGGTCGGTCTCTTCTCCCAGGTAACAAGTGATAGGACAAGAGGAAATGGCCTCAAGTTGCGCCAGGGAAGGTTTAGACTGGATATTAGGAAATTTTTCTTCACCGAGAGGGTTATCAAGCATTGGAACAGGCTGCCCAGGGAAGTGGTTGAGTCGCCATCCCTGGAGGTATTTAAAGGACGTTTGGATGAAGTGCTTAGAGACATGGTGTAGTGGTGGTTTTGGCAGTGTTAGGTTTATGGTTGGACTCGATGATCTTAAAGGTCTTTTCCAACCTATATGATTCTGTGATTCTGTGATTCTGTATGGTGTCAAGTTTGGGATTTGTGACCAACGCAGTGTTATAATACACCAGTGTGGTAGGTATTTGCGGAAGAGTCCTTTCAAAGCATCAAGGCCTTCTCTCTTGCTCTACCTTCCTCCCCAGCAACTAGGCTGGATCTCTTGATGAGGGAGGACCAGGGGACGTCATTTAGCAAGGCAAAGTTTTACACAGTGCATTGGTGTCCATGTCCAGGTTTTGGTAGCGTGGAGGCTACACGTGTGACCTCTGTGAGAGAAGACCAAGGGCTGCCTCCATGCCAGACAGGGCTGGGTCCAGCCAGCTCCAAAATAGACCCACCGCTGGCCAAAACTGAGCCCAGCAACAAAGCTGGTGGAACTGGTGTGAAAATGTATTTAAGAAGGGGCACAATTGCCAGACTGGGATAGGAGTTAGGGGGGAAAAAAAGTGTGAGAAACAGCCCTGCAAACACCATGGTCGGTGAAGAAGGAGGAGAACCACCTCATCGGTGGTCCAGGCACCAGAGCAGATATTCCCCTGCAGCCCAAGCAGAATACCACAGCACAGCAGGTATTTTCCTGCAGCCTATGGAGAAGACCATGGTGGAGAAGGTAGAGCCCTGCAGTCCGTGGAGGACACAATGCTGGAGAAGTTGGGTAATTCCTGAAAGAACTGTGGCCTGTGGAGAGCCCAGAGTGGAGCAGCTTCATCTTGAAGGACTGTAGCCTGTAGGAGGGACCCCATGGGAAAAGTGGGAGAAGGAAGGAGCAGCAGGCAGGAAGTGTTCTGGACTGACCACAACCCCCATTCCCCATGGCCTAGCACTGCTCAGAGGGGAGGAGGTAGAAGAGTTGGGAATAAAGGAGTGAAGCTGAGCTGGGGAAAAAAGGGTGGGGAGGAGGCCTTCCATGGGGAAGGAGATAAGGTCTTCCAACAGCCCCACACTTCTTCCACCCTCAGCCTTTCCAGTTACACGTGCCTGGCCGGCCCACCTGCTTTGCCACTGTCAGGTTTGGACTGAAGTCCCACACACATTTTGGCATGCCCAGTGTAAGCTGGCCTCCACCCAAATCTGGAGCCCACCTGGCCATGGAGGCAGGGAGAGGACAGGTCCCTCTGCCCAGGGCCAGGAACAGCTCTTCCCTGGGACCCTCGCCAAGGAATGCTCCTCATGTGTGTCAGCCTGTGGCCTGGCAGGGGTGGAATTGGGACAAGGGCTGCTGGGGCAGGGCTGAAGTAGCTCAGCTGGCAGAGCATTAGACTGAACATCCAAAGGTCCCTGGTTGAGCCCTGGGCTGATACAGTGGTATCCTCGCTCAGTTTTTTGCAGAGCCTGCCTGCTTCTTCCAGCCTACCCTGGCCCTCCTTGGTTCTTCACCTCTTGCCAGAGCACTGCCCCTGCAACTGTAGCTGCAGATCTCTGGGTTAGAAGGAGCCTTCCTCTTGTTCGACAAGTCCTCAGTGTTCCCCTCAACAGGACTCTCCATTCAGTGCTTCTTTGGGGTGCTCTCCATCTGTCCCTCCTTCCCTGCTCCACAGCAATTGGCACCTTTCCTTTGTGGGGTCTCTGCAAAGACCTTGTCTCTCTCCACTTTGTCATTCTTGATGGTGCACAGACTGCTCCCCTCCTCACACACATCCTGCACCTGGACCACAGCTTGCAGACCAGAGCATACTGCCCATGGGGGAGGCCACTGTCCCCCCAGTCCCAGGGAGCGGCACTCCCTGAGCTGAGGCCTGAATGGCAGCATCCTCCCTCCAGAGGTCTGTCACAGCGAGACCTCTGATGTGCCAAGGACAGCTGGCAAAGCCGTGCCCAAATAGACTCACCCACCAGACTGCACTGGCTAGACCAGCTGCAGCCCCTCACAGCCATCAGTCCCTGCACAGAGGAAGAAAGACCTGCTCATGAGCTCCAACAAGCTGCTGGGCTCCCCTCTTGCAACCTCTTGCTGCTAGGGAGCCCTGCTCGCCCCTCAGGAACACAGTGACAGCTGTGACCCAGCACATCTCCCTCTGTCTCCAGCCTCAGCCTCTCCCCAGTCAGCCCAAGGAATGGCACGTGCTGGACTACAGTCGCACAGCAACGTGCATGTTCTAACCCTGTGCAGTTCTGCTGCCTCACAGCTGGCTCCTTAGGGATGCACCTGCAGAGGAGTTTGGCTTTTGTTGTGACTGAGCGCAAGTGAGAGGTGGTGAGAGGGAGAGACTGTCTGTCCAAGCACAGTTACTGTCTTGTCAGCTTTGAGCACGAGCTTAAACATGCTTGGCCGCAGGGGTAGTGCCTGCAGGATTATCACTGCTCCAGAAGAGTCCTTCTACGCCTTTCTTGAGCAAGAACGGGAGAGTCATTGCTGAGGATGGGATTTGGGGTCATGTGTGCAAAGCAGAAGAGGTGAGCAGTCCATCCCCTTAACTCCACTCAACCACTCCAGAAATTCACAGGCACTGTGGTCTGCTTTTGATTCCCCCAAACCCTCTCTGCCAGGCAGGGGCTCAGCAGGGAAAAAATCTATGGTATGGCATTGGGCAACACAATTGTCAAAGCTGTGCCACCATGAGGACACCATCCCTGCATGTGGTCAAAGCATCAGCCTTTGAGTTACCAGCTGAACACACTCACCCACCCTGCCACACAGACCCCAGCCAGGGCTGTCCCAGGGCACTGCTTTGCTGCCAGGACAGTCATCAGTGCTGAAGGAATGGGAAGGTCCCTGAGCCCAACCCCCATGCCCAGCCCCATGGAGATGGAAGCCTGCTCTTCAAGTCACCTCCAGGGATGCTGGGGAACAGAGGGCTGCAGGGGGAGGCCTGGTGCCTGGAGGAGCGGGTATAAGATTTCTGCCACCACATCCCCTCCACGGCGTGCCCTGGGATGCCACCGGAGCCTGCGGGCACTTCACCCCAGGCAGGGCATTTCCCTCACCCTGTTGCACTGCTCCTGCTGTGGAGTTGGGGACAGATGTGGCACAGAGGGGTGTTGCCCTGGGTGGCAGAGGAGGCTCAGGGGAAGGGGTTTTCTCCTCTCCATCGACCCATCCCGCAGTGGGCCAGAGTGTGGGAGCAGCACCTGCAGCAAGAGCCTCCTTCTGCCCCATTGCCCTGCAGAGGCGTTGAGGGTCCCTGGGCACACAGGGGACAACAGGACTGTGCTCATCAAAGACACATCACGGGAGGAGAGTGTCTCTCCTGCTGGCAGGTGTCAAGGGGATGTAGCTCAGTGGCAGAGCGCCTGCTTTGCATGTGGGAGGTCCTGGGTTCAATCCCCAGCATCTCCAGGGCTGCTTTTTGCCCTGACTCCCCAGCTTCAGGCAGGTGCGGGCCAGAGCCCATGGAACAGCCCATGGAGACTGGGGTCCTGGCAGAGCATGAGGAGAGGGAATCTCAGCCCGTGTGTCCCAGAAAGTGGCTCTGCACCCTGTGCTGGGGCAGTGGGGAGCAGAGCTGCATCCTCACCATTGTGGGAGGTAATCCGTGGGCCATGATCCCCCCTGGGGATGGCTGGGGTGTTTTGGGGTGAGCAGCAGGATTATTCCCCAGGGACCATGGGCTCTCGCAGCCCCACAGCCTGACCCCAAGCCTGCTGTCCCTGAGATGTGCCCCTTGCCTACCACTGTGTCATCGTTCTCTGCTCCCCCTCATCAGCCTCAGGGAGGTGACCCAACACCTGGGCAGGCAAGCCCCAGCTCTGGGTCAAAGCCCTCAGAGACTTTTAATAAGAACCAATATGGACGCACAGTGTAAAAGCGGGAATAAAAATAGAGGAAACTGCAGGTGGTTTCTGCTGCCCGTGGTAAAGGGAGATGTTTCCCTGGTGCTCACAGCTCTCCCAGCTGCACAGAGCTCTCCTCCCTCCTGGCTGCGCCCAGCTGCACAGCAGGGATGGGCTCTCCTGGCCTGGGGCTCAGGGACTGTTGTGCACCAAGCTGCCGTGTCACAGCCTTTGTGTCCTCATGGGGATGTGCCACAGACACCTCTTCAGCATCATCATAGCCCATGCTACCCAGGGACAGGGACAAGGTGTCTCCTTCAGCTCCAGGGACCCCAGCACTTCTCCGGGAGCGCAGGCTGCCCCCTGCAAGCAGCAAGGCAGGATATTGCAGTTGGCCCATGGGGTCTGTACATCACCTTCCTCCCTGCTCCTCACCACATTCGGCTGCTTCTCCCACCCACAGTCCCTCCAAGGAAAACTCCCGCAGCAGGGTCCCTCTCCCCAGGAGGTTTGGGTGTCAGGACCATAGCGACAGGGGTGGCACCAGGGATGGCACCCCAGGAACCAGCAGCACTATCTTTCCCTCTCACCTCCGAGTGCATCCCTGGAGCCTGCTCCCTCCTCTGGCTCCCTGGGTATTTCCCAAGCTCCCTGCTCAGGGGCAGCACCCTCCCCAAAGTCAGGAACCTCCTTGGCATCATCATAGCCATCTGCTGGGTCGCCTCCAGACACAACAAGAACATCTGAAAGGAGAGGGGAGGTGCTGACAGTGAGAAGATATGTCCTGCAGAGCAGAGGATAGGACGATGCACATGGAAACACAGGGTTGAGACACGGGTGTTGGCAGCACCACAGGAGACCCCCATGTCCTCCCCATCTCTGATGCTGACACTCAATGACACCTCTATCCATCACATGTCTACAGGGAGACCAACACTTTCCTGTCTACATTACCTGGTGCTGATCTCAGACCATCCTCCTCCTCGGTGTCCCCAGGGTAAGGCTGCAGCTGGGTCAGGGACTCCTCTGCATAGGAGCCTGGAGAGATGCAGAGCAGGTGGTATGGAACGAGCCCCACTGACCTGTCTCATCGTCAGCACTGCTGGGGAAGGGGGACCCACAGAGCTGCGGCTGCATGAGGAGGAGGGCGGGGTATTTAACCAGCTCCCCCAGGACAAACATTGTCTCAAAGGTGCTCCCAGAGCTGTCCCAGGACAGCCCGTTCCCTCACTCCTCAGGTGTCACATGGGGTGCAGGGGCAGGAAGAGAGGGGCTGTGCAGCTGGGACAGGCAAATCTGGTGGGGAGAAAGCTCCTCTCCTGGACCCACACCCTGGATGCTCTCCCCAGACAAAACACGGCCCCAGCGCTACAGGGACAACAGTGTGGGGGGCTTCAGGGGATCATCTCTGGGTTGGCACCAGGGGAAAGGGTCCTGCAGATGTGCCTCCAGGGAGGACACACACCCACCTGAGCGACCAAACCTCGCCTGCTTCTCCCACACTGGGCTGTACCCGATCTCCTCGTACACGGCCTCGGGAAAGAGCTCCTGAGCTCTCCGGGAGCCTGGGGACAGAGGCAGGGCTGGCACAGGGAGAGGCAGAGGGGTGATGGGATCCCACTGTGCTCCCCAGACCTGTTGCTTCGGCCAGCCCAGGACTGGTCGACAGCACAGCCCCACTGCACTGTCCAGGCACGGCTGCAGCACCCCCAGTGAGGGCAACGTTGCTGTGGAGATCATCTGGGGCAGCATCACCCTTGCATCATCCTTTCAGAGAAAGTGCTCATGGTCCTCTAGCCCCTGGGACATGCCCCCTTGTCTGACCCTGGAGCAGCTCCCATGTTTCCTCTCCACCTGGAGCTGCTCCCTATCTGCTCCATGGGTCTACAGCAGGGCCCCTGCCCTGCCATGGGGTGGGCAGGGCTGGGCAGAGGGACAGGCTGGGGACCTGACACCTCGGAGACGGACCCTACTGCCCCACACACCTCCTGTGATCTCTGTTGCCCCAGAGCCCCTTCCAGCACTACCCAGAGCACTGCCAGCCTTGGCCGTCCCCAGTCTGCCATTTCTCTCCTTGCCCCAGTGCTAGCCCCCCATGCCTCTGGGCTCTCTCCACCCCTTGATGCTGGTGCCCCATGGCCAGGCAGTCACTGGGGCGGTTCATGGGACAGGTGGCAGCACACAGTCTCATCCCCTCCAGCTCTACCTGTGCCCCTCACTGACACCCCACAGCCTTTGAAGGAGGCATCTCCCCCTGGGACTGCTGTGGAAGGACCCACCTCTGCGTCCCGACCTGGCCCTTAGCACCTGCCCAGCCAGGAGGGCCAGGAGCAGGCAGAGGAGGGCCCCCAGGATGATGCAGATGATGACAGGCACAGAGAATCTCCCACTGTTTGTCAAACGGCCCCGAGTGGGACCTGTATGGGCAAGAACATGGAAGGGGAAGCACCAGGCCTGGGAGAGGAGGGGGCAGCACCAGCCCTGACGCCCATCACACAAGGCAGCACGGGGTGGAGGGTCCCAGGGGGGACTGATGGGCAAGCTTCCACCCTGCTGAGTACATTCCAACCTTCCCCAACACCCCCCCGCAACACCACCCCAGTGTCTCCTCCTGGGAGTTTCCCAGCCCAGCAAGGAGCACCTTCCATCCAGTTGTGGGTCACAGCCTGGCCCCAGGGATACCCAGCCTCAGGCAAGAGGACCAGTTACCTGCTCGGGTTGGGGATGCTGCTGTCCTGGGTGTAGCTGCAGAAGAGGAAAAGGAGAGCTGGGCTGAGAGGTTGGGTGTTCAGGTATTGGGGAGCCTCCTCCCCAACACACTACGTGTGTGTCTGTACATGTCCCTGACACATCCCACCCAAATTGCCCCTCCAGTAGTGCCCGAAAAGGAGACCGGGACAGGGCCCAGGGCCTCTGCTCTGGGTGGCAGGCAGCCCAAGTGGGACAGGCAGCCCATGGAATAGCCCTGAGGCTGCAGGGCCCCACGGACAGTACCCAGAGGACACCCAGTTCCACCCAGGCTGCTCCCTGCCTCGCACCAGGCTCCTGCACTCTGCAGGAACGCTCTTGCTCTTGGGAGGTCAGGGGCCATGCCATGGCCAATTGGACGAAAGGCCTTCCCCAGCTCCCTGCCAATACTCCAGCAAGGGGTCCCAGCCCTGCCGCTCACCTGAGCAGCGCACAGCAGCGTCTTCCTTATGCCGGCAAGCACCGCCATCCCCAGGCCGGGCCCAGCAGTCCTGCAGGGATGGCTCCGTCCCCCGGCACTCCACCTGCTCCAGCCAGATGGGACCTTGCCCCATCCCAAATGCAGCCTCATTCAGGGCAGACACCGCAGGACCACAGCCCAGCTGCCTGCACGCCACCTCGGCATCCCGCATGTCCCAGGAGTCGTCGCACACCGTCCCCCAGGAGCCACGGTGCCACACCTCCACTCTGCCCGAGCACCCGTCCTCGCCTCCCACGGCACGAATCTTCTCCCTGTCTGGAGAAGGCAAAGACCTCCCATGGCACTGAGACAGCAGGCAGAGCCCTGCCACACAAGAAGGGGACACAGAGGAGCAGCTCAATACCTGTGCAGCTCGTGGAGTTGGGGCATGGGGCCAATGGCTCCGGGGACATTTCTGGGCGTGTCCCTGAAGAAAGAAACACTGAAGTGAAGGGGCTGCTGTGTGGGATGGTGCAGAAGAGAGCGAGGCTGAGCTCTGCTTGTGCCTCCCTGTGCCATCTTGGTCATGGCAGCAACTGAAGCCCGGTCATTCAGGGGACACGCGCAGGACTGGGGGGACCCTGATTGCTCAGCCCCTAAAGTTCCCTAGTTCACAGAGCAGCAGTAGTGTGTCTATGGAGGGGAGGCTCTTCTGAAGCCTGTCTGATCTCTTCTGAGACCTCCCCTGGAGATGCCTCTGCCTCCCCCAGGTGCTGCTGGCAGCCTGGGTGACAACTGCTGCTGCACTTGTGTGGCTTTGGTCATGTTTGTGCCACCAGCAGCAGAAGGGTCTGACACGGAAAGGAATATCCCCTCTGCATTTGGCTGTGCATAGAGGGGAGCAGGAGCTGGGGTGACACTGTGCCCGAGTGGCTCAGAGTTACCATCGCAGGTGAGGTGGATCTCGTCTCGCAGGTCTTCACATGACTGTGGGTGCCAGGCAGTGGAGGGACACTGCCAGAAGGAGCTGGTTTTCTCCCCACACTGCACATTATCCAGCCACGCAGGGCCAGACACCTTGCCATAGGGCAGGCCTCTTTCCAGGGATCCTCCGTCCCCGCAGCCCAGCTCCTTGCATGCCAGCGACACCGTGCTGAGAGTCATCGAGTTGGAGCAAATGCTCCCCCACGTCCCGTTGTAGAAAACCTGCAGGCGCCCGGAGCAGCCGTCGCTGTTCTGCAGCCTGAGGGCCAGGAACTCTGGGAGGAAAGGCAGGAAGGGGGAAGAGGCTGGTGTGGGGCTGTGGGAGCCAGGACACCTCTGCACTCCCCAGGCCCTCAGCCAGGCAGGGGCAGGGCCAGCACGTGCCCCTTGCACCCGGGGGCAGAGAGAAGTCCCTGATGCACAGACACCCCTGCCCTTCCTGCTAACACTCGGGGACGGCTGAGCCACCCAGGGACCCCCAGAGGGACTAAGGGTGCCCGTGCATGGGTGTCCACAGGCTCATGTTGGGGCTCAGTGGCAGCCAGGGACAGCCTTGGACATGCCTGGCCCTCCCCACGTCCTGGCCTCCCCGGCAGCAGGCTCCCACCACAGCTGCCAGCACAGACCTGAGCAGATGACTCCCGCATCCTCTTTGTGCCCGCAGTCGTGCTGCCCCCAGGGCCTGGCAGGGCAGTCCCAGAGAGCAGCTTCGTCCCCAGAGCAGGTCACGCCATCCAGCCAGATCTGCCCAGAGCCTTCCCCAAACCGAGCAGAGCTGGCCGCCTCCACCGCCCCTCCACAGCCCAGCTGGTGGCAAACGACAGCAGCATCAGCCAGGTCCCAGTCGTCATCGCAGATGGTCCCCCAGCTGCCCTGGTAGTAGATCTCCACTCTCCCGGTGCAGCGCCCAGACCCGTTCACCAGACGGACCCGCCGGCTCCCTGCAGTGGGGAGAAACCCCAGTGGCTGTCAGGGGCTGGCTACCCACACACCCCATCATCTGGGGGGCCCATGAAGCACTGCTCACCCCAGCAAATGACTCCCACATCCTCTGCAACCCCTTCCGCCAGTGCACTCTCAGGCAGGGAGGTGTTGCAGAGGGTCAGCTTGGTCTCATTCCCTGTGCACCGGACCCCTCGCAGCCCTACGGGGCCCGTCCCTCGCTCAGGCTTTGGGGGGTTGTAGGCTGCCGCTGCCTGTCCGCACTGCAGCTGCCGGCACACCACGTTGGCCTCCTGCACGTCCCACCGGTCATCCAGGACTCGGCCCCACGTCCCGCGCTGCAAGATCTCCACTCGCCCGTCGCACCGGCTCCCTCCACCCACCAGCCGCAGGGATGCAAAGCCGGCTGAGCCTGGGGAGAGCAGAGATGCCACAGCCATCGGCAGCACTGGGGAGCATGGCACCCTTCAGGGAGGAGGGCAAGGGGGAATTTTCCAACCAAAAATGACAAGTCTGAGCCTTGTGCTGACAAGAGGTGAGGGCAAAGCCCGTGCCTGCTCTCCAGCTCACACCCAGCTATGCTGCTGCTGGGGGCACCCAGGCAGCTCCTGCTCCTGCCTGGGTGCTGGGATGAGGCTCTGCAGGGCTCTCCGTGGGGATGGCATGCGGTTGTCTGCAGCCAGAGGGATGGAGCAGAGCCCCGCAGCCCTGTCCTGGGCTCATCCCACAGGAGAGAAACACAGGAGCCCAGGCCTGGCAGTGGCACAGGGGCCTAAGCCGCTGCCCTGAGGGCAGGTGCCTGCCTCCATTCAGTCCTCACCTCTCCACAGCAGAGCGGTCAGCCTGAGCAGGCAAAGCCCTCCAGAAGGCTTATGGGGATGCAAGGCTTTCTCCAGGCAGAAATTCAGCCTGGTACTGCCATGGGACCCCTGCTTTGGGTGGCCATGTCACACACAAGGGGCAAATGCAGCATTTTCCTGGCGCTCACCTGAACAAATGACAGCGGCGTTGTTCCCATGGGAGCACGGTGAGGCCCCCAGGGTGATCACTGGGCACTGTCCCAGGTGGACTTCAGTCCCATCACAGTGGAATGAGTCTCTCCAGACTGGTCCGAGTCCTCTCCCAAAATGCCCTCCTCCAGGAAGGGACTCAGCAAACCCGCAGTTGAGTTGACGACAGAGAACATGGGCATCCGAGAGATCCCAGCGGGAGGCACAGAGGGTCCCCCAGGTCCCCAGCACCTGGACCTCCACCCTCCCCGCACACGCCATGCTGCCATTCACCAGCCTGAAGCCTGTGTACTCTGGGGAGAGAGGAGGAGGGCTGAGGGTGGATTGGTGCTCTTGTACCCTCAGAAGCTGGCGGAGAGGCCAGAGGCACAGCATGCCTTTCTTCTCCCTCTGCACTATTTTCATGCTGCAGACAACCCATCAGCCCTCCTGTCCTCACGCCCAGCCCAGCACGGTCCTTGCCCTCTTCCCCGACCCCCGGCATATCCCCAGTGTTCAACACCGCACCCTGAGTCCTTACGTGTGCAGCTGACAGCAGCGATGCTCATGTGGGTGCAGGGCTGGTCCCTGCGGGACCCCCTGGGGCAGGAGTTGAGGAGGGATTCATTCCCCACACACTGCAGCTCTCCATCCCACATGGGACCCACCCCTTCTCCAAAGTGAGCTGCCCCAGCAACAGGCAGGGCCACACCACACTGCAGCTCCCTGCAGACCACGTCAGCAAATTTGGGTCCAAAGTGGGAGTCACAGACAGTTTTCCACTGGTCCCCATCATGGATCTCCACACGTCCTGAGCAGCGGCTCTTCCCTTCTACCAGCCGGACAAATCCTGGGAAAAACAAAACCACTGAGACCTCTCTGGCAGTTAAATGCCCACGTTCCCACGTCACCTCCAAGCAAGCCATGACCAAATGGCCCCTTGCACATCCCAGAGGAAGTTGTTGGGGGAGTGTTGGTGACACAAAGACATCCAGGCCCCCCTGCACCCCTTCTCTACACCATCACAGCACTCAAGGGTATGTGTCTGTTGCAGCACCAGGCACTGCTCGCACAATCTGCCGCTGCACAAGGCGCCCTGTGCTGCCTGGCGTGGTCCCACCAGCCCTGCAGTGGTGTGCGCAGTTCAGGTCTGGGAGAACTAGTCCAGATGCTGGGAGAACTGGCCCAGATGATAATGACTACTGCAGCCTGCTCAGCCCGTGCAGAGCTTGCGACCAGGCAGGACCATCTCCTTGACGCAGCCAGAAAAGCACCCTGCTCCCAGGGCTGTTCTGGGGTGTTGGGAGGTTGCTGTTAGGGGGAGATGTCACAGAGCACAGAAATGCTGCAGCTGTTACCATGGCTGGTGCCTGTCCAGCCCTCTCCGATGCCTGCTCGGAGGGGGTGTCCTCAGCCAGGCACACAGGGCTCTGTCCAAAGGTGCACAGGTCCCAAGCCAACATCCAGGCAGAGGGACAGGAGACCTGCATGTCCCCCTGGGATCATGCCGGGTCAGAGGGTGACAGCAGGCACAGACGAGAGTCAGAAAGTGCTGCCAAAGCCTCTGTTTCATGGTACAGTGTGGGGAACCATGGGCAGGCAGGAGAGGCTGGGCAGCAGGTCAGCGCTGCCTGCATGGGGCTATGTCCCTGTGGGGCTGTCACAGCCCCAGGGATGTCACAGTACCAGCCTGTGCATGCAGTGATGCAGAAGGGAGCAGCCAGAGTCAGGCAATGGCCAAGCTCCCAAGCCTTGCAGGAGCTGGGTGGACCACACAGCCAAGCCCTGGGGACAGGCAGTGAAAGGGCTGTGTGCCACCCTGCTCCTCTCCCAGGGCCCAGCACTCAGGCTCTCTGAAAAGCCCTTTAGATTCAGTTGAGGTACTCATGCCTGTGAAGGGCAATGACCCAGGGGACCAGCCATCTCATGCCCTTCCACCACGGTGTGCAGTGCCAAGCAAGTCCCCCTGGTTTCTCCAGCACAGGGACCCTAAGCACTGTTGTCTGGGAGCTGGCAGAATGGGTGGAGACCAGTGGAGATCAGTGGACACCCCAGGGCAGGGATGGAGGATTCATCTGCAGCCCAAGACACTGACTGAAGAGGGGCTGAGACACTGCGGCAGGGTTAGTTCAGCCTGGGCTAGGCTCCCTCTGGGCTTTTCCCAGGCACTGGGAACATCAGCAATGACAGTCCCAGCTCAGCAGTGTGACCGACCACATTAGGCAGTACTCTGGTGCCCACTAGTTGCTCCATGAGAGCACACCCAAGTTCCTTCCCCCGTCACATCCCAAGAGGTTGGGAATAGACTGTCCCCTTACCTGAACACATCACTCCAGCATCACGAACATGAATGCAGTTATGTTTACCCCATCCTCTGTGTGGGCAGTCAGACAGGGCAGACTCGGTGCCATTACAGCCAACATCATCCAGCCAAATGGGGCCAGATCCTGGCCCAAAGCCTCCGCGCTGAGGAGCTCCAACAGCAGACCCACAGTCCAGCTGCTTACAAACCACTGCTGCGTCGTTCATGCTCCAGTAGTCACCACACACGGTCCCCCACTGGCCCTCATGTTTCACCTCCACTCTCCCAGCACAGTCGTTGTCGCCATTCACCAGCCTCACCTCTGCAGCCCCTTCAAACACCAACATGGCACCGGTCAGGAGAGCTCCAAGCTGCAGCACTGCAGGTCTGGGGGAACCCCCTGCCCAGGCCATGTCAGAGGTGCTAGGGTGGGAGCCCTCTCCCCTCCAGGCTGTCCCCAGTGCGGCGCGGGGATCCCTTCTGTCCCCATGGGCTGCGCAAGGCTAGGGGTGTGCAGGTCTGGCCCTGCTGGGTCATTCGCCATCCCACCGCACAAGACACCTTCTCCCACCCCAACGGCCGCCTGCCCCCTGCCCACGCACACCTGCACACTGTGCCCAGCCCTGCACAGGGCACCCGCTCTTCCCCAGCCCAGCACCCCCTGAACAGCCCCGTGTACACAGCCCTGCAGCTTCCCATGCAAACCACCTGCCCTGCCACCATCCAAACCCACCCCCAACCCCAGGGCTTTCCCTGTTCCCACCAAGACCATTCCAGTGATCCCCACACCCACATCCCCTCCTCGCCCCTGGTGTCAGCCCAGCCCCTGCACTGGGACAGGCCCCCCAGGAAGGATGTCTCTCTACGCAGATGCCCCCATCCCCTTCTCTCTGCGGGGCACAAACTGCCCTCATGGGCTCAGGGTCCCCTGGAACAAGGGGGCAGCGAGCAGCACACAAAGCCTCTGGGGTACCCCAGGGGTTGGCAGTGCCCTGGGGATCTCTGCCTGCTGCCATCCCCAGCTAGGCCACCACCGGCTCCAGAGGCACAGTGCTGGGGAACGGGGGGTCCCCAAAGGCTACCCCAGGACAAGGTGTCTCTGCGTCCAGCCAGGCACAGGCTGCCTCAAACACCGGAGCCCTGGAAAAGGACATGCTCTCTCCCACCCAGACAGGCAGGCACAGGCTCCATGGACTTGAGCACCCTCTGGCCCTCACCTCAGTAGCACCTGCAAAGAAACCCCATTCCCGGACACATCCCGATGGCCATGCTGCACCCGCTGGGCCTGGGCTGGGGGACAATGGAACTGGCACTTACCGCTGCACAGCTGTACCCAGAGGAGCAGCCCCAGCATCCGAGGGGACAGGACTCCCTCTGTGCCCATCCTGAGCCTCCTGCCCTGCCAGCACATCCCTGCTCTGCCTCACGCCCTGCCACGGCTCCTGGGGACTCCTGGGGACAATGGCGACAGGAGGGCAATATATCTCTGCAGATGCCAGCCCAGCTACAGGACGAGCCAATCAAAGCAGCAGGGCCTTTTTCGACATTATCGGGAGCTATCTCCCCTCCGACACAGCCCGGCCCTCCAATGAACTTCTCCAGCGCCATTCATGACCATATATGAGAGACGGCTCTGCTACAGGTGTCACGTCACCGTGGTGGGGGGCCGTCACAGGACAGGGCTGCTTGTGTGGGGGTAAATGGATTTTTCACCCCCTCAACCCTGCTTTCTCAACCAGGAGCACTGAGCATCTCCTATGCCAGGCACAGCCAAGAGCCCAAGGTGAGAGTGTCCAGCCACCCTCGTGCCGTGGGAAGCACAGGGCTGGGTCTGCGCCGGAGGCTGTGTCAGGAAGGGAAGGAAACAGCCCCTGTCCCTGCTACAGACCCCGCTGTGCTGGGAGCAGCAGCTGGGAAAGGGCCTTAGCCCAGGCCAGAGCCCCGTCCCAGGAGTGCTGCCTCACCCTTCCTTCCCTGGAGAGCCCCATGGAAGGTCCCTCGCAGGAGCCGGAGCTGGGACATGTCCCTGCCCTGGCAGCAGACGTGCAGCCCAGAGGCTCAGACAGATCCCTGACTGTCAGCGTGTCACCGAGGGGCCGTTATTCCCCGCGGGCGCATCGGGAGCTCCAGCCTGCAGGTGCACAAACCACAGCCCACGTGGCCTCGCAGCACTCCCCACGCTCCCCCCGCAGTGCCCAGGCAGGAAGTCTGTGGTTTCCTCCTGGCGCCGTGCCCAGGCACATCCCTGCGGGGTCCCCGAGCCACCCCCACCCCGACTGCTCCAGCCAGGGCTGCAGGGGCTGCTCCTTCGGCCTCGCAGGCACGGGGCCGGGCAGCTCCCGTCCTCCGTGAAACCCTTCTGACAGCACACGGCCGCACTGCACCGAGCCCCACAGCCATGGGGTGCCATCGGTGATGTCACCACTGCCACTGCTGTGTGCTCATGGGTTATCCTGACGGTGACCTCACACCCTCCTACTGCTGGCACTGTGTGTGCATGCGTTACACTGTCACACACCTGTGTGCTTTGCATGGACTTCTGCTGATGATGGTTCTTCCAAAAAGCCGTATTTGGGCGTGGTCAATATATTGTTTTGGTGACATCAGAAGCACCTACAGAAGCTATGTGCCAGCTCCTGGCCTACCAGCTACTCAGGCACCAGTGACATCACAAGCTCATGCACAGCTCCTGGCCTATCTGCCACTCAGCCACAGAGGATGTCATAGCATCCACCTCTGATACTGGCCTGCTCCTGGCCTATCGGCCATTCAGGCACCAATGACCTCAAAACCACCTACAGAAACTATGGGCCTGCTCCTGCCATACCAGCTCCTCAGGCAGCTGTGGCATTAGAAGCACCTACATATGCCATGGGCCTACTCCAGGCCTATGAGCTACTCAGACATGACGTAAGACACATCAAAGAGCAGAGACAACCATCCACAACTCCAAAACCTTAGTGTTCCTCAAGGACTGGACATGATTGTCCCCAAAGTCCAAGACCTAGACATTACCCAAGGACTGGAGATGATTGTCCCCAAACCCCAAGACCTTGGTGACCCTCAAGGACCATTGATGACCTACCCTAGACCCCTAGATCTTAGTGTTCATCAAGGACCATGAATGACCACCCCCAACACCAAGACCTTGATGTCCCTCAAACCTTAAGACTTTGGTGTCCCTTAAAGAGCAGCAATCATTTTCCCCATCCCCCTGACTCCCCTAGACATTTTGGGGGTGCTGGTGGCCACCTCAGCACCCTGTTTGTCCAGGACTCCACACCCCAGAGGACCATGGGCCATCCCACCACTGGGGGGTGGATGGTATTTCACCCTGGGGTTTAATTGCCCCTGCCTGTAAAACCCCATCAGCAAGAAGACCCGGTAAAGCAGGATGAAAAGTTGGGCCCAGTCACTGCGACAGCCCCTGTCTGCTTCGGGGGACGCCCCCAGCCAGGTAGGGTGGGGTATCCCACACTTGTACCCCCTCATTTGTACTCCCAGTTATAGCCTCCACATTTATAGCCCTTCCATTTATCAGCACCATTTATACTTCCCTAATTTATACCCCCTCTTTATGCTACCCATATACCCACCATGTATTACCCTCCCCATATATATATCCCCCTATATACCCCCTATATTCCTCTCCCTGTATATACCCCCATATATACTGCTCCCCATTATGCCCCTCCCAATATACAACCTTCCCCATATGTACCCCCCATTTATACCCCGATTTATACCCCTTTTTAACCATTTTACAACCTCATTTACACACCTCCCCATAGATACCCCCTATATACCCCTCCCCATTTATAGCCCCCATTTATACCCCCCTTTTTATAGCCCCTCAGTTATAACCCTATTTACACCCCTCCCCATATATATGCCCCTTATACACCCCCATATATATACTCTTTGTATATACCCCCATATATATATATTCTCTCTATATAGACCCCCATATATACCCCTCCCCATTTATAATCTCCAAATATATCCCCACATATACAGTTTCCATATATACCCCTCCCCATATATACCCCCTCATATATACCTCTCTCCATATATACCACTCCCAATAGCTACCCCCTATATACACCCACCATTTACCCCCGCTCCTGTCCTGCAGGTAGGTGGAAGTCCTTGGGGACCCCCCCCGTCAGGGGCGCTGTCAAGTGAGTGTTTTTTGGGGTTCCCCGGGTGTGTAGGGGGAGCACACCCTTGGACCCCCACGTTGCTCTGTGGAGCCCCCAAACTACCCCAAAATTACACCAGGGGCCCCCAGACTACCCCCAGAGACCCCAAAACTGCCCCAGAGGCCCCCATATTATCCCCAGGGAAGCTGAATTACACCCAGGGACCCCCAAAAATGCCTCAGGGACCCTAAATTGCCCCCAGACACCTCCAAATTACCCCAGTGATGACAAATCTATCCCAGGGATCACCAGACTACCACAGGGAACTCTCAACCTATACCAGGGACCCCCAAAATTACCCCCAGGAAGCCCAAACTGCCCCTGGGTCCCCACAGCTTCCCCAAGGGACCCCCAACTTCCCCTGGAACCCCTAAAACTACCTCCAAGGACCTCCAACATCCCTAAGGACCCCCAAACTGCACCCAGGGACCTCCAACTGAGTCCAAACTGCACCAGGGACCCCCAAACTGCCCCTAAAGCTGCTTGAATTATCCCCAGGGACCCCCAAAACTACCCCAGGGATGCCTAAAACTGCCCCCAGGGACACCCAAACTACCCCTAAGACCAGTTGAATTGCTCTCAGGGAACCCAAATTACCTCAGGGACCCCAAAAACTATCCCTATGGACCCTCAACCTACCCCAGGGACTCCGCAACTGCCCCAGGACTCCCCAACTGTCCCAGGGACCTCAAAACTCCCCTGGGGCCCACCACTTTCTAGGGATGCCTAACATCTCCAGGGACACATAGATTTAACTAGGCACCCCCAGATTACCCCAGGGACCCCCAAACTACAACACAACCTTGCAAACTGCCCCCAGGGACTAACAAAATACTCCCAGAAACCCCCAAAACTACACCAGGGACCCCTAACTTCCTCACTGACCCCAAAACCACCTGCCATGGGACCCCAAACTGCCCCCATGGACCCAGAATTGCCCACAGGGAGACCAGGCCTGCCCCCACGGACCACCAACTGATGCCCAACTGCCCCAGGGACACTCAACACTACCC
This sequence comes from Mycteria americana, assembly GCF_035582795.1. Classification (NCBI taxonomy): domain Eukaryota; kingdom Metazoa; phylum Chordata; class Aves; order Ciconiiformes; family Ciconiidae; genus Mycteria; species Mycteria americana. The sequence continues at coordinate 1,433,006 of NW_027445626.1, forward strand.
CACCGATGCCCCAAATAGCCCCCATCACCCCCCAGCTCCTAGTGCCCCTACATCCCCTCCGAATTCCAGCCGTCAACGAACTCCAAATCAATCGACCCCCCAAAACCAAAAGCGCTTCGGAGGACCCCAGTTCAGCAAGTGAAAATGGGGGAGGATGGGGGGGACCCCCCATCTGCCAGCAGCCCCCCTTCAACCCCGCAGATCGCCATCGTCCCCCATGAGCAGTGATGGGGAGATGGACAGTGACGATGAAGATTTACGGGGGAGCTGCAAAGGCTGCAGGAAAAATAAGTTGGGGGGGTCATGAGGAGGTTTTGGGGGGTCTCCCCAGTACTGGACCAGCTCTGTCCTCTTGCTGGGCTCAGTGTCTGTACTGGGGGAACATCCAGACCTGCATGGGCTCACACATGCCCACACCCTGGCAGACCCCAGAGCAGGGCTGTCTGCAAACCCTCACGGGGGCCATGGCCAAGGCAGGGAAGGGGTCGGGTGCTGGGGTGGGCAGTCAAAGCTGGGTGGCTGCAGGGGAATGAGGCACTGAGGTCGCTTGTGGGAACTGTGCCGGGAGGATGTTTCCCCAGCCCTGAATGCACCCTGTCCCAAGTGGTGGTTGCACAGCAGAGGTCTAGGGCCACATGTGGGGATGCAGGTGTGGGCCAGCCCAGGGACAGGGACAGGGATCTCAACAAAAGCCACGATGCTGCAAGAACCTCCCACACTGATGGAAACCCTAAATTGCCCTCACAATCCCCAGCCAGGCAGGGCTGTCACCCCAGTCAGTGCGATTGCTGTGGAGACCCCAGAGACATGCTGGGCTGGGAGGTGCAGGGCAGCCAGGACTGACCCCAGCACTCCCAGGAACCTCTCTGCAGCCACAGCAGCTCTCCACAGTTGGGACAAGGCTCGCTGATGATCTCTCCACGGGAGGGGTCTCTTGGGGCTGTAGCCACTGGCACTGCCTGCTGGGAACCCCAGACCTAGTTCTGAGCCCAGTGCCCTGCACCACAGCTCTTAGTACCTCCCCTCCCATGCCACCATCCTCTCTCAGGAGCACCACCAAGTGCATTACTCCCTGACCACATATGCAGAGGAGCTGCTGGAGGTCTTCTCTGCTCACCCATTCTGCCCCAAACCCTGCCTCGGTGTCAGCCCACAGGCACCACCACATTCCCTCTGTGTTAGGTGCTGGGTGTCTCCACATGCCCTCCTCTGAGCCCAGGCAGGGACCCCCAGGGTGTCTCTCTGCTCACAGCTGGCCACAATGCCTGGCTGTGCAGTCACAGGGAGGGGATCTTGGTGTTGCCACACTTGGAGAGAAGGTTGTGGCTGCCCTTGTTCACAGTAGGCATGAGGATGTGTCTGGCAGTCAGGAAGGAAAGACAAGGACAAGAGACAATGAGGACAAGAAGCAGGCAGGGAAATGTCAAATGAGGTTTAAGGAAAAAACCCACATCTTTATAGTTGATTATGTCTGGGTCTGGGGCCCAGACATTCTCAATACTCAAGTGGAGAAAGCACTCACCAACCTGATCTAACGGATAAGCTCCCCCTGCTCAGAGCAGAGCGTAGCACTGGACACCTCCACTGCTTCCTTCTGACTCTTCTTGGCGGCACCTCTGGAGATGGCCTAGTCTAGTCTAGAGCGGGATGCCCAAAACAGGGTCCAGCTGGGTTTTGAATATCTCCATGCATGGACACTCCACAACCTCTCTGGACAACCTGTTCCAGTGTTCAACCACCCTCACAGCAGAAAAGTGTTTTCTTGGGTTGAGATGGAAGTTCCTGTGCTTCCCGTGCTCGCGCTGTCTGTCACTGGGCACAACAGAGAAAAGCCTGGCTCCCTCTTCTTCATTCCCTCCCGTCAGGTATTGATACACATGGACAAGATCCCCATGAGCCTTCCCTTCTCCAGGCTAAACAGTCCCAGCTCTCTCAGCCTCTCCTCCTGAAGGATGCTTGTGTGCCTTCATCATCTTTGTGGCCCTTTGCTGGACTCCCTCCAGTCACTCCATGTCTCTCTTGTACTGGGCAGCCCAGCACTGGACACAGCACTCCCCACGTGGCTTCAGCAGTGCTGACTAGAGGGGAAGGATCACCTCTCTCCACCTGCTGGCAAACCTCTCCTGAACGCAGCCCAGGAGGCTGTCGGCCTGCTTTGCCACACAGCCGCACTGCTGGCTCGTGGCCAGCTTGTTAGCCACCACGACCCCCTGATCCTTCTCTAGAAACCTGCTTTCCAGGCAGTCAGCCCCCAGCCCCCAGTACTGGTCCATGCCGTTATGCCTGCCCAGGGGCAGGACTTTGTCTTTCCCTTTGTTGAACTTGATGAGCTTCCTCTCTGCCCACTTCTCCAGCCTGCCCACGTCCTTCTGAGCGGCAGTGCAACCAGCCGCTGTACCAGCCACTCCTCCCAGTTCTGTATCATCCACAAACCTGCTCACGATGCCCCTGGTCCCATCCTCCAGGACTCCAATCAAAGGCTGAATAGAACGGGACCCATATCAACCCCTGGGCTACACTCCTGGTGATTATCCTCCAGCTGGACTTTGTGCCACTGGGCACAGCCCTCTGGGATTCAGGCACTTTTCCATCCATCTCATTTTCCACTTCTCTAGTCCATACTTGCTCCGCTTGTCTACAGGGGTATCATGGGAGATGGGCTGACAGCTCCCTGCATCCTCCTTCCTGCCCTGCTTAAAGATAGGTTTTACATTTGCTTTCTTCCAGTCCTCAGGAACCTCGCCCAATCCCCACAACATTTCCAACATGATGTCAAGTGGCCTTGCAGTGACATCAGCCATCTTCCTCAGCACTCACCAGTGCATCCCCTCAGGTCCCAAGGACTTATGCACGTGCAGTTCCTTTAAATGTTCCCTAACCTGGGTAAGTTGCACCAAGGGTAAGTCTTCCTTGCCCTGCCTCTGGTCTTGGGGGCCTGGCATTCCTGCAGGTTGTTCTTACCAGTAAACTCAGAGAGGAAGAAGGCATGGCCCTTTCTTGGCCCTTTCTGTGCTGTTTGTCACCAGGGCCCCTGGCCCATATAGCAGCAGGCACACATTTTCCCGAGCCTTCCTTTTGCTGCTGGTGTCGTTCTTAAACCCTTTCTTCATGCCCTTCATGTCCAGATTGAATTACCAGATTGAGATCGAGATGGACTTTGCCTTTCCTAACACTCTCGCTGAATGGTTGGGAGGTTCATGGTGCCCTCCAGAAGCCTCCTGAGTGTCTTGTGCCCTGCTGTGCTGCCCCTCAGGCAGATGTCTGACTGGGTAATGTCCCCCATGAGGACCAGGGCCTGCAAATGAGAACCTGCTTCTACTTGTCTGAAGAACGCCTCATCTGCTGCTTCTTCTTAATATGGTTGGTCCATAGCAGACACCAACTACAACGTTATCCACGTTGCTCTGCCCACTAATCCTCATCCAGCAGCTCTCATCTGGCTCATCACCTGGCACTAGGCAGAGCTCCATCCTGTCCTTCTGCTCACTCACATACAGGACAACTTCCCCTGCTCACCGACCTGCCCCGTCCTTCCTAAAGAGACTGCTTCCATCCATGGCTACCCTCCAGTGATGTGAGCTATGTGGCTGTATCTTGGGTACCTAAGTGAGATTATAGCTCAGGAATTGCCCACACTGTGTGCATTCCTGTCAAGACACATCAGAGGTGTGCCCAGCCATGCTGATTTCCCTGCTGGAGAAATGAGATTGAGGGCTACTTGACAGGTGCCCACAAACAGCCCTGGTTGAACCCTTTGCTTCACCTCCAACTTCCTTCTTCCATGTTTCCCCCAGCCCAGGATCTTCCCTTTGGTCATCCTCCAACCCTCCCACACAAGAAGCCCACCTCTGTTTTCCCTTTGCCTACTGTCCCTGGCTTTGCTTGCCTGGTGCCCTCTGTTGGTGTTTCTGGGATGGCTGCATTGCGAATTCTTACTTTGGTCTGCAAGTCCGGTAGACTAGGACCTCCTTTTATTATCCGTCTTGTCCTGCAGTTCCTCCTGCTGTCATCTTGTTAGAGGCACCACAGGACAGGGTGGCCAACAGAAACCTCACCACGTTTTACAAGGAGAAGTGGCCAGTCCTGCGTCAGGGGCAGAATAACCCCATGTATCAAGGCAAGCATGGAGCTGACCAGCTGAGGAGTGAGCCTGAGGAGAAGGCGTGGTTGCTACAAGGGATGCTATAGGAAGCCAGTGCAGCATGTTGACCATGAATCAGGCCAGCTGCATACGGGGCTGAATTAGGAGGAGTGTGGCCACCCAGAGAAGGGGAGTTAGCTCCTCCCTTGACTCAGCAGGGGTGTGGCCACATCTGAACTAATCTGTGCTGGGGTCGTGCTCCATGTTCTGCAGGAGTAGGGAGGACCTGGAGAAGGTGCAGAGGACATCTGCCAAGATGGGGTGAAGGGGCTGAATCCCATGACTTGTGTGGAGAGGCTGAGGGACCTGGGCTGCTTTGGCCTCCTAACGTAGAGGCCAAGGACAATGTTGTCATGGCCTGCAGCTGCTTGAAGGGTGCTTTCAGAGAGGATGAAGATTTCCTTTGTAGAGGAAACAGCATGAGAAAGGAAAAGCTTTGGAGTCTGAGCCTGGGCATGAGGAAAAAGGAAATGTCACTTGAAGGGTAGTGCTATGGTGCAACCGGGCACTGGGGGTGGTGGTGTTTGTCTGTGTTACAAATGCCCTGGGGCACCTTCCCCAGCTGTCCATGCCACCAAAGACAACAGACCAGCCTCCTCTCTCCTGTGTCTGCAAGTCTCAGCTGCCTTCCACAAGCTCTGGCTCTGCACCAGCAACCCCCTGGTGTGAGTCCTCACCCTGCATGGTCAGGCAGCTCAGCTAACTTCAGTGTGTTCCTCTCCCAAGTAGTTTCCAGCCCAGCCCTGTCCCTATCTGGTGTTCCCCAGCACTTCCCTCCCCTACCCATCTATCTCTGTCCAGCCCAGAAAAGCAGCCCATTCTGGGCTGACCCCATGGCAGTGCCCACTGATGGGTACTGCAAAGCTCTGCACACTCAACCCCACAGCCCCAGCCCCTCTGCAGCTCACAGTAGCTCCTGCCAGAGAGGCAGAGAGGTGTCTCAGTCCCAGGGCTGAGGGCCAGCCATGGCATGAGGAGATGGAGGCCAGTGTCTGCTCCTGTCTCCAAGACATCCTTATTGTCCACGGCCAGCAAACCCCTCTGTGCCAGCCCCACTCCCAGGAAAAGGCTCCTGGCCCAGGGCATCCTCAGGCTGCTCCAGCTACCCAAGCAATAGGGAAGCCTGCCCGAGCTGGTGCATTCAGAAATAGATATCTCTTTGTCATTTATTCCCTCCTAGAAGCACAGTGTTGCTGCTTTCTCTTCTCCAGACATGTCCCTGCCCCCAGAGAGCCTTTCACCATGGAAGTTTGTCCATGCTGGCCTGACTTGCCGCTCCTTCCTCCTCCCTGTGCCCTCCACAGGGTCCCACGCTGTTGGTATTGCTCTGCAGAGCGAGCGGGCTGTGGTGCCTGAAAGCCATGGGGTGACATTCCCAGGCAGATCCCTGTTGATCATTCACCATCTCGGGTGGAACTGGGCACCCACAGGTGAAGGCTCAGCCCAGGCCCATTCTCTAACACATTGCCACATGCCCTCCTCCCCTCATCCCATGGGGAGAACCCAAGCAAAGCAGCACGGCATTGTGGGGGCAATTTCTTCAGCCTGAGCTCAGCTTTGGAAGAAGAGCCCAACCTCCAGACACCACCACTGAGGAAATCCCCTTTTATTACAGAGGTGCGACACGAGAAGCCAGCTGTACCATTGTGCCAGACACACGTGAACAGGCCTCTGGGTCAGACAGGCTGGGTTCATGCCTCTGGGGAAGTGGAGTGGATGCAGACACGGACAAACATGGTCATCACAGATAAAGTGGCCAAAGCACAGGAGGTTCCCAAGATGAATTTGAAATCACTTCTGAAGAGGCGTGAGCAGGCTATTGCTGCTGAGAAAGAGCTGATTGAATCAGCTTCTTGAATGTGTCTTTAAGCTCCTGGTTCCTCATGCTGTAGATGAGGGGGTTCACAGCTGGAGGCACTACTGAGTACAGAACTGCCACCACCATATCCAGCATTGGGGAGGAGATGGAGGGGGGCTTCAGGGAGGCAACCATGACAGTGCTAATAAACAAAGAGACCACGGCCAGGTGAGGGAGGCACATGGAAAAGGCTTTGTGTCGTCCCTGCTCAGAGGGGATCTTCAGCACTGCCCTGAAGATCTGCACATAGGACAGCACAATGAAAAGAAAACACACAAAATCCACGAATATACTAACCACAATAACCCACACTTCCCAGAGGTAAGCATCTGAGCAGGAGAGCTTGAGGATCTGGGGGATTTCACAGAAGAACTGGTCCAGGGCATTGCCTTGGCAGAGAGGTATTGAAAATGTATTGGCAGTGTGCAGCACAGCATAGAGGAAACCACTGCCCCAGGCAGCTGCTGCCATGTGGACACAAGTTCTGCTGCCCACGAGGGTCCCATAGTGCAGGGGTTTGCAGATGGCCATATAGCGGTCATAGGACATGATGGTGAGGAGAGAAAACTCTGCTGAAATGAAAAAGACAAACAGAAAGACCTGTGCAGCACATCCCAGGTAGGAGATGGCCTTGCTGTCCCACAGGGAATTGGCCATGGCTTTGGGGACAGTGGTGGAAATGGAGGCCAGGTCGAGGAGGGAGAGGTTGAGAAGGAAGAAGTACATGGGGCTGTGGAGGTGGTGGTTGCAGACTACAGCGGTGATGATGAGTCCATTGCCCAGGAGGGCAGCCAGGTAGATGCCCAGGAAGAGCCAGAAGTGCAAGAGCTGCAGCTCCCGTGTGTCCATGAATGCCAGGAGAAGGAACTCGGTGATAGAGCTGGCATTGGATGTTTGCTGCCTCCAGGCATGGGGACCCGTGCAAAGAGGAAAAGTCATTGACAAGTTAGGGGAGACTTTTCTGAGCAAAACCAAAGCCATTCCCTGCAGACTCTGCTCTTGCTACACACCTCACCCCCACATTTCCCTTTCCTAGGACACCTTCCTTCAGCTCCATGGCTGAAGCTCTGGTTTGGTGCTGGTTGAATGTGCCATGAGGAGCTGGGCCTCTGGCCACTGGCTGCTGAGGTGTCAGCCCTGCTCTGCAGCAGTGAGTTCATGGGAATGGTGGAAGCAGCGGCCAGTCCTGGTGTTCAACTTTGTCAGATGAATCCACCCATAAAAGAAGGGCTTGTCAACATCTGAATCCCAGTGCTAAGGAATGAAGATTGCAGAAAGCAGACTGAAATTTGTTGTGTTGTTTGGTTTTTTTTTTAAATTTGGGGGAAATTTTTATATTATTCCCCCCATCTGATTTGAGGATTGTACTGGGATGTCCTAGTATTTCTGTTGCCCTCAGGGAGAACTGAGTGAATCCTGCAAGGCAAGAGGATTGCCATTGGATTAGAGCAGTTGAGGGGACCTGGTCTGTCCTTCAGACCGAGATGCCTTGGGCTTGCACCTTTCTGAGACTGAGGGCGATCACACTGCTCTGTTTGCGTGAAAAGCCAGCAGACACTGCTGAGAGCAGAGGGATCCACTGCAGACTGCTAAATGTCTCACCCTTTCTCAACATCTCAGCAACCCACTTCTAGCCAAGGACACACATGGCTCATTTCACCAACCCAACAGCATTTCCTTGGTCATAGCAGCACTGTGCTTATAGATGGGGCTTTCAGATGCTACACAAAGATGCTATGGAACAGATTTGCATTCTTGAGGGCAGCTCACAGCATGGAAAGATACCAAAAGGAGATCCGTAAGTTTTTTCATGATGGTATGTCACTAAGGGAAAACCAGCTCATTCCCCAGCCCCACAGGCTGCATTGCCCACAGCCTCACAGATGAGAGGAAAGCTGGGACACTTGTTCCCATGGACACACCTGCACAAAAGGACCCACAAGATCAGTGTGTGACTCTGCAGCTGAAACTCCCATCCCCAGAGAGCCTGACAGCAAGAACAGGATAACAACAGCAATAACACAGACAAGTGGAGAAACAAGGAAAAATACAGTGAGGGTCTGGCTGAGAGAGGCGAGGGGAGAGGCAGCCGGGCACTCAGGACAGCGTTGCCCTTACCCAGCTGTGCACGCCACCTCCCAGACTCCAACATTGCCAGGCAGTTGGTGTCAGCCCCTGTGCTCTGCAGAGGGAAGTGGGCATGTGGCTGGAGAGCTGCAGCACGGCTCTGCTGGAGCTGTGGTTGCAGAGGAGGTGGTTCATGCCTTGGACCCCACAGCCCTGAGGGCAGAGGCTTTGCTGGGTGGGAGAGGAGGCAAGGGGGCTTGCTCAGAGGAAGGGGTCTGTGATGGAGGGGATGTTACGGAGTTTTCTGAATTCTCCTTCTACAACAAATCTGGTTTAAGTTTCCTCTCCTTCCCTGATCGTAACCCTGCTGCCTGGAGATTTTCCTCCTGGGAAGTGATTCCCTGGGCCATGTCTTTTCCCTGTCAGCACTCACAGACCCCATCCCAACCTCTGTGCACTCACCTTGGCCCCACAGAAACCTGCCTGTTTGCAGGGCACTGCCTGGGCACGTGTTCCTCTTTGGAGGTTCAAAAGGGCTGGTGAGAACAGCCCTGACGGGTCCAGCAAACGTGATGCTGGTTCTGTCCATAGGCAGAGGAGTGGCTGAAGGCAGTTTAGGAGGCTATTAGCAGACCTGCTGACCCCGCAAAGTTACAGCTCAGAAGTCTCAAGGACTTGTCCAAGCTTGACAGGTCCTTTTCTATTTCTCTTTCCTGCCCCTACCCCTGCTCCTGTTCCCTGCCCTCCAAGTAGGAAACTGACAATAGACTCAGGAAGTCTCTTTCTAGGAAACTCTGCCTTGACCTTCCTCTTGAAACACCCCCTTGGAAGTTTCCTAGTGGTGATCTGGAGCTGTGAGCAGCCCTGAGTGACGCAGCAGACAGATCCTGCCCTGCCAGAAGTTGTTCCTTCCACCCACAGCTTCTTTCTGCAGTGCTATAGGGAGCTCCCCGGGCAGGCTGAATGCTGACTCTGGCAGGCGGCAGAGTCCCTGCCTGGGCACACAGCCCTCTGGGGCACAGGGACCCTCCTCTGAAGGACAGCCCTGGGCACCCTTGGCTGCACACACACACATTCACAGCCCTGCAGCTGTCCCTGGGAGAAGGCAGCTGAGATGCCCTGTCCCTCTGATGGTGCAGCAGGGAAGCCCTGCTCTGAAGCATGTCCTCCTCTACGCTAGAGGAACTGTGGAAGTCCTCCTGACTGTGGGATGTGCCAGCTTTTGGAGATCCTTCCACAAACTGCAGATACATTGCCTGTCATGCAGGTACTTACCATGTAGAGGGCTGTGAAGATTTCTCCCCCAGCGAGCTCTCAACTTTCCTCACAGCCCAGACTGCCTTTAAGCTCTCTCTGCCCTGCTCCTGTCCCCTCGGTGCCTGCAGGCTGTGCCCTCAGCCCTGCTGTGCTTTGCAGAGCTGCTGCTCCTGGGCAGAGCTGTCTCTCTGCAGCTCTGCCCACTTGCCATGAGCTCCCTCTGTCCCAGGAGCCCGGCCCAGCTCAGCAGCAGAGGACCAGCCCAAGGTAGCAATTTGTCTGCCCCCTCCGGGCTCCCTTGATTTGTGGCTGGGGCTCCAGGGGAACCTACTGTGGAACAAGCTGAAGGAATCACTGATGTTCCCTCTCTCAGCTGGGGTGAGACACTTCGTTCCAGCAGTGGCATTTCTCTGCTCAGAGACAGAGTTGGGTCGAAATATCAACATTTCTTGGCCCATCATTAGACAGGACAGCCAGACAGACACAGGCAGGGATCTCTTTTTGCCCTGCTGAGGGAAGGGATTCAGCTGAGTCAGTCAAGGCATCCTCTCCTTGGTTTGTAGTCCTGGGGTGGAAGGGGACTCGGCTCCCTCCCATGCACACCACCAACCCACAGGAGGTGGGATTCCTCTTGCCTCTCTTCAGGTGGTCATTCAATAGACACCTGCATGTGAGCTCCTTCTCTCAGATCCCATAGAAATTAATGGTGATGGAGGCCAGGAGTGAGCTGTTCAGATGCAAATGTCTGGTGACATTTGAGGGGCCAGAGGTGGTCGAAGATATGTGCAGGTAATAGAGAAAGATTAAAGATATGTGCAGGCAGATGTAGAGACAGGACACCACCTGGGGGCATCTTCTTGGAGGCTCTTGGGAGTTTCCTGTGGCCAACTGAAATGACAGCTGATGCCCAAATTAAGGGCAACTGAACCTGTCCCCACTCATTATGTTGAGGGTGGCCTATATCCATATGATGGAATGAAGTCATATGCCATATGAGAGCCCAGTCTCACTCTTCCTTCTTCTCCATCTGTTGGATTTACTAGGTCTCCACTCACTGCATTGGCAGTTGCCTCATGTTCATCCCCACATTGCCTTTCAGAATTCAGGGTATCTACTCACTTTAATGTTCCAATCCAGGCCCACAGAGCTACCTGAGATGCCAGGGCTGGCAGGGACAGCACAGGACCTGCAGGAAAGCAATTCCCACTCAGGGCGGGTGCGTGACAGACACCCCTGACAGCATTGCAGGGAGTGTGATTGATGCCTGTGTGCCAGGGACTGTTGCCATCAGTCAGAGGCATCGGTCATCAGATGCCATTGGAGAAGCAAGGTCTGTCCCTTCTCTGGCACAACAGCTGCATGCATTGCCTGAACACAAAGCACCCCACACCGGGGTCTTTACTCACTCCCTTGAGGATTCCATCAAGGAACAGACCAATGATTTTAACAGTGTGCCTGCATACATCTTGTCTTCAAGGACAGCATAATCCAACCACAGACATGCTTCCTATCAAAACTTAGTTGAAACTCAAAAGGGCATTCAAGGGCATTAAGATGAGCTGTTGCTACCTCAGGAACAGCTAAAGAAGAGTCAGAAATACTGTGAGACCACTGCTACATTTGGTAAGAGTAGGTGTAGATAGATGTGAGCTACTCTACGTCCTCTTTGCCTCAGTTCCCACCAGCGAGGTCTCCCAGGCCTTTCTGCTTTGAGGCAGAACTCTGGAGGAGAACAACCAGCAGTGGATGGGGATCAAGCCAGGGGTTACTTGAGCAAAGTCCACCCTTACCACTCCATGGCACTGGAGGGGCTGCATCCAAGGGTGCTGAGAGAATGCTTATCACCACTGGTTCATTATAATTGGAGTAAGAAAGGCACTCAGACTCTGTGAGGTATCATTTAAAATGCTGTTCATCAGCACTAACACTATAAAGAGAGAATCATGCAGATAATCTCAGGTCCCTTTTAGATGGTGGGACCCCAGGTGGTGTAGCATTGAACAGGCCTCTGACCCACCCGCAGCATGCCATGCGGACCCCACCCATAGAAGACATTCCCCTGTTTGGATCATTCAAGCTGCTGTAGGAATTTCTTACCAAAAAAGAACTCTTCTCATCATCTCTACAGTCCAACAGAACTGATGTTCTCATGAGAACTTCTTGCTGCCTTGTTAGCTACAGGCAAGGCCACGCAGGAGGCGTAAGGGCCAGTACTGAGTGGGAGCTGCCTGCAGGCTCCTGTGAGACAATGAGTTGCTGAAGTTGTCCTGCGGCCAAGGGCTCTGTTCTGCACAGCACAGGCGTGAAGGCCGGGCTGTACATGCAGTGCCGCACAGCTCAATGGACAATGGTCTTCTGGTCAGGGTCACTGCTCAGGTTTCCCGGTTAGAAGTCTGCGCTCCACCCCTGTGCCAGAGCTGAGCTGCTGCAGTCCAAATGTACACAGGCAGGAGGAGGTGGATCACAGGCAGGAGGAGCTGGAGCCCCATGGCTTGTCACACAATTGTGACGGTTTGGGATTAAATGAGATGTGGTGGGACAGCTTGCTCATATGGGGTTCTGCAATGGAGGAACGCAGGCTCCGCTGGAGAGACTGGCAGGCAGGATGCGTATGGGGGATGCCCCCCGTGTTGAGGGGATGGCCCCTGTGTTCTCTTCCTGTGGAGGAGGACAACCAGCGGTGGATGGGAATCAACTCAAGGGTGACGTGAGCAAACTCAACAGAAATGGAGATGGGTTTTTTGACCAGATCCCTGAACACAAGTATTGGTATGCCATGACACCTGAGATTCCCTTTTTTTGGTCCAGAGGAGTATGATGCTGTCATGCATGGAGTGATGCACTTCACTCGTAAGAGAGAAGCAGAAATGTACTTTATTGATATAAAACAGTGCATAGAGGCCAGGATGAATCTGTCAGGGAGACCCTGCTGTTGAGTTCTGAGGTTCAGAAAGGACCTCCTTGCTTCCTAAACTCCTTCTCAGAGAGGAAGGCTGTGTAGACTCTGTCCTTGAAGGTTGTCAAAGTCTGACTGGATCAAGCCTTGAACACCCTGTTCTGAGCCTTTTTTATGGCAGGTTGGACTGCAGAACTCCCGAGGTGCCTTCCAGCTTGAGTTGATCATATGGCCTCAGGCCCTTTGTCTGATAACAACAGAGCAGATGGTTATGGGGCATGAATCTTCCTGTGCTGTATGTGACCACTTCAAACAACATCTGAATGAGTGAAATGAGGTCGATACTGCAGTGTGACTGTCTCTGTGCAGAGTCTGAGGGGTATCCTTGACAGTCCTGGGCAGGGAGGGTTTTGGGGGCACAGGGCTCTGTGCAAGACACAAAATGATCTTTTGTTTTAATGCTGCCAGGCTGTAAATAATAGAAATGATTGTAAGTGTCAGTAACAGTAAAACAAAGAATTAAAGACAAAGATGCAAAGCAAAGAAAATGATTAAAAATTTTTTTCAGCTTTTAGAATTCTTTGTTGTTTTGCTTTCTTTTCTTTTAACCTACTAGTCTTTGGGGGGAATTTGTGTCCTTGTTCTTTTTTTTTTTTTTTAAATAGGAAGGTTTTTTCCAGAACTGAGACTGGATGTAGGACACCAATGTCTTCAACTACAGGGATGTAGACACCTCCTGCCAGTATAGATGCCCTGGAAACCCCCTGCCCAGCCTGTCACTGTATCTCCCGAGGGACTCCGCTCTTCGACACGTCCTGTCTGATAGCTGCCAGCCCCAGGCAAACACCTCAGGTACACGGAGGCCTCTAAAAGTGGCCCTGGATGTTTTATGGTCAGACAAACAAGGTCTGCCCGGAAAGGTGAACAAATTTGCAAAGTTTGAAAAAATAGCACATTTTCATGAGCTGAAACAATTGAGTACTTTTCATATAACGGCAGTGTTTTCACACCATGCCAGAATGGGAATTTGCAGGAAGTGCATTAGTCATAGGAGAAAAAATATTGGTCTCCTGTACTTGCATTATGGCTACTCTATCAATTACATTATGCCGCATATTTAATCTCCCTCATCTTTCAGGCATTCCTACCTCTGCTGATTAACTGACCATGTCTAGGAGCATCTTTTCAGCAGATGTATCGGGACATTTGCCCTTCTCATTGCTGCCCAGATTTAGCCCTCCCCGTGCTTTTTGTTCATTGAGATACCTCCCAGTTATCTGGTTGCTGCTTTGAGCTTTTAACTCCCTAAATGAGGGAGTCAAAATCTTGCGCCACTTTCAGAAGTCCAATTAACTCTTTCATCAGCTGCTTAATTGCATTTCTGTCCTTTTCTATCTCTCTGTGTAAATCAGTTCTTGGATGGGTATCGCTGTTGGCCATCTCCACCACAGGATGTCCTACACTGTGCCACTCCTGTGCCTGTTTCCCTGCAGGCTGTAGACACACTGTCCACTTCCCCACCCTGCTCTCATCCTCACAGGTCCCTACCTGTACCAATGTCTCTCTCTGAAACAGAAAGCCATGGGCTGACCACAGACAAACACCACCACCCCCAGTGACTGGTTTTCCACAGCACTACCCTTCAAGTGACATTTCCTTTTTCCTCATGCCCAGGCTCAGACTCCAAAGCTTTTCCTTCCTCATGCTGTTTCCTCTACAAAGGAAATCTTCATCCTCTCTGAAAGCACCCTTCAAGCAGCTGCAGGCTATGACAACATTGTCCTTGGCCTCTACGTCAGGAGGCCAAAGCAGCCCAGGTCCCTCAGCCTCTGCACACAAGTCATGGGATTCAGCCCCTTCACCCCATCTTGGCAGATGTCCTCTGCACCTTCTCCAGGTCCTCCCCACTCCTGCAGAACATGGAGCCCCACCCCAGCACAGATTAGTTCAGATGTGGCCACACCCCTGCTGAGTCAAGGGAGGAGCTAACTCCCCTTGTCTGGGTGGCCATGTTCCTCCTAATATTCAGCCCTATATGCAGCTGGCCTGATTCGTGGTCAACATGCTGCACTGGCTTCCTATAGCATCCCTTGTAGCAACCACGCCTTCTCCTCAGGCTCACTCCTCAGCTGGTCAGCTCCAAGCTTGCCTTGATACATGGGGTTATTCTGCCCCTGATGCAGGACTGGCCACTTCTCCTTGCAAAACGTGGTGAGGTTTCTGTTGGCCACCCTGTCCTGTGGTGCCTCTAACAAGATGGCAGCATGAGGAACTGCAGGACAAGACGGATAATAAAAGGAGGCCCTAGTCTAACGGACTTGCAGAGCAAAGTAAGAATTCGCAATACAGCCATCCCAGACACACCAACAGAGGGCACCAGGCAAGCAAAGCCAGGGCCAGTGGGCAAAGGGAAAACAGAGGTGGGCTTCTTGTGTGGGAGGGTTGGAGGATGACCAAAGGGGAGGGGGGAAACATGGAAGAAGGAAGTTGGAGGTGAAGCAAAGGGTTCAGCCAGGGCTGTTTGTGGGCACCTGTCAAGTAGCCCTCAATCTCATTTCTCCAGCAGGAAAATCAGCATGGCTGGGCACACCTCTGATGTGCCTCGACAGGAATGCACACAGTGTGGGCAATTCCTGAGCTATAATCTCATTTAGATACCCAAGACACAGCCAGATAGCTCACATCACTGGAGGTTGGCCATGGATTGAAGCAGGCTCTTTAGGAAGAATGGGGCAGGTTGGTGAGGAGGGGAATTTCACTGTGTGTCAAGTCAATATGTGAGTGAGCAGAAGGACAGCATGGAGCTCTGCCTAGAGCCAGGTGAGAGCTGATGGATCAGGATTAGTAGGCAGACCGATGTGGATAACATTGTAGTTGGTGTCTGCTATGGACCAACCATATCAAGAAGAAGCAGCAGATGAGGCGTTCTTCAGAGAAGTAGAAGGAGCTTCTCATTGCAAGCCCTGGTCCTCATGGGGGACATTACCCAGTCATACGTCTGCCTGAGGGGCAGCACAGCAGGGCACAAGACACTCAGGAGGCTTCTGGAGGGCACCAAGAACCTCCCAATCATTCAGCGAGAGTGTGAGGAAAGACAAAGTCCACCTCGACCTCAATCTGGTAATTCAGTCTGGACATGGAGGGCATCAAGACAGGATTTAACAACGACACCAGCAGCAAAAGTAAGGCTCGGGAAAATGTTTGCCTGCTGCTAGATGAGGCAGGGGCCCTGGTGACAGAGAGCACAGAAAGGGCCAAGAAAGGGCCATGCCTTCTTCCTCTCTGAGTTTACTGGTAAGAACAACCTGCAGGAATGCCCGGCCCCCAAGACCAGAGGTAGGGCAAGGAAGACTTACCCTTGGTGCAGCAGTCTCAGGTTAGGGAACATTTAAAGAAACTGCACGTGCATAAGTCCTTGGGACCTGAGGTCATGCACTCATGAGTGCTGAGGAAGATGGCTGATGTCATTGCAAGGCCACTTGACATCATGTTGGAAAGGTCGTAGTGATTGGGCGAGGTTCCTGAGGACTGGAAGAAAGAAAATGAAACCCTATCTTGAAGCAGGGCAGGAAGGAGGATGCAGGGAGCTGTCAGCCTGTCTCCCATGATACCCCTGTAGACAAGCGGAGCAAGTATGGACTAGAGAAGTGGAAAATGAGATGGATGGAAAAGTGCCTGAATCCCAGAGGGCTGTGTCCAGTGGCACAAAGTCCAGCTGGAGGATAATCACCAGGGGTGTAGCCCAGGGGTTGATGTGGGTCCCGTTCTATACAGCCTTTCATTGGAGTCCTGGAGGATGGGACCAGGGGCATCGTGAGCAGGTTTGTGGATGATACGGAAGTGGGAGGAGTGGCTGGTAGAGCGGCTGGTTGCACTGCCGCTCAGAAGGACGTGGGCAGGCTGGAGAAGTGGGCAGAGAGGAAGCTCATCAAGTTCAACAAAGGGAAAGACAAAGTCCTGCCCCTGGGCAGGCATAACGCCATGGACCAGTACTGGGGGCTGGGGGCTGACTGCCTGGAAAGCAGGTTTCTAGAGAAGGATCAGGGGGTCGTGGTGGCTAACAAGCTGGCCACGAGCCAGCAGTGCGGCTGTGTGGCAAAGCAGGCCAACAGCCTCCTGGGCTGCGTTCAGGAGAGGTTTGCCAGCAGGTGGAGAGAGGTGATCCTTCCCCTCTAGTCAGCAGTGCTGAAGCCACGTGTGGAGTGCTGTGTCCAGTGCTGGGCTGCCCAGTACAAGAGAGACATGGAGTGACTGGAGGGAGTCCAGCAAAGGGCCACAAAGATGATGAAGGCACACAAGCATCCTTCAGGAGGAGAGGCTGAGAGAGCTGGGCCTGTTTAGCCTGGAGAAGGGAAGGCTCATGGGGATCCTGTCCATGTGTATCAATACCTGACGGGAGGGAATGAAGAAGAGGGAGCCAGGCTTTTCTCCATGGTGCCCAGTGACAGACAATGGGTAGCAAGGGAAGCACAGGAACTTCCATCCAACCCAAGAAAACTCTTTTCTGCTGTGAGGGTGGTTGATCACTGGAACAGGTTGTCCACAGAGGTTGTGGTGTCTCCATACATGGAGATATTCAAAATCCAGCTGGACCCTGTATTGGGCATCCCGCTCTAGACTAGACTAGGCCATGTCCAGAAATGCCACCAAGAAGAGTCAGAAGGAACCAGTGGAGGTGTCTAGTGCTACGCTCTGCTCTGAGCAGGGAGAGCTTGTCCGTTAGATCAGGTTGGTGAGTGCTTTCTCCACTTGAGTTTTGAAGATGTCTGGGCCCCAGACCCAGTACTAATCAACTATAAAGGTGTGGGTTTTTTCCTTAAACCTCATGTGAAATTTCCCTGCCTGCTTCTTGTCCGCATTGTCTCTTGTCCTTGTCTTTCCTTCCTGACAGCCAGACACATCCTCATGCCTACTGTAGGCAAGGACAACCACAACCTTCTCTCCAAGTGTGGCAACACCAGGATCCCCTGTGACTGCACAGCCAGGCATTGTGGCCAGCTCCGAGCAGAGAGACACCCTGGGGGTCCCTGCCTGGGCTCAGAGGAGGGCATGGGGAGACACCCATCACCTAACACAGAGGGAATGTGGTGGTGCCTGTAGGCTGACACCAAGGCAGCGTTTGGGGCAGAAAGGGTGAACAGAGAAGACCTCCAGCAGCTCCTCTGCATACCTGGTCAGGGAGTAATGCCCTTGGTGGTGCTCCTGGGAGAGGATGGTGGCATGGGAGGGGAGGTACTAAGAGCTGTGGTGCAGGGCACTGGGCTCAGAACTAGGTCTGGGTTCCCAGCAGGCAGTGCCAGTGGCTACAGCCCCAAGAGACCCCTGGCCATGGAGAGATCATCAGCAAGTCTTGTCCCAGCTGTGGAGAGCTGCTGTGGCTGCAGAGAGGTTCCTGGGAGTGCTGGGGTCAGTCCTGGCTGCCCTGCACCTCCCAGCCCAGCATGTCTCTTGGGTCTCCGCAGCAATCGCACTGACTGGGGTGACTGCCCTGCCTGGCTGGGGATTGAGGGCAATTTAGGGTTTCCATCAGTGTGGGAGGTTCTTGGAGCATCATGGCTTTTGTTGAGATCCCTGTCCCTGTCCCTGGGCTGGCCCACACCTGCACCCCCACATGTGGCCCTAGACCTCTGCTGTGCAACCACCACTTGGGACAGGGTGCATTCAGGGCTGGGGAAACATCCTCCCGGCACAGTTGCCACAAGCGACCTCAGTGCCTCATTCCCCTGCAGCCACCCAGCTTTGACTGCCCACCCCAGCACCCTACCCCATCACTGCTCATGGGGGACGATGGGGATCTGGGGGGTCGAAGGGGGGCTCCTGGCAGATGGGGGTGCCCCCCCACCCTCCCCCATTTTCAGTTTCTGAACTGGGGTCCTCCCAAGCACTTTTGGTTTTGGGGGGGTCGATTGATTTGGGGTTCTATGACAGCTGGAAGAGGGAGGGGATGTAGGGGCACTAGGAGCTGGGGGGTGATGGGGGCTATTTGGGGCATCGGTGGGGTAGTGTTGAGTGTCCCTGGGCAGTTGGGCATCAGTTGGTGGTCCTTGGGGGCAGGCCTGGTCTCCCTGTGGGCAATTCTGGGTCCATGGGGGCAGTTTGGGGTCCCATGGCAGGTGGTTTTGGGGTCAGTGAGGAAGTTATGGGTCCCTGCTGTATTTTGGGGGTTTCTGGGAGTAATTTGTGAGTCCCTGGGGGCCGTTTGTGGGGTTGTGGTGTAGTTTGGGTGTCCCTGGGATAATCTGGGGGTCCCTAGTTAAATCTATGTGTCCCTGGAGATGTTGGGCATCCCTAGAAAGTGGTGGGCCCCGGGGGAGTTTTGAGGTCCCTGGGACAGTTGGGGAGTCCTGGGGCAGTTGCGGAGTCCCTGGGGTAGGTTGAGGGTCCATAGGGATAGTTTTTGGGGTCTCTGAGGTAATTTGGGGCCCTGAAAGCAATTCAAGTGGTCTTAGGGGTAGTTTGGGGGTCCCTGGGGGCAGTTTTAGGCATCCCTGGGGTAGTTTTGGGGGTCCCTGGGGATAATTCAAGGAGCTTTAGGGGCAGTTTGGGGGTCCCTGGTGCAGTTTGGAATCAGATGGAGGTCCCTGGGTGCAGTTTGGGGGTCCTTAGGGATGTTTTAGTTCCTTGGGGGTAGTTTTAGGGGTCTCTGGGGTAGTTGGGGGTCCCTTGGGGAAGCTGGGGGGACCCAGGGGCAGTTTGGGATTCCTGGGGGTAATTTTGGGGGTCCTTGGTATAGGTTGAGAGTTCCCTGGGGTAGTCTGGGGATCCCTGGGACAGTTTTGTCATCAGTGGGGCAGTTTGGAGGTGTCTGGGGGCAATTTAGGGTCCCTGAGGCAGTTTTGGGTGTCCCTGGGTGTAATTCAGCTTCCCTGGGGATAATATGGGGGCCTCTGGGGCAGTTTTAGGGTCCCTGGGGGTAGTCTGGGGGCCCCTGGTGTAATTTTGGGGCAGTTTGGGGGCTCCACAGAGCAACGTGGGGGTCCAAGGGTGTGCTCCCCCCACCCCCCATGGGAACCCCCCAAAACACTCACCTGGCAGCGCCCCGGATGGGGGGGGTCCCCAAGGACTTCCACCTACCTGCAGGACAGGAGCGGGGGTAAATGGTGGGTATATATAGGGGGTAGCTATGGCGAGGGGTATGTATGGAGAGGGGTATATATGGGGGGGTATATATGGGGAGGGGTATATATGGAAACTGTATATATGGGGATATATCTGGAGATTATAAATGGGGAGGGGTATATATGGGGGTATATATGGAGAGTATATATATGGGGGTATATACAAAGAGTACATATATGGGGGTGTATAAGGGGCATATATATGGGGAGGGGTGTAAATAGGGTTATAACTGAGGGGCTATAAAAAGGGGGGTATAAATGGGGGCTATAAATGGGGAGGGCTATATAGGGGGTATCTATGGGGAGGGGTGTAAATGAGGTTGTAAAATGGTTAAAAAGAGGGGTATAAATTGGGGTATAAATGGGGGGTACATATGGGGAAGGGTGTATATTGGGAGGGGTATAATGGGGAGCAGTGTATATGGGGGTATATACAGGGAGAGGTATATAGGGGGTATATAGGGGGATATATACATGGGGAGGGTAATACATGGTGGGTATATGGGTAGCATAAAGAGGGGGTATAAATTAGGGAGGTATAAATGGCGCTGATACATGCAAGGGCTATAAATGTGGGAGCTATAAATGGGGGTACAAACAAGGGGGTACAAGTGGGGGATACCCCACCCTACCTGGCTGGGGGCGTCACCCGAAGCAGACAGGGGCTGTCACAGTCACCGGGCCCAAAGTTTGATCCTGCTTTCCCGGGTCTTCTTGCTGACGGGGTTTTACAGGCAGGGAAAATTAAACCCCAGGGTGAAATACCGTACCACCCCCAATGGTGGGATCGCCCGTGGTCCTCTGGGGTGGGGGGTCCTGGACAAACAGGGTACTGAGGTGGCCACCAGCACCCCCAAAATGTCTAGGGGAGCCAGGGGGATGGGGAAAATGATTGCTGCTCTTTGAGGGACACCAAAATCTTGGGGTTTGAGGGACATCAAGGTCTTGGTGTTGGGGGTGGTCATTGATGGTCCTTGACGAACACCAAGATCTAGGGGTCTAGGGTTGGTCATCAATGGTCCTTGAGGGACACCAAGGTCTTGTGGTTTGGGGACAATCATCTCCAGTCCTTGGGCAATGTCTAGGCCTTGGACTTTGGGGACAATCATGTCCAGTCCTTGCGGAACACTAAGGTTTTGGAGTTGCGGATGGTTGTCTCTGGCCTTTGATGTATCTCATGTCATGTCTGAGTAGCTCATAGGCCTGGAGTAGGCCCATGGCATGTGTAGGTGCTTCTTCTAATGTCACTGCTGCCTGAGGAGCTGGGAGGGCAGGAGCAGGCCCATAGTTTCTGTAGGTGGTTTTGAGGTCATTGGTGCCTGAATGGCCGATAGGCCAGGAGCAGGCCAATATCAGAGGTAGATGCTATGACATCCTCTGTGGCTGAGTAGCAGATAGGCCAGGGGCTGTGCATGAGCTTGTGATGTCACTGCTGCCTGAGTAGCTGGTAGGCCAGGAGCTGGCACATAGCTTCTGTAGGTGCTTCTGATGTCACCAAAACAATATTTCGACCATGCCCAAATATGGCTTTTTGGAAGAAACATCAGGAGCAGAAGTCCATACACCGCACACACGTGTGACACTGTAACGCATGCACACACAGTGCCAGCAGTAGGAGGGTGTGAGGTCACCGTCAGGATAACCCATGAGCACACAGCAGTGGCAGTGGTCACATCACCGATGGCACCCCGTGGCTGTGGGGCTCGGTGCAGAGCGGCCATGTGCTGTCACAAGGGCTTCACGGAGGACGGGAGCTGCCTGGCCCCGTGCCTGCGAGGCCGAAGGAGCAGCCCCTGCAGCCCTGGCTGGAGCAGTCGGGGTGGGGGTGGCTCGGGGACCCCGCAGGGATGTGCCTGGGCACGGCGCCAGGAGGAAACCACAGACTTCCTGCCTGGGCGCTGCGGGGGGAGCGTGGGGAGTGCTGCGAGGCCACGTGGGCTGTGGTTTGTGCACCTGCAGGCTGGAGCTCCCGATGCGCCCGCGGGGAATAACGGCCCCTCGGTGACACGCTGACAGTCAGGGATCTGTCTGAGCCTCTGGGCTGCACGTCTGCTGCCAGGGCAGGGACATGTCCCAGCTCCGGCTCCTGCGAGGGACCTTCCATGGGGCTCTCCAGGGAAGGAAGGGTGAGGCAGCACTCCTGGGACGGGGCTCTGGCCTGGGCTAAGGCCCTTTCCCAGCTGCTGCTCCCAGCACAGCGGGGTCTGTAGCAGGGACAGGGGCTGTTTCCCTCCCTTCCTGACACAGCCTCTGGCGCAGCCCCAGCCCTGTGCTTCCCACGGCACGAGGGTGGCTGGACACTCTCACCTTGGGCTCTTGGCTGTGCCTGGCATAGGAGATGCTCAGTGCTCCTGGTTGAGGAAGCAGGGTTGAGGGGGTGAAAAATCCATTTACCCCCACACAAGCAGCCCTGTCCTGTGACGGCCCCCCACCACGGTGACGTGACACCTGTAGCAGAGCCGTCTCTCATATATGGTCATGAATGGCGCTGGAGAAGTTCATTGGAGGGCCGGGCTGTGTCGGAGGGGAGATAGCTCCCGATAATGTTGAAAAAGGCCCTGCTGCTTTGATTGGCTCGTCCTGTAGCTGGGCTGGCATCTGCAGAGATATATTGCCCTCCTGTCGTCATTGTCCCCAGGAGTCCCCAGGAGCCGTGGCAGGGAGTGTGGCAGAGCAGGGATGTGCTGGCAGGGCAGGAGGCTCAGGATGGGCACAGAGGGAGTCCTGTCCCCTCGGATGCTGGGGCTGCTCCTCTGGGTACAGCTGTGCAGCGGTAAGTGCCAGTTCCATTGTCCCCCAGCCCAGGCCCAGCGGGTGCAGCATGGCCATCGGGATGTGTCCGGGAATGGGGTTTCTTTGCAGGTGCTACTGAGGTGAGGGCCAGAAGGTGCTCAAGTCCATGGAGCCTGTGCCTGCCTTCTGGGTGGGAGAGAGCATGTCCTTTTCCAGGGCTCCGGTGTTTGGGGCAGCATGTGCCTGGCTGGACGCAGAGACACCTTGTCCTGGGGTAGCCTTTGGGGACCCCCTGTTCCCCAGCACTGTGCCTCTGGAGCCGGTGGTGGCCTAGCTGGGGATGGCAGCAGGCAGAGATCCCCAGGGCACTGCCAACCTCTGGGGTACCCCAGAGGCTTTGTGTGCTGCTCACTGCCCCCTTGTTCCAGGGGAGCCCTGAGCCCATGAGGGCAGTTTGTGCCCCGCAGAGAGAAGGGGATGGGGGCATCTGCGTAGAGAGACATCCTTCCTGGGGGGCCTGTCCCAGTGCAGGGGCTGGTCTGACAGCAGGGGCGAGGAGGGGATGTGGGTGTGGGGAACACTGGAATGGTCTCGGTGGGAACAGGGAAAGCCCTGGGGGTGGGGGTGGGTTTGGATGGTGGCAGGGCAGGTGGTTTGCATGGGAAGCTGCAGGGCTGTGTACACGGGGCTGTTCAGGGGGTGCTGGGCTGGGGAAGAGCGGGTGCCCTGTGCAGGGCTGGGCACAGTGTGCAGGTGTGCGTGGGCAGGGGGCAGGTGGCCGTTGGGGTGGGAGAAGGTGCCTTGTGCGGTGGGATGGCGAATGACCCAGCAGGGCCAGACCTGCACACCCCCAGCCTTGCACAGCCCGTGGGGATAGAAGGGATCCCCGCACCGCACTGGGGACAGCCTGGAGGGGAGAGGGGTCCCACCCCGGCACCTCTGACATGGCCTGGGCAGGGGGTTCCCCCAGACCTGCAGTGCTGCGGCTTGGAGCTCTCCTGACCGGTGCCATGTTGGTGTTTGAAGGGGCTGCAGAGGTGAGGCTGGTGAATGGCGACAACGACTGTGCTGGGAGAGTGGAGGTGAAACATGAGGGCCAGTGGGGGACTGTGTGTGATGACTACTGGAGCATGAACGATGCAGCAGTGGTTTGTAAGCAGCTGGACTGTGGGTCTGCTGTTGGAGCTCCTCAGTATGGACACTTTGGGCAAGGGTCTGGCCCCATTTGGCTGGATGATGTTGGCTGTAATGGCACCGAGTCTGCCCTGTCTGACTGCCCACACAGAGCATGGGGTGAACATAGGTGCAGTCATGCTGAGGACGCTGGAGTGATGTGTTCAGGTAAGGGGACAGCCTATGACCAACATCTGGGCGTGTGGCGGGGGAAGGGATCCTGGTTGTGCCCTCGGGGAGCAACAAGTGGGCATTACAGCAGTGCCCAATGTGGTCGGTCACACTGCTGAGCTGGGACTGTCATTGCTGGTGTTCCCAGTGCCTGGGAAAAGCCCAGAGGGAGCCTAGCCCAGGCTGAACTAACCCTGCCACAGTGTCTCAACCTCTCTTCAGTCAGTGTCTTGGGCTGCAGATGAATCCTCCATCCCTTCCCTGGGGTGTCTACTGATCCCCACTGGTCTCCACCCATTCTGCCAGTTCCAGACAATAGTGCTGAGGGTCCCTGTGCTGGAGAAACCAGGGGGACTTGCTTGGCACAGCACACCTTGGTGGAAGGGCATGAGATATCTGGTCCCCTGGGTCATTTCCCTTCACAGGCATTAGTACCTCAACTGAATCAAAAGGGCTTTTCAGAGAGCACAAGTGCTGGGCCCTGGGAGAGGAGCAGGGTGGCACACAGCCCTTTCACTGCCTGTCCCCAGGGCTCGGCTGTGTGGTCCAGCCAGCTCCTGCAAGGCTTGGGAGCTTGGCCATTGCCTGACTCTGGCTGCTCCCTTCTGCATCACTGCATGCACAGGCTGGTACTGGGCCGTCCCTTGGGCTGTGACAGCCCCATAGGGACATAGCCCCATGCAGGCAGCGCTGAACTGCTGCCCAGCCTCTCCTGCCTGCCCATGGTTCCCCACACTGCCCCATGAAACAGAGGCTTTGGCAGCACTTTCTGACTGAGCTCAGGGGGACATGCAGGTCTCCTGTCCCTCTGCCTGGATGTTGGCTTGGGACCTGTGCACATCTGGACAGAGCCCTGTGTGCCTGGCTGAGGACACCCCCTCTGAGCAGGCATCGGAGAGGGCTGGACAGGCACCAGCCATGGTAACAGCTGCAGCATTTCTGCTCTCTGTGACATCTCCCCCTAACAGCAACCTCCCAACAGCCCAGAACAGCCCTGGGAACAGGGTGCATTTCTGGCTGCGTCAAGGTGATGGTCCTGCCTGGTCGCAAGCTCTGCACGGGCTGAGCAGGCTGCAGTAGTCATTATCATCTGGGCCAGTTCTCCCAGCATCTGGACTAGTTCTCCCAGACCTGAACTGCGCACACCACTGCAGTGCTGGTGGGACCACGCCGGGTAGCACAGGGCGCCTTGTGCAGCGGCAGATTGTGCGAGCAGTGCCTGGTGCTGCAACAGACACATACCCTTGAGTGCTGTGATGGTGTAGAGAAGGGGTGCAGGGGGGCCGGGTGTGTTTGTGTCACCAAGAGTCCTTCAAGAGCTTCCTCTGGGATGTTCAGTGGGTGGTTTGGTCATGGCTTGCTTGGAGGTGATGCAGGATGTGGTCATGTATCTGTCAGAGGACTCTGGGAACTCCAGTTACTTTGTTTGTTCCAGGCTTTGTCCGGCTGGTAGAAGGGAAGAGCCGCTGCTCAGGACGTGTGGAGATCCATGATGGGGACCAGTGGAAAACTCTCTGTGACTCCCACTTTGGTCCCAAAGCTGCTGACGTGGTCTGCAGGGAGCTGCAGTGTGGTGTGGCCCTGCCTGTTGCTGGGGCAGCTCACTTTGGAGAAGGGATGGGTCCCATGTGGGATGGAGAGCTGCAGTGTGTGGGGAATGAATCCCTCCTCATCTCCTGCCCCACGGGGTCCCACAAGGACCAGCCCTGCACCCACATGAACAGCGCTGCTGTCACCTGCACACGTAAGGACTCAGGGTGGGGTGTTGAACACTGGGTGAGCTCCAGGCTGAGGGGGGGCAGGTTGTGCCTGTGGAGACAAGGGAACTGGGGTACCTGTTCCCACAGGCTGGCAGAGAGGTGACCTTCCTGGGGCATCCTAGACAAGGGCAGGGCTGGGCTGATGCCCGAGGACAAGGAGGGGGCATGGGTTGGGAGGGCTCACTGGCGTCATCCTCTTGCACCACAGGGACACAGAAAGGTGTGAGGGTGGAGAATGAGCTGGGAGAAGCCCAGGGCAGGCTGTGGTCCAGGGGAGCTCAGGACCTGGGCAGAAGCAGCAGTGTGTGCTTGGGGGAGCCGTGGTGGGGGCAGGTCTCTTCTCAGGGTGCTGGCTGGGGAGGAGCGGGTGCCCTGGGTGGGTATGAGCTAGGGGTCAGTTTGCAGGGGGCCATTGGGGTGGAAGGAAGTGCCAAAACTGTGGGGTGACAAATGACCCAGCAGGGTTCGAGCTGGGCATCCCCAGCCTTGCACAGCCCGTGGGGATAGAAGGGAGCCCTGCACTGCCCTGGGGACAGCCTGGAGGGCAGTGAGCTCCCACCCTGGAACCTCAGACTCCACCCAAGCAGGGGTTCCCCCAGACCCACAGTGCTGGGGTTCGGCACTGTCCTGACTGGTCCTGTGTCAGTGTTTGAAGGGGCTGTGGACGTGAGGCTGGTGAACGGCGACAACCACTGTGCTGGGAGAGTCGAGGTGAAACATCAGGGCCAGTGGGGGACCGTGTGTGGTGACAACTGGGACATGCAGGATGCTGCAGTGGTTTGTAAGCAGCTGGACTGTGGGTCTGCTGTTGGAGCTCCTCAGTACAGAGGCTTTGGGCCAGGATCTGGCCCCATTTGGCTGGATGATGTTTGCTGTAATGGCACCGAGTCTGCCCTGTCTGACTGCCCACATTCAGGATGGGGTGAACATGACTGTGATCACAGTTTCGACACTGGAGTAATATGTTCAGGTAAGGGGACAGCCTGTTCTACATCTTTCATGATGGAACAGGGGAAGGGACATGGCTGTGCCTTCAGGGAGCAACAGGCTAACGCCAGAGCAGGGCCCAATGTGGGTGGTTGAACTGCTGAGCTGGGACTGTCATTGCTGATGTTCTCAGTCCGTGGGGAAAGCCCAGTGGGAACCTGCCCCAGGGTGCCCCTACCCTGCCTGGTCCCCGAACAGGCTCAGATGAATCCCTCTGCCTTGCCTTGATGTGTCTGTTGGTTCCCATCCTTCTGCTTCCTTTCACCCAGGACCCGTCTGGCAGCACCAAGGGCCACGTCCCCCCATGCCAGAGGTGCCAAGTGTGACTCATGCTGCCACCCACAGACTTGGGGATGGGCATGAGGTGGATGAGGAATTTTAGGTTGTTCCCCCTGGCAGACAAGGGTCCCTTGGCCCAAGCAAAGGTATTGCTTGGAGAGGAGTAGTGCTGGGCTTGCGCAGAGGAACAGCGTGGCACGTGGCTTCTCATTCCTCCCCTTGGGTCACCCCACGAGAGTCTGCCCATGGGGAAAAGGCCCGTCCAGAAGTGCTGACCAGCTGCACAGCCTCTCATGTCTGTCCCAGCCTCTGGCTGCCTTCCACTTTTGGGTTTGCCAGCACTTTACTGGCTCTCCTCTGTGCCTGCCCTTGCACTGGGAGCCCGTGTAAGCCCAGGGTTGCTCTTCTGTCCACTCTCCTTCCCTCTGCGTGGCTGTTGGCCAAGGACATGTGTGCCCAGCAGTGCACTCTTGTCATGGATGAGGACCTCTTCCCCAGGCAAGGCACCAGAGCAGGAGGCTGGCACACACACCGACCACAAGTACGGCCTGACTGTGCCTTTGCTCTGTGACATGTCCCATCTACCAGCAGCACCCAACAGCCCAAGACCCGCCTGGGAACATGGCATGTTTCTGGCAGCAACAAGGGGTTCCTCAGGCTTGGCCCTGAGCTTGGTGCGGCAGAGCAGGCTGCAGCACCCAACAGCATGTGGGTGCATTTCCCAGGACCCCAAGTGCTCCGGGTGCTGTAATGCCCAAGGTCTCTGGGGCAGCAGCAATTTGTCTGAGAGATTCCTGTGGCTGTGAGTTTGGGAGAGAAGCAAGCCCACAAGTGCTGTGCTGATTTCTGAGGAGCAGCAGGGGGGCCCTGATGTGTTTGTGCCATCAGCACCCCCTAAGAGCAGCTGGCGTGGTCATGGGGCTTTTTGCCTTTGACCACTGTGGAGATCAGATGGGACATGATCAGGGGACTGCCAGAGGGTTCTGGGAACTCTCAGGGGTCCTTGTTTGCTCCGGGATCTGTCTGGCTGGTCAGAGGGAATAGCCCCTACTAAGGATGTACAGTGATCCATAACGGGGAACGTTGGACAAATATCTGCAACTCACACTTCAGTCCCAAAGGCACCAACAAGTCCTGCTGTGGGTCTGCGATAGACACATACCCTTAAGTGCTGTGATGGTGTAGGGAAGGTGTACAGGGGGGCCTGGATGTGTTTGTGTCACCAACACTCCCCCAACAGCTTCCTCTGGGATGTGCAAGGGGCCATTTGGTCATGGCTTGCTTGGAGGTGACGTGGGAACGTGGACATTTAACTGCCTCAGTGGTTTTGTTTTCTGAAGGATTTGTCCGGCTGGTAGAAGGGAAGAGCCACTGCTCAGGACGTGTGGAGATCCATGATGGGGACCAGTGGAAAACTGTCTGTGACTCCCACTTTGGTCCCAAAGCTGCTGACGTGGTCTGCAGGGAGCTGCAGTGTGGCGTGGCCCTGCCTGTAGCTGGGGCAGCTCACTTTGGAGAAGGGGTGGGTCCCATCTGGGATGGAGAGCTGCAGTGTGTGGGGAATGAATCCCTCCTCAACTCCTGCCCCAGGGGGTCCCACAAGGACCAGCCCTGCACCCACATGAACAGCGCTGCTGTCACCTGCACACGTAAGGACTCAGGGTGGGGGGTTGAACACCAGGCATGTGCAGGGGGTTGGGGAAGGGAGCAAGGTCCCCGTGCTGGGTTGGGCATGAGGACAGGAGGACTGGTGGTTTTTTGCACCCTGAAAATAGCGCAGAGGGAGAAGAAAGGCATGCTGTGCCTCTGGCCTCTCCGCCAGCTTCTGAGGGTACAAGAGCACCAATCCACCCTCAGCCCTCCTCCTCTCTCCCCAGAGTACACAGGCTTCAGGCTGGTGAACGGCAGCACGGCGTGTGCGGGGAGGGTGGAGGTCCAGGTGCTGGGGACCTGGGGGACCCTCTGTGCCTCCCGCTGGGATCTCTCGGATGCCCATGTTCTCTGTCGTCAACTCAACTGCGGGTTTGCTGAGTCCCTTCCTGGAGGAGGGCATTTTGGGAGAGGACTCGGACCAGTCTGGAGAGACTCATTCCGCTGTGACGGGACTGAAGTCCACCTGGGACAGTGCCCAGTGATCACCCTGGGGGCCTCACCGTGCTCCCATGGGAACAACGCCGCTGTCATTTGCTCAAGTGAGTGCTGGGAACATGCTGCATTGAATCCCTTTGCCCCTTGTGTGTGACATGGCCACCCAAAACAGGGGTCCCATGGCAGTACCAGGCTGAATTTCTCCCTGGAGAAAGCCTTGCATCCCCAGAAGCCTTCTGGAGGGCTTTGGCAGCGCAGGCTGACGGTTCTCCTGTGGGAGAGCTGAGGACTGAATGGAGGCAGGCACCTGCCCTCAGGGTGGCGGCTTAGGCCCATGCGCCTCTGCCAGGCCTGGGCTCCTGTGTTTTTGTCCTGTGGGATGATCCCAGGACAGGGCTGCGGGGCTCTGCTCCATCCCTCTGGCTGCAGACAACCGCATGCCATCGCCACAGAGAGCCCTGCAGAGCATTATCCCACCACCCAGGCAGGAGCAGGAGCTGCCTGGGTGGCCCCAGCAGCAGCAGAGCTGGGTCTGAGCTGGAGAGCAGGCACGGGCTTTGCCCTTTCCTCTTGTCAGCACAAGGCTCAGACTTGTCCTGTTTGGTTGGAAAAGTCCCCCTTGCCCTCCTCCCTGAAGGGTGCCATGCTCCCCAGTGCTGCCAATTTCTGTGGCATCTCTGCTCTCCCCAGGCTCAGCCGGCTTTGCATCCCTGCGGCTGGTGGGTGGAGGGAGCCGGTGCGACGGGCGAGTGGAGATCTTGCAGCACGGGACGTGGGGCAGAGTCCTGGATGACCAGTGGGACGTGCAGGAGGCCAACGTGGTGTGCCGGCAGCTGCAGTGCGGACAGGCAGAGGCAGCCTACAACCCCCCAAAGGCTGAGCGAGGGACGGGCCCCGTAGGGCTGCGAGGGGTCCGGTGCACAGGGAATGAGACCAAGCTGACCCTCTGCAACACCTCCCTGCCCGAGAGTGCACTGGCGGAAGGGGTTGCAGAGGACGTGGGAGTCATTTGCTGGGGTGAGAGGCACTGCATGGGCCCCCCAGATGATGGGTGGGCAGCCAGCCCCTGACAGCCACTGGGGTTTCTCCCCACTGCAGGGAGCCGGCGGGTCCGTCTGGTGAACGGGTCTGGGCGCTGCGCCGGGAGAGTGGAGATCTACTACCAGGGCAGCTGGGGGACCATCTGCGATGACGACTGGGACCTGGCTGATGCTGCTGTCGTTTGCCACCAGCTGGGCTGTGGAGGGGCGGTGGAGGCAGCCAGCTCTGCTTGGTTTGGGGAAGGCTCTGGGCAGATCTGGCTGGATGGCGTGACCTGCTCTGGGGACGAAGCTGCTCTCTGGGACTGCCCTGCCAGGCCCTGGGGGCAGCACGACTGCGGGCACAAAGAGGATGCGGGAGTCATCTGCTCAGGTCTGTGCTGGCAGCTCTGGTGGGAGTCTGGTTCGCAGGGAGGCCAGGACGTGGGGAGAGCCGGGCATGGCCAAGGCTGTCCCTGGCTACCTCTGAGCTGCTCCTTTTGGCCGTCCTGTGGACACCCATGCACGGGCACCCTCAGTCCCTCTGGGGGTCCCTGGGGAGCTCAGCCATCCCCAAGTGTTAGCAGGAAGGGCAGGGGTGTCTGTGCATCAGGGACTTCTCTCTGACCCCAGCTGCAAGGGGCAGGTGCTGGCCCTGCCCCTGCCTGGCTGAGGGCCTGGGGAGTGCAGAGGTGTCCTGGCTCCCACAGCCCCACACCAGCCTCTTCCCCCTTCCTGCCTTTCCTCCCAGAGTTCCTGGCCCTCAGGCTGCAGAACAGCGACAGCTGCTCCGGGCGCCTGCAGGTTTTCTACAACGGGACGTGGGGAAGCATTTGCTCCAACTTCGTGACTCTCAGCACGGTGTCGCTGGCATGCAAGGAGCTGGGCTGCGGGGACGGAGGATCCCTGGAAAGACGCCTGCCCTATGGCAAGGTGTCTGGCCCTGCGTGGCTGGATAATGTGCAGTGTGGGGAGAAAAACAGCTCCTTCTGGCAGTGTCTCTCCACTCCCTGGGATCCACAGTCATGTGAAGACCTGCGAGATGAGATCCACATCACCTGCGATGGTAACTCTGAGCCACTCGGGCACAGTGTCACCCCAGCTCCTGCTTTCCTCTATGCACAGCCAAACGTACAGGGGCTATTCCTTTCCATGTCAGACCCTTCTGCTGCCGGTGGCATAAACATGACCAAAGCCACACAAGTGCAGCAGCAGTTGTCACCCAGGTTGCCAGCAGCACCTGGGGGAGGCAGAGATATCGCCAGGGGAGGTCTCAGAAGAGATCAGACAGGCTTCAGAAGAGCCTCCCCTCCATAGACACACTACTGCTGCTCTGCGAACCAGGGACCTTTAGGGGCTGAGCAATCAGGGTCCCGCAGTCCTGCGCGTGTCCCCTGAATGACCGGGCTTCAGTTGCTGCCATGACCAAAATGGTACAGGGAGGCACAAGCAGAGCTCAGCCTAGCTCTCTTCTGCACCATCCCACACAGCAGCCCCTTCACTTCAGTGTTTCTTTCTTCAGGGGAACGCCCAGAAATGTCCCCGGAGCCATTGGCCCCATGCCCCAACTCCACGAGCTGCACAGGTATTGAGCTGCTCCTCTGTGTCCCCTTCTTGTGTGGCAGGGCTCTGCCTGCTGTCTCAGTGCCATGGGAGGTCTTTGCCTTCTCCAGACAGGGAGAAGATTCGTGCCGTGGGAGGCGAGGACGGGTGCTCGGGCAGAGTGGAGGTGTGGCACCGTGGCTCCTGGGGGACGGTGTGCGACGACTCCTGGGACATGCGGGATGCCGAGGTGGCGTGCAGGCAGCTGGGCTGTGGTCCTGCGGTGTCTGCCCTGAATGAGGCTGCATTTGGGATGGGGCAAGGCCCCATCTGGCTGGAGCAGGTCGAGTGCCGGGGGACGGAGCCATCCCTGCAGGACTGCTGGGCCCGGCCTGGGGATGGCGGTGCTTGCCGGCATAAGGAAGACGCTGCCGTGCGCTGCTCAGGTGAGCGGCAGGGCTGGGACCCCTTGCTGGAGTAATGGCAGGGAGCTGGGGAAGGCCTTTCGTCCAATTGGCCATGGCATGGCCCCTGACCTCCCAAGAGCAAGAGCATTCCTGCAGAGTGCAGGAGCCTGGTGCCAGGCAGGGAGTAGCCTCGGTGGAACTGGGTGTTCTCTGGGCACTGCCCGTAAGGCCCTAAAGCTATCCCCTGGGCTGCCTGTCCCACCTGGGCTACCTGCCACCCAGAGCAGAGGCCCTGGCCCATGTCCCAGCCTCCCTTTCTAGCATTACTGGAGGGCCAATTTTGGGTGGGATGTGTCAGGGACATCTACAGACACACACGCGGTGTGTTGGGAAGGAGGCTCCCCGATACCTGAACACCCACCCTCTCAGACCAGCTCTTCTTTTCCTCCTCTGCAGCTCCACCCAGGACAGCAGCATCCCCAACCAGAGCAGGTAACTGGTCCTCTTGCCTGAGGCTGGGTATCCCTGGGGCCAGGCTGTGACCCACAGCTGGATGGAAGGGGCTCCTTGCTGGGCTGGGAAACTCCCAGGAGGAGGCACTGGGGTGGTGGTGGTGGAGTTGGGGAGGGTTGGAATGTACTCTGCAGGGTGGAAGCTTGCCCATCAGTCACCCCTGGACCCTCCACCCCCTGTTGCCTTGTGTGATGGGAGTCAGGGCTGGTGCTGCCCCCTCCTCTCCCACGCCTGGTGCTGCCCCTTCCATGTTCTTGCCCATACAGGTCCCACTCTGGGCCGTTTGACCATCAGCGGGAGAGTCCCCATGCCTGTCATCATCTGCATCATCCTGGGGGCCCTCCTCTGCCTGCTCCTGGCCCTCCTGGCTGGGCAAGTGCTAAGGGCCAGGTCGGGACGCAGAGGTGGGTCCTTCCACAGCAGTCCCAGGGGGAGATGCCTCTTGGAAGGGCTGTGGGGTGTCAGTGAGGGGCACAGGCAGAACTGGAGGGGGTGAGACTGTGTGCTGCCACCTGTCCCATGGACCGCCCCATTGACTGCCTGGCCATGGTGTACCAGCAGCAAGGGTTGAAAAGAGCCTAGAGGCGGGGAGAGCTACTGATGGGGCAAGGAGAGAAATGGCAGACAGGATGGCCAAGGCTGGCAGTGCTTTGGGTAGTGCTGCAGGGGACTCTGGGGGAACAGAGATGACAGGAGGCGTGTGAGGCAGTAGGGTCCATCTCCGAGGTGTCAGGTTCCCAGCCTGTCCATCTGCCCAGCCCTCCCCCCCCCATGGCAGGGCAGGGGCCCTGCTGTAGACCCATGGGGCAGATAGGGAGCAGCTCCAGGTGGAGAGGAAACATGGGAGCTACTCCAGGGTCAGACAAGGGGGCATGTCCCAGAGGCCAGAGGGGCATGAGCGCTGTCTCTGAAAGGATGATGCAAGGGTGATGCTGCCCCAGATGATCTCCACAGTAATTTTGCCCTGACTGCGGATGCAGCAGCCGTGCCTGGCAGTGCAGTGGGGCTGTGCTGTCAGACCAGTCCTGGGCTGGCCCAAGCAACAGGTCCGGGGAGCACAGTGGGATCCATCACCCCTCTGCCTCTCCCTGGGCCCGCCCTGCCTCTTTCCCCAGGCTCCCGGACAGCTCAGGAGCTCTTTCCCGAGGCCGTGTACGAGGAGATCGGTTACAGCCCAGTGTGGGAGAAGCAGGCGAGGTTTGGTCGCTCAGGTGGGTGTGGGTCCTCCCTGGAGGCAAATCTGCAGGACGCTTTCCCCTGGTCCCAACCCAGAGATCATCCCCTGAAGCCCCCCACACTGTGGTCCCTGCAGCGCTGGGGCCGTGTTGTCTGTGTGGGAGCATCCAGGGTGTGGGTCCAGGAGAGGAGCTTTTCCCCACCAGCTTTGCCCGTCCCAGCTGCACAGCCCCTCTCTTCCTGCCCCTGCACCCCATGTGACACCTGAGGAGTGAGGGAAGGGGTTGTCCTAGGGCAGCTCTGGGAGCACCTTTGAGGCAGTGTTTGTCCTGGGGGAGCCAGTTAAATTCCCCGCCCTCCTCCTCATGCCGCCCCAGCTCTGTGGCTCCCCCTTCCCCAGCAGTGCTGACCATAAGACAGGTCAGTGGGGCTCGCTCCATACCACCTGCTGTGCTTCTCTCCAGGCTCCTATGCAGAGGAGTCCCTGAGCCAGCTGCAGCCCTACCCTGGGGACACCGAGGAGGAGGATGATCTGAGATCAGCACCAGGTAATGGAGACAGGAAGGTGTTGGTCTCCCTGTAGACATGTGATGGATAGAGGTGTCATTGAGTGTCACCATGAGAGATGGGGAGGACATGGGGGTCTCCTGTGGTGCTGCCAACACCGGTGTCTCGACCCTGTGTTTCCATGTGCGTCGTCCTATCCTCTGCTCTGCAGGACATATCTTCTCACTGTCAGCACCTCCCCTCTCCTTTCAGATATTCTTGTTGTGCCTGGAGGCGACCCAGCAGATGGCTATGATGATGCCAAGGAGGTTCCTGACTTAGGGGAGGGTGCTGCTCCTGAGCAGGGAGCTTGGGAAATGCCCAGGGAGCCTGGAGCAGGGCCCAGGGATGCACTCGGAGGTGAGAGGGAAAGATAGCGCTGCTGGTTCCTGGGGTGCCATCCCTGGTGCCACCCATGTCGCTATGGTCCTGACACCCAAACCTCCTGGGGAGGCGGAACCTGCCGCGGGAGTTTTCCTTGGAGGGACTGTGGGTGGGAGAAGGAGCCGAATGTGGTGAGGAGCAGGGAGGAAGGTGATGTACAGACCCCATGGGCCAACTGCACTGTCCTGCCTTGCTGCTTGCAGGGGGCAGCCTGCGCTCCGGGAGAAGTGCTGGGGTCCCTGGAGCTGAAGGAGACACCTTGTCCCTGTCCCTGGGGAGCATGGGCTATGATGATGCTGAAGAGGTGTCTGTGGCACATCCCCATGAGGACACAAAGGCTGTGACACCACAGCTTGGTGCACAAAAGTCCCTGAGCCCCAGGCCAGGAGAACCCATCCCTGCTGTGCAGCTGGGTGCAGCCAGGAGGGAGGAGAGCTCTGTGCAGCTGGGAGAGCTGTGAGCACCAGGGAAACATCTCCCTTTACCACGGGCAGCAGAAACTGCCTGCCGTTTCCTCTATTTTTATTCCCGCTTTTACACTGTGCGTCCATATTGGTTCTTATTAAAAGTCTCTGAGGGCTTTGACCCAGAGCTGGGGCTTGCCTGCCCAGGTGTTGGGTCACCTCCCTGAGGCTGATGAGGGGGAGCAGAGAACGATGACACAGTGGTAGGCAAGGGGCACATCTCAGGGACAGCAGGCTCGGGGTCAGGCTGTGGGGCTGCGAGAGCCCATGGTCCCTGGGGAATAATCCTGCTGCTCACCCCAAAACACCCCAGCCATCCCCAGGGGGGATCATGGCCCACGGATTACCTCCCACAATGGTGAGGATGCAGCTCTGCTCCCCACTGCCCCAGCACAGGGTGCACAGCCACTTTCTGGGACACACGGGCTGAGATTCCCTCTCCTCATGCTCTGCCAGGAGCCCAGTCTCCAGGGGCTGTTCCATGGGCTCCAGCCCACACCTGCCTGAGGCTGGGGAGTCAGGGCAAAAGCAGCCCTGGAGATGCTGGGGATTGAACCCAGGACATCCCACATGCGAAGCAGGTGCTCTGCCACTGAGCTACATCCCCTTGACACCTGCCAGCAGGAGAGACACTCTCCTCCCGTGATGTGTCTATGACGAGCACAGTCCTGTTGTCCCCTGCGTGCCCAGGGACCCTCTGCAGAAAACAGCACTTGAACCCTTCTGAGGTGGGCAAGCTGGGACTGCCTCTGTGCTGGGGCCTGATCCTGGCACAGGGCTGCACTGCAGAGTGCTGCCCCTTCAACGCCTCAGCAGGGCAATGGGGCAGAAGGAGGCTCTTGCTGCAGGTGCTGCTCCCACGCTCTGGCCCACTGCGGGATGGGTCGATGGAGAGGAGAAAACCCCTTCCCCTGAGCCTCCTCTGCCACCCAGGGCAACAGCCCTCTGTGCCACATCTGTCCCCAACTCCACAGCAGGAGCAGTGCAACAGGGTGAGGGAAATGCCCTGCCTGGGGTGAGGTGCCTGCAGGCTCCGATGGCATCCCAGGGCATGCTGTGGAGGGGACGTGGTGGCAGAAATCTTATACCCCCTTCTCCAGGCACCAGGTCTCCCCCTGCAGCCCTCTGTTCCCCAGCATCCCTGGAGGTGACTTGAAGAGCAGGCTTCCATCTGCATGGGGTGAGCATGTGGGTTGGGCTCAGGGACCTTCCCATTCCTTCAGCGCTGATGACTGTCCTGGCAGCAAAGCAGTGCCCTGGGACAGCCCTGGCTGGGGTCTCTGTGGCAGGGTGGGTGACTGTGTTCAGCTGGTACTCAAAGGCTGATGGTTTGACCACATGCAGGGATGGTGTCCTCATGGTGGCACAGCTGGGACAATTGTGTTGCCCAATGCCATAGAGTTTTCCCTGCTGAGCCCCTGCCTGGCATGGGGGTTTGGGGGAATCAAAAGCAGACCACAGTGCCTGTGAACTTCTGGAGTGGTTGAGTGGAGTTAAGGGGATGGACTGCTCACCTCTTCTGCTTTGCACACATGACCCCAAAACCCATCCTCAGCAATGACTCTCCCATTCTTGCTCAAGAAAGGCGTAGAAGGACTCTTCTGGAGCAGTGATAATCCTGCAGGCCTTACCCCTGCAGCCAAGCGTGTTTAAGCTCGTGCTCAAAGCTGACAAGACAGTAACTGTGCTTGGACAGACAGTCTCTCCCTCTCACCACCTCTCACTTGCGCTCAGTCACAACAAAAGCCAAACTCCTCTGCAGGTGCATCCCTAAGGAGCCAGCTGTGAGGCAGCAGAACTGCACGGGGTTAGAACATGCACGTTGCTGTGCGACTGTAGTCCAGCACGTGCCATTCTTTGGGCTGACTGGGGAGAGGCTGAGACTGGAGACAGAG
Source organism: Mycteria americana (assembly GCF_035582795.1). Lineage (NCBI taxonomy): Eukaryota > Metazoa > Chordata > Aves > Ciconiiformes > Ciconiidae > Mycteria > Mycteria americana. Next base: position 1,469,480 of record NW_027445626.1, read on the forward strand.
GGAGATGTGCGGGGTCACAGCTGTCACTGTGTTCCTGGGGGGCGAGCAGGGCTCTGTAGCAGCAAGAGGTTGCAAGAGGGGAGCCCAGCAGCTTGTTGGAGCTCATGAGCAGGTCTTTCTTCCTCTGTGCAGGGACTGATGGCTGTGAGGGGCTGCAGCTGGTCTAGCCAGTGCAGTCTGGTGGGTGAGTCTATTTGGGCACGGCTTTGCCAGCTGTCCTTGACACATCAGAGGTCTCGCTGTGACAGACCTCTGGAGGGAGGATGCTGCCATTCAGGCCTCAGCTCCAGGGAGTGGATCTCCCTGGGACTGGGGTCACAGTGGCCTCCCCCATGGGCAGTATGCTCTGGTCTGCAAGCTGAGGTCCAGGTGAAGGATGTGTGTGAGGAGGGGAGCAGTCTGTGCATCATCAAGACTGACAAAGAGGAGAGAGACAAGGTCTTTGCAGAGACCCCATAAAGGAAAGGTGGCAATTGCTGTGGAGCAGGGAAGGAGGGACAGATGGAGAGCACCCCAAAGAAGCACTGAATGGAGAGTCCTGTTGAGGCGAAGGCTGGGGACTTGTGGAGCAAGAGGAAGGCTCCTTCTAACCCACAGATCTGCATCTGCAGTGCAGGGGCAGTGCTCTGGCAAGAGGTGAAGGAGCAAGGAGGGCCAGGGTAGGCTGGAAGAAGCAGGCAGGCTCTGCAAAAAACTGAGCGAGTATACCACTGTATCAGCCCAGGGCTGAACCAGGGACCTTTAGATCTTCAGTCTAATGCTCTGCCAGCTGAGCTACTTCAGACCTGCCCCAGCAGCCCTTGTCCCAATTCCACCCCTGCCAGGCCACAGGCTGACACACATGAGGAGCATTCCTTGGCAAGGGTCCCAGGGAAGAGCTGTTCCTGGCCCTGGGCAGAGGGACCTGTCCTCTCCCTGCCTCCATGGCCAGGTGGGCTCCAGATTTGGGTGGAGGCCAGCTTACACTGGGCATGCCAAAATGTGTGTGGGACTTCAGTCCAAACGTGACAGTGGCAAAGCAGGTGGGCAGGCCAGGCACGTGTAACTGCAAAGGCTGAGGGTGGAAGAAGTGTGGGGCTCTTGGAAGACCTTATCTCCTTCCCCATGGAAGGCCTCCTCCCCACCCTATTTTCCCCAGCTGAACTTCACTCCTTTACTCCCAACTCTTCTACCTCCTCCCCTCTGAGCAGCGCTAGGCCATGGGGAAGGGGGGTTGTGGTCAGTCCAGAACACTTCCTGCCTGCTGCTCCTTCCTTCTCCCACTTTTCCCATGGGGTCCCTCCTACAGGCTGCAGTCCTTCAAGATGAACCTGCTCCACTCTGTGCTCTCCACAGGCCACAGTTCTTTCAGGAATTACCCAAATTCTCCAGCATTGCGTCCTCCACGGACTGCAGGGCTTACCTTGTCCACCATGGTCTTCTCCATAGGCTGCAGGAAAATACCTGCTGTGCTGTGGTATTCTGCTTGGGCTGCAGGGGAATATCTGCTCTGGTGCCTGGACCACCGAGGGGGTGGTTCTCCTCCCTCTTCATTGACCATAGTGTTGCAGGGCTGTTTCTTACATGTTTTTTTTCCACTAACTCCTATTCCAGTCTGGCACTTGTGCCCCTTCTTAAATACATTTTCACACCAGTTCCACCAGCTTTGTTGCTGGGCTCAGTTTTGGCCAGCGGTGGGTCTATTTTGGAGCTGGCTGGACCCAGCCCTGTCTGGCATGGAGGCAGCCCTTGGTCTTCTCTCACAGAGGTCACACATGCAGCCTCCTCGCTACCAAAACATGGTCATGGACACCAATGCACTGTGTAAATCTTTGCCTTGCTAAATGGTGTCCCCTGCTCTTCCCTCATCAAGAAATCCAGCCTAGTTGCTGGGGAGGAAGAGAGAGCAAGAGAGAAGGCCCTGATGCTGTGAAAGCACTCTTCCGCAAATAGCTACAACACTGGTGTATTATAACACTGTGGTCACTGTCCTGGTTTTGGCTGGGTTAGAGTTAATTTTCTTCTTGTGGGGGTGGTTACAGCAATGGAAGCAGAATAATTGGCAGCACAGAGGCAAACCCATCTGGGCTGCAGCATTGTGGCAAAATATTGCTGCCTGTGTAGAGAACCTGGTGGTAAAAGTATGTCACGTAGATGCTCACGTACCCAAGAGTCGGGCCACTGAGGAACATCAAAACAACCAGCAGGTGGATCAGGCTGCTAAGACTGAAGTGGCTCAGGTGGATCTGGACTGGCAACATAAGGGTGAATTATTTATAGCTCGGTGGGCCCATGACACCTCAGGCCATCAAGGAAGAGATGCAACATATAGATGGGCTCACGATTGAGGGGTGGGCTTGACCATGGACACTATTGCATGGGTCATCCATGAATGTGAAACATGCACTGCAATTAAACAATCCAAGCTGTTAAAGCCTCTGTGGTATGGAGGGCGATGGCTGAAATATAAATATGGGGAGGCCTGGCAGATCGATTATATCACACTCCCACAAACCCAGCAAGTGCTTACAATGGTGGAAGCAACCACCGGATGGCTGGAAACATATGCTGTGCCCCATGCCACTGCCCGGAACACTATCCTGGGCCTTGAAAAGCAAGTCCTATGGCGACATGGCACCCCAGAGAGAATTGAGACAGAGAACGGGACTCATTTTTGAAACAACCTCATAGACACCTGGGCCAAAGAGCATGGCATTGAGTGGGTGTATCACATCCCCTATCATGCACCAGCCTCCGGGAAAATCAAACGATACAATGGACTGTTAAAGACAACACTGTGAGCAATGGGTGGTGGGACATTCAAACATTGGGATGCACATTTAGCAAAGGCCACGTCATTAGTTAATTCTAGGGGATCTGCCAGTCGAGCTGGCCCTGCCCTATCGGAACTTCTACACACTGTCGAAGGGGATAAGGTCCCTGTAGTGCACATAAAAAACATGCTGGGGAAGACAGTCTGGGTTACTCCTGCCTCGGGCAAAGGCAAGCCCATTCATGGGATTGCTTTTGCTCAAGGACCCGGGGGCACTTGGTGGGTAATGCCAAAGTATGGGAAGTCCGATGTATACCTCAAGGGGATTTGATTTTGGGTGAGAATAGCCAATGAACTAAATGGTTTGATGTCACTTGCTATATAATACTGTATGTCATCACTTTTATGGTGACTATACACCATATCAATGGTATTTCAGTAAGGATCACCCAGATTAATGAAGAATGAGCTTTGATGAAACCAAGCAAAGTGCAGCAGTGATGGAACGAGAACTGGCTTCAGCATGCAACAATGCAACACCACGCACCATCTCTCCTGCCCTGAAAGACTGTTATGACAGATAGAGCCCAAAGTCATGGACTAAATGAACTCAATGGACATTGTAGAGGGATGGCCCATAGACCAAGGGAATGATAGCTGTGTGTATATATCTAGAGACAGGGAAAGTGGTGGTGATTAATTGTATTAGAAAGGGTAGAACCTGGGCATGACATAGATGGTATAGAATAAGGGGTGAACACTGTCCTGGTTTCGGCTGGGATAGAGTTAATTTGCTTCCTAGTAGCTGGTATAGTGCTGTGTTTTGGATTTTAGTATGAGAACAATATTGATAACACGCTGATGTTTTGGCTGTTGCTAAGTGGTGTTTACGCCAATCAAGGACTTTTCAGCTTCCCATGCTCTGCCAGGTGCAAAAGAAGTTGGGAGGGGACACAGCCAGGAGAGTTGATCCAAACTGACCAAAGGGCTTTTCAATACCATATGATGTCATGCTCAGTATATAAACTGGGGTGAGTTGGCTGGGGAGCAGGGGTCACTGCTTGGGGACTGGCTGGGCTTCGGTCGGCAGGTGGTGAGCAGTTGTATCAGGTTTTTTTTCCTTGGGTTTTGTTCCTCTCTTTCTCTCTTATTGTTTTCCTTCTCATTACAATTTATTATTACTATTTAGTTTTTGTTGTTCAAATTATTAAACTGTTCTTATCTCAGCTCATGAGTATTCTTACTTTTGCTCTTCCGATTCTCTCCCCCATCCCACCAGGGAGGGTAGGGTGAACGAGAGTCTGTGAGGTACTTAATTGCCAACTGGGGCTAAACCACAATAAAGGCTTGACTAAAGTCCAAGTAGACAACATGCACAGCCTTCCCCTCATCCACTGAGCGGGTCGCCTTGTCATAGAAGGAGATCAGGTTAGTCAAGCAGGACCTGCCTTTCATAAACCCACGCTGACTGGGCCTGCTCACCTGCTAAACTCCAGTCAACTGGCACCTTCCCGCTTAGCCAGGACTGCTGAGAAAGGATTGAAAGATGCTTGGTGGGGACTTCTGCCAGCTCCCTCAGTACTCTTGGGTGGATCCCATTCAGCCCCATAGACTTGTGTGTGTCTCAGTGGTGTAGCACATCACTAACCATTTCCCCTTGGATTATGAGTGCAACAGTGGGAGATTTGTCGGCTCATTCCCTCCATGGTCTCTTCAGTGATGGCTCTCAGTGGGGACCACTAACAACCTCAGAAACTTGGAGGTTTGCTGCTGACTTTTACTTCTCTAGAGGCCAGTTCGTTCTACTTTTAGTATCTGCAGTTCAGGAACTTGGCACCACAGGGCTCATTCACATACAAAATGCCCTAAGAAGCCAACTCTCTGGGCATAATCTTCTTAATTCCCCAGTTCTTATGTGGTTAATTAGAGAGATTTCAGAATTGAAAAGATTTCAATAGTCAAAAACAGTAAGAAAGGATTTCTTTTTCTTCCCCTTTTCTTCATTTGTCTGCTGACACATTAAGGGCTATCAGCAATCTCCAAATCACATTGAAAGTGAACATATTCAAGACTGAATACGTAGAGAAGGCAAGGCCCTGTGTGTCAGACACTCTATGGGCAACCTTTGTCCCTCCCTCCAACCCCACATGTCTCTCATCAGGCACCTGGGATTTACAGCACCTTTGTTCACATCTGAGCTTTCTCCACTACAGTCTGTAGCTGCATGTTTCAGCCCATTGGCACCAGTTTCCACCTGCTTTGCTTGGGGAACGAGCTGCACCCAGACACAGAAGGATGTTTCTTAATTGCCAAAAAACAGAAACAAATGAAGGCACAGTGCAATAATAAAAAAAAAAAAGGCACTCCTCTGCTGTCTATGAAGTGCACAGTACTTCCCCCAAAGTCCACTCTCCACAGTGGATAGCCTTAGACCTATAGAAAACACATTTTTGTGTCAAGCACAGATCCCAAGAAACCCCAAAGCACTCCCTGCCTCAGGCTCTGTCCATATTCAGTCTTGGCACACAGTGAGTCCCACGCTGAACTCACGAGCTCCCTCAATCCACAGCGGGAAGCAAAGACACAAAGTGTACAAAAGGCTCTCTTTTGACTAGCCAAACCTGCATTCATGCCAACATCTCTGGGTTACAGGACCATGTTCTTTGTAGCCTCTGCAGCATCCAGACCTACTCATTCCTCATTCTCCTCCAGCGCTGGACAGCTTGGGTGCAATTGTCCAGGCTTCCTTTTCTACTCAAGAGAAAGCAATCCGTTGTCTCCACTGAGATGCTTTGCCCTACCCTGCCTGTCCAACAGCTCCTGCTCCAGAAATGCTCCCAGCAGCCCTGGGTCACATTTTGTGGTACCATGTCAGGGCTTCAGCTACTTCCGCGTATCTTGGAGGCAGGGGCCACCTCTGTGTGGGCAACTGTATCAACCCTTGAATGAAGATGTTAAGCAGGAGCTGAGATGTATGCAGAAAAGGCCTGGGTGTACTAAGTGTATAAGAAGTCTTCCTTTTCAGAACTTTGATGCTGCTCTGTAAATTCTCACGATTTTTCCATAGGCCATGAACGTGGACCAGCGAGCTGATGGCACTTTCTCTCCCTCTATGTAAATAGAGATTGATACATCCAGTCCCTTCTGACTGGTAATTTTGACTTTGCTCAAGTAGCCCCTGATTTGAATCCTATCCAGCATTGGCTGTTTCCTTCCAGAGTCCTGCCTTGAGGCACAAAGGCCTGGGAGACCTTGCTGGTGATAACTGAGGCAAAGAGCACACTAAATATTTCCGATCTATCTACACCTGCTCCTACTAAATTTAGGAGTGATCCCATATTATCTTTGCCTCTTCTTTAACTCTCCCTGAAGTAGTACCAGCTCATTATGGTGCCCTTGAATTTACTTTCAAGTTTCAACTGAGATTTGTGAAAGACCAATTCTATGCTTGTAGGATGCTATCCTTGAAGACCAGTTGTATTGAGCTGTGCTGCCATTCAGTGCTGCTGACCATTGGATCCCCAGTAGAACTGCCCAGAGTAGGACAAAGTCTGCTCCTCTGATGTCCGGCAGGCATCTGCAGTCTCCTATTTTCCTTCCTCAGTCCCCTCAGGAGCGGGGATCCAATATTTTAGGGTGACAAGACCCAAGACTTACAACGATCTTCACACCTCTGACCAGATCTTCCTTGCTGGCAAGTGTCAGACCCAGGCTTGCCTTACCTTTGTTGGCCCACCTGGCAGCTGTGCTAAGCAGTAGTCCCAAGAACCTCCAGAAACTGCCTGGACTGTTTGCATGCTGCTGTGTACCCCTTCCAGAAAATGCCAGGGTCATTAAAATCCCCAGCGAGGCCCAGGCTTCTACATCCAGAGACCCCCTGGCGGTGCTTAGAAAAGACTATGCCCACTTCTCCACCCTGACTGGGGGTTCCTCATCTCCCACCACAATCTCACTTTTACTGGCCCCTCCTCTGATCCTCACTCACAAGGGCTCAACAAAGTTTTCACTTGCCCATAGAGGAGCTCCACACATCCCAGCAGCTTCTTGACTTTGAGAGAAACCCCACAGCTGAGCCTAACAGCCCGCCTGTCCTGAAAAGCCTGTACCCATCCATTGCAGCACCCCAAGCTGTGTGACTTGTTCTACCACGCCTTGGCAGTTACTCCATCGACGCCAAGAAGCACAGGCTCCAGCTCGTCCTGGCTCTGCCCCTGGCTGAGGGCAAGGGTGCACATTTGGGCTGTTGCACCTCAGGGGAAACCTGGTAGCAAGCCTCCAAAACCCCGTGTGTGCAAAGGCTTTGCTTCAGAGCAGAGACATGCCAGAGTGGACAGCAGATGGAAGACTAAAGCTGAAATTGGATGCCAAGAGAGTGAGGCAACCCTGCTGTCCCCAGGGACAGAGAGAAACAGGGCTGGGAAATGCAGCCCTGGAAAGAAACAGGTTTACTTCAGTGGTGTCTCTGCTGCCCCTGAGGGTGGATGGGAAGGTGATCTCCATGAATGACAAGGTGCTGCTGACAGGCCCACTGTCAAAACAGTTGGTCCGTTCCTTGGCTGTATCCTCAAGGGGCTGAGTAAAGGTTGGTGGAGGAAATAACCAGCAGTGTGAGAATGTAGTCACACCATTGGAGACCCCAGTGTGATGTGCCTTGTGTTCCTGGACTGCCCTACGTCTCCTGGGTAGAGAAGGGACAGATCTTGCCACAGTGCAGTGGTGACAATCCGTGGCTTGCACAAAGGCACCGAACCTGTCTGCAGTGCTGTCCGGGGTGTCCGTCACACTCTTGCTCTGAATGGGGATGGCTTTCCTGGGCTGTACCTGCCAGCCGCATGTCGTTCTGTGCCACAGCCTTGGCATCTCATATAACACTACAGGCCTCTATTTGCACATTAAGTAGAGTAACTGTCCAGAATATGATTAGGCAATGTGGGGATGAAAACCGTTGTTATAGTAAGTGGAGATCTAGGCAAGCCAGCTGATGGAAAAGACAGAGAAACGCAGCTCTCCCTATGACACAGGACACTATTTGGTCAGGAGGCAGTGTAGGCTGCCAGAAGATAGTACATAGGGGCAGGTGCAGCTGTCTTGCACATGCCTTGGGCAAACTCTGGTACCTCAAACCTCACCAGATATTTCATCTAAGCAGCCACCTCCTGCCCTACCTCTTCATCAATTACCACAGGAGCTGAGACAAGGACCTCACATGCAGGTGCCTCTTTAACGCAGGCCTCAACTGAGGCAAGAGGAATGCCGCCTTCTGTGGGTTTGTGACAGGCATGGGAGGGAGCTGGGTCCCCCTCCAGCGCTAACAATAGAAACGCAGGCTGAGATGCCTCGATTGACTCAGCTGAATCCCTTCCCTCAGCAGGAGTAAAGAAGATCCCTGCCTGTCATTGTCTGGGTGTCCTGCCTAATAAGAAGACAAAAAAGGTGATTTTTAGACCTAACTCTGTCTCCGAGAGGAGCAATGCCACTGCAGGAAAGAAGTGTCTCTCTGCAGCTGAGGGAGGGAACATTCAGCCTGTTTCACAGCAGGTTCCCCTGGAGCCCCAGGGACACCTGGAGGGAGCCCAGAGGGGCAGAGGAAGTGCTGCCTTGGGCTGCTCCTCTGCTGCTCAGCTGGGCCAGGCTCCTGGGATGCAGGGAGCTCCTGGCAAGCGGGCAGCACTGCAGAGAGACAGCTCTGCCCAGGAGCGGCTCCTCCAGAAAGTGCAGCAGGGCTGAGGGCAGTGTCTGCAGGCACCGAGGGGAGACGAGTGCGGCAGAGAGAGCTTAAAGGCAGTCTGGGGTGGGAGGACAGAGCTGAGCTTGTTCACAGAGAAATCTTCACAGCATGTGACACAGTAAGTCTCTGGCAGCAGGGCAATGCAGATGAGTCTTGCAGAGCTGGCACATCCCATGACTGATAGGACCTGTGAGGATATCTGTCTTGGCTTCTCTGGGGTGAAGAAGGAGGACGTAGTCCAGAGCAGGGCTTCCCCGTTGCACTGTCAGAAGGTTCTCCTGGGGATGGCTGCAGGGGTGTGAAGCCGGGTGTGCAGGCCGGGCTGCCCAGGGCTGTCCTTCAGAGCAGGGTCCCTGTGCCCCAGGGGGCTGTGTGCCAGGGCAGGGACCCTGCTGCCTGCCCGGGTCTGCACTCAGCACGCCCGGGGAGCTCCCCATGGCGCTGCGGGGGGAAGCTCTGTGTGGAAGGAGCAACTCCTGGCAGGGCAGGCAGGGTCCTGCTGTTGAGAGGGTGCTGCATGGACCAGGGCTGCTCACAGCTCCAGGTTACCCCCAGGGCATTTCCAAGGGGACTTTTGCAGAGAAAGGTCAAAATGGGGATTACATTAAATGGAAGGAGTCAGTGCTTTGTTTCCTGTCCTTGGTTGGCTGGGTGGGGAGTGGTTGATGGAAATTTTTTCTGCACTCTGGAGAAGACCCCACTTTTAAGTAGGACTTCTCTGAGTTTCTCCTGAGCTCCTGTATATACAGAGATGCCCCTGGTCAGTACTTTGCTGCCAGGAGGTGTCTGCAGGGCAGAGCAGAGAACACAGCGGGTGGGATGGGGTCTGTGAGCACAGACAGGGAGGACACATGGGGACAGAGAAGCAGCTCCCAGCAGAGCCAGCTCCAGGCAGCAGAGTCATGGGCAGGCAGGGAGAGGGAGCTGCTGCCAGCAAGGCCATGGGAGGGGCTTTTGGGCACCTCCCTGACATCCCCTGCAGCACAAACACTTTCCTGGAGCACCCCTCTGCTCTCCTCTCCCATCCAGCACAGCTTCTGCACCCAGGGTCTTGGGGTTTCAGGCTGAGTCTTCTTCTTGGCAGCCTGACACCCGATAAGGAGAAACACCTGAGGACCTGTTTGTCTGTCCCTGTCCTTCCTCTCTTGGCAGGAGCATTGGGGCATTTCTCTGTGTGTTTCCCCTCCTGTCCTTGCTGCTTTTGTCCCCACCTTACCTGGGGGCTCTGGGCAGTGCGGTGTGTGGGGCTGGCAATGAGCTGACCCTCACTTCAGGGCACCCCATCCTCAGGATTTTTGACTATTTTCTGGGGGTCCTGCTGGGCTGCAGGCTGCCTCCCCACAAGGGCACAGCTCTCCCATGGCATCTCTGTGCCCCAGAGAGGAGGGAGCCCCATGGAGACAAATATTCGGTGCTAAGGCCATGGCAATGCTGCTCATCATCTCTATGTGGGCAGCTGCAATGAGTCCTGTGTGTCCCTGGCTGGGAGGGGGGAGCTGAGATCCTCCTCAGGTGGCAGGGAGGGCTTTGGAGATCTGCACTCGGAAACTGGATTCCTCTGCTCTCAGCAGTGTCCCGTTTCTTCTCAGGGGATCATCAGGGTGTGATCATCCTCCTGCGCAAAGAGCTGCAAGGAAAGGGCAGCTGAGACCAGGGCTGATGGAGAGAGCAGCTCTCCATAGCCTGCACTAAGGGACAGTCCCTTTGCCTGTCAGCACCCACACGGTTTCACTTGGAGTGCAAGAGGAATGCCAAGGCTTTCTGCCTTAAAAACACTCCTCAGTTGTGGTGAGGCAACTAGAACAAAATACACAAACCAAAATCCCCACAGCTCTGCTCTGCTCTCAGGTGAAATGGGAGCAACAATGCTGCAAAGCTCATTGGTATCAAAGGCGGATTTAATCCGAGATGGCCCTGTGTTCCTGTTTACCTTTTGCTGTAGGGCAGGACCGACACTTCAAGAGTCCACAGCAGAGCTGCCTGTTCCCAATGGCACCCTCTGCCAACACCACGCAGAGCTCATAAAAGGGACATGACAAAGGTCTACCTGAAAGGGGCAAGGAAGTCTGGGGGGTTTCCATGAGAACTGGAATAGGTTTTGCTCAGAGAACTCTGCCTTAACTTCTCACTGCCTTTTCCTCCTTGGACAGGTGCCCATGCCCAGAAGTAGCAAATGTCCAATGCAAGCTCCATCACTGAATTCCTCCTCCTGGCATTTGCAGACACACGGGAGCTGCAGCTCTTGCACTTCTGGCTCTTCCTGGGCATCTACCTGGCTGCCCTCCTGGGCAACGGTCTCATCATCACCGCCGTAGCCTGTGACCACCACCTCCACACCCCCATGTACTTCTTCCTCCTCAACCTCTCTCTCCTCGACCTGGCCTCCATTTCCACCACTGTCCCCAAAGCCATGGCCAATTCCCTGTGGGACACCAGGGCCATCTCCTACCTGGGATGTGCTGCCCAGGTCTTTCTGTTTGTGTTTTTCATTTCAGCAGAGTATTTTCTTCTCACTGTCATGGCCTACGACCGCTACATTGCCATCTGCAAGCCCCTGCACTATGGGACCCTTGTGGGCAGCAGAGCTTGTGTCCACATGGCAGCAGCTGCCTGGGGCAGTGGTGTCCTCAATGCTCTGCTGCACACTGCCAATACGTTTTCACTACCACTCTGCCAAGGCAATGCCTTGGACCAGTTCTTCTGTGAAATCCCCCAGATCCTCAAGCTCTCCTGCTCAGATGCTTACCTCCGGGAAGTGTGGGTTATTGTACTTACTATCTTTGTGGATGTTGGTTGTTTTGTTTTCATTGTGCTGTCCTACATGCAGATCTTGAGGGCTGTGCTGAAGATCCCCTCTGAGAAGGGACAGCACAAGGCCTTTTCCATGTGCCTCCCTCACGTGGCCGTGGTCTCCTTGTTCATCAGCACTGCCATGGTTGCCTACCTGAAGGCCCCCTCCATCTCCTCCCCATTGCTGGATATGGTGGTGGCAGTTCTGTACTCAGTGGTGCCTCCAGCCGTGAACCCCCTCATCTACAGCATGAGGAACCAGGAGCTTAAAGACACATTGAAGAAGCTGATTCAATCAGCTCTTTCTCAGCAGCAATAGCCTGCTCACGCCTCTTCAGAAGTGATTTCAAATTCATCTTGGGAACATCCTGTGCTTTGGCCACTTTATCTGTGATGACCATGTTTGTTCATGTCTGCATCCACTCCACTGCCCCAGAGCCATGAACCCAGCCTGTCTGACCCAGAGGCCTGTTCACGTGTGTCTGGCACAATGGTACAGCTGGCCTCCCGTGTCGCACCTCTGTAATAAAAGGGGATTTCCTCAGTGGTGGTGTCTGGAGTTTGGGCTCTTCTTCCAAAGCTGAGCTCAGGCTGAAGAAATTGCCCCCACAATGCTGTGCTGCTTTGCTTGGGTTCTCCCCATGGGATGAGGGGAGGAGGGCATGGGACAATGTGTTAGAGAATGGGCCTGGGCTGAGCCTTCACCTGTGGGTGCCCAGGTCCCCCGGAGATGGTGAATGATCAACAGGGATCTGCCTGGGACTGTCACCCCATGGCTTTCAGGCACCACAGCCCGCTCGCTCTGCAGAGCAATACCAACAGCTCAGGGCCCTGTGGAGGGCACAGGGAGGAGGAAGGAGCGGCAAGTCAGGCCAGCATGGACAAACTTCCATGGTGAAAGGCTCTCTGGGGGCAGGGACATGTCTGGAGAAGAGAAAGCAGCAACTCTGTGCTTCTAGGGGGGAATAAATGACAAAGAAAAATCTATTTCTGAATGCACCAGCTCGGGCAGGCTTCTCTATTGCTTGGGTGGCTGGAGCAGCCTGAGGATGCCCTGGGCCAGGACTCTTTTCCTGGGAGTGGGGCTGGCACAGAGGGGTTTGCTGGCCGTGGACAATAAGGCTGTCTTGGAGACAGGAGCAGACACTGGCCTCCATCTCCTCATGCCATGGCTGGCCCTGAGCCCTGGGACAAGACACCTCTCTGCCTCTCTGGCAGGAGCTACTGTGAGCTGCAGAGGGGCTGGGGCTGTGGGGTTGAGTGTGCAGAGCTTTGCAGTACCCATCAGTGGGCACTGCCATGGTGTCAGCCCAGAATGGGCTGCTTTTCTGGGCTGGACAGGAAAGAGATAGATGGGTAGGGGACGGAAAGTGCTGGGGACCACCAGATAGGGACGGGGCTGGAAAGTAATTGGGAGAGGAACGCACTGAAGTTAGCTGAGCTGCCTGACCATGCAGGGTGAGGACTCACACCAGGGGGTTGCTGGTGCAGAGTCAGGGCTTGTGGAAGGCAGCGGAGACTTGCAGACACAGGAGAGAGGAGGCTGGTCTGTTGTCTTTGGTGGCATGGACAGCTGGGGAAGGTGCCCCAGGGCATTTGTAACCCCCCAGACTTTCTCACTGGCCATTTCCAGCACTGGCATCACACCCCAAGTTTGTGGATGAATTTTCCTGTTTGGCCATTCCCATCGTCCTGCTGGGCTCAGTGCTTGAATCACTTGCCTTGAAGCAAAGGACCTCCAAGATGGTCAGGGAGTGGAGCACCGTTCCCATGAGAAGAGGCTGAGGGAGCTGAGCTAGTCCAGCCCAGAGAAAGGAAGGCAGAGAGGGACCTCATTGCAGCCTGCCAGTACCTACAAGGACTTTATGGAGACCAGAGAGACAAGCTCTTCACCATAGTGCATGGGTGGAAGATGAAAGAGAGGAGGTTCAGCCTGGAGATAAGGAAAGCCTGTTTCACCATGAGCTGAGCCAAGCGTTGGAGCAGGTCACCCAGAGAGGCTGTGTAGACTCTGTCCTTGAAGGTTGTCAAACTCTGACTGGATCAAGCCTTGGACAACCTGGTCTGAGCCTTTTTTATGGCAGGTTGGACTGCAGAACTCCCGAGGTGCCTTCTGGCTTCGGTTGATCATATGGCCTCAGGCCCTTTGTCTGATAACAACAGAGCAGATGGTTATGGGGCATGAATCTTCCTGTGCTGCATGTGACCACTTCAAACAACACCTAAATGAGTGAAATGAGGTCGATACCGCAGTGTGACTGTCTCTGTGCAGAGTCTGAGGGGTATCCTTGACAGTCCTGGGCAGAGACCGTTTTAGGGGCACAGGGCTCTGTGCAAGACACAAAATGATCTTTTCTTTCAATGCTGCTAGGCTGTAAATAATAGACATGATTGGTAAGTGTCAATAACAGTAAAACAAAGAATTAAAGACAAAGATGCAAAGCAAAGAAAATGATTAAAAATCCTTTTCAGCTTTTAAAATTCTTTGTTGTTTTCTTCTCTTTTAACATACTATTCTTTGGGGGGAATTTGTGTCCTTGTTCTTTTTTTTTTTTTTTTTTTTTGAAAAAGGAAGGTTTTTTCCAGAACTGACATTGGATGTAGGACACCAATGTCTTCAACTACAGGGATGTAGACACCTCCTGCCAGTATAGACACCCTGGAAACCCCCTGTCCAGCCTCTACCTGTAGCTCGCGAGGGACTCTGCTCTTTGACACGTCCTGTCTGATAACTGCCAGCCCCAGGCAAACACCTCAGGTACACGGAGGCCTCTAAAAGTGGCCCTGGATGTTTTATGGTCAGACAAACAAGGTCTGCCCGGAAAGGTGAACAAATTTGCAAAGTTTGAAAAAATAGCACATTTTCATGAGCTGAAACAATTGAGTACTTTTCATATAACGGCAGTGTTTTCACGCCATGCCAGAATGGGAATTTGCAGGAAGTGCATTAATCATAGGAGAAAAAATATTGGTCTCCTGTACTTGCATTATGGCTACTCTATCAATTACATTACGCCACATATTTAATCTCCCTCATCTTTCAGGTGTTTCTACCTCTGCTGATTAAATGACCATATCTAAGAGCATCTTTTCAGCAGATGTATTGGGACATTTGCTCTTCCCATTGATGCCCAGATTTCCCCCTCCCCTGGCTTTTTGTTCATTGAGATACCTCCCAGTTATCTGGTTGCTGATTTGAGCTTCTAACTCCATAACTGAGGGAGTCAATATCTTGCGCCCCTTTCAGAAGTCCAATTAACTCTTTCATCAGCTGCTTAATTGCATTTCTGTCCTTTTCTATCTCTCTGTGTAAATCAGTTCTTGGATGGGTATCTTTGTTGGCCATCTCCACCACAGGATGTCCTACACTGTGCCACTCCTCTGCCTGTTTCCCTGCAGGCTGTAGACACACTGTCCACTTCCCCACCCTGCTCTCATCCTCACGGGTCCCTACCTGTACCAATGTCTCTCTCTGAAACAGAAAGCCGTGGGCTGACCACAGACAAACACCACCACCCCCAGTGACTGGTTTTCCACAGCACTACCCTTCAAGTGACATTTCCTTTTTCCTCATGCCCAGGCTCAGACTCCGCAGCTTTTCATTTCTCATGCTGTTTCCTCTACAAAGGAAATCTTCATCATCTCTGAAAGCACCCTTCAAGCAGCTGCAGGCTATGACAACATTGTCCTTGGCCTCTACGTCAGGAGGCCAAAGCAGCCCAGGTCCCTCAGCCTCTCCACACAAGTCATGGGATTCAGCCCCTTCACCCCATCTTGGCAGATGTCCTCTGCACCTTCTCCAGGTCCTCCCCACTCCTGCAGAACATGGAGCCCCACCCCAGCACAGATTAGTTCAGATGTGGCCACACCCCTGCTGAGTCAAGGGAGGAGCTAACTCCCCTTGTCTGGGTGGCCACACTCCTCCTAATTCACAGAATCACAGAATCACAGAATCACAGAATCACAGAATCATATAGGTTGGAAAAGACCTTTAAGATCATCGAGTCCAACCATAAACCTAACACTGCCAAAAACCACCACTACACCATGTCTCTAAGTACCTCATCCAAACGTCCTTTAAATACCTCCAGGGATGGCGACTCAACCACTTCCCTGGGCAGTCTGTTCCAATGCTTGATAACCCTCTCGGTGAAGAAAAATTTCCTAATATCCAGTCTAAACCTCCCCTGGCGCAACTTGAGGCCATTTCCTCTTGTCCTATCACTTGTTACCTGGGAGAAGAGACCGACCCCCACCTCTCTACAACCTCCTTTCAGGTAGTTGTAGAGAGCGATGAGGTCTCCCCTCAGCCTCCTTTTCTCCAGGCTAAACAGTCCCAGCTCCCTCAGCTGCTCCTCATAAGACTTCTGCTCCAGACCCTTCACCAGCTTCGTTGCCCTTCTCTGTACGCGCTCCAGTACCTCAATATCCCTCTTGTACTGGGGGGCCCAAAACTGAACACAGTATTCGAGGTGCGGCCTCACCAGTGCCGAGTACAGGGGCACAATCACTTCCCTAGTCCTGCTGGCCACGCTATTTTTGATACAGGCCAGGATGCCATTGGCCTTCTTGGCCGCCTGGGCACACTGCTGGCTCATATTCAGGCGGCTGTCAACCAACACCCCCAGGTCCTTCTCTGCCAGGCAGCTTTCCAGCCACTCTTCCCCAAGCCTGTAGCGTTGCATGGGGTTGCTGTGGCCCAAGTGCAGGACCTTGCACTTGGCCTTGTTAAACCTCATACAATTCACCCCAGCCCATCGATCCAGCCTGTCCAGGTCCCTCTGCAGAGCCTGCCTACCCTCCAGCAGATCAACACTCCCACACAACTTGGTGTCGTCTGCAAACTTACTGAGGGTGCACTCGATCCCTTCGTCCAGATCATTGATAAAGATGTTAAACAGAACTGGCCCCAACACCGAGCCCTGGGGAACACCGCTTGTGACCGGCCGCCAACCGGAGTAAACTCCATTCACCACCACTCTCTGGGCCCGGCCGTCCAGCCAGTTCTTTACCCAGCGAAGAGTACACCCGTCCAAGCCACGAGCAGCCAGTTTCTCCAGGAGAATGCTGTGGGAAACCGTGTCAAAGGCTTTACTGAAGTCTAGGTAGACAACATCCACAGACTTCCCCTCATCCACTAGGCGGGTCACCTTATCATAGAAGGAGATCAGGTTGGTCAAGCAGGACCTGCCTTTCCTGAACCCATGCTGGCTGGGCCTGATCCCCTGGTTATTCTCTACATGGCGTGCGATAGCACTCAGGATGATCTGCTCCATCAGCTTCCCCGGCACCGAGGTCAGGCTAACAGGCCTGTAGTTCCCCGGGTCCTCCTTCCGGCCCTTCTTGAAGATGGGTGTCACATTCGCTAATCTCCAGTCAGCAGGGACTTCCCCAGTTAGCCAGGACTGCTGGTAAATGATGGAAAGGGGCTTGGTGAGCACATCTGCCAGCTCCTTCAACACTCTCGGGTGGATCTCATCAGGCCCCATAGACTTGTGAGTGTCTAAGTGGTGCAGCAGGTCACTCACCATTTCCCCCTGGATAATGGGGGCTCCAGTCTGGTCCCCATCCCTATCTTCCAACTCCAGAGGCTGGGTACCCATAGAACATTCGGACCTGCTAATAAAGACTGAGGCAAAGAAGGCATTAAGTACCTCAGCCTTTTCCTCATCCTTGGTCACTGTGTTTCCTCCCACATCTACTAGGGGCTGGAGATTCTCCTGAGCTCTCCTTTTGCTGCTAATGTATTTGAAGAAGTGTTTTTTGTTGTCTTTTATAGCAGCAGCCAGACTGAGCTCTAGCTCAGCTTTGGCCCTTCTAGTTTTCTCCCTGCACAGCCTCGCTACACCTTTGTAGTCCTCCTGAGTTGCCCGCCCCTTCTTCCAGAGGTCATAGACTCTCCTCTTTCTCCTCAGTTTGAGCCAGAGCTCTCTAGTCAGCCAGGCCGGTCTTCTTCCCCGCCGGCTCGTCTTTCGGCACCTGGGGACAGCCCGCTCTTGTGCCTTTAGGACTTCCTCCTTAAAGAATGTCCAGCCTTCCTGGACCCCTTTGCCCATAAGAGCTGCCTCCCAGGGGACTCTGTCGACCAGTCTCCTAAACAGGCTGAAGTCCGCCCTCCGGAAGTCTAAGGTGGCAGTTTTGCCGACCCCCCTCGCCGCTTCTCCACGTATCAAGAACTCTATCATTTCATGATCGCTCTGCCCAAGACAGCCTCCAACCATCACATCACTCACCAGTCCTTCTCTGTTCGTGAACAAGAGGTCCAGCGGGGCACCTTCCCTCGTTGGCTCACTCACCAGCTGCGTCAGGAAGTTATCTGCCACACGCTCCAGGAACCTCCTGGACTGTTTCCTCTCTGCTGTATTGTATTTCCAGCAGACATCTGGCAGGTTGAAGTCCCCCACAAGAACAAGGGCTAGCGATCGTGAGGCTTCTCCCAGCTGCTTATAGAATAGTTCATCTGTCTCCTCATCCTGGTTGGGTGGTCTGTAACAGACTCCCACCACAATATCTGCCTTGTTGGCCTTCCCCCTGATTCTGACCCATAGACACTCCACCCTATCATCACCATCATCGAGCTCTAAACTATCCAGACTCTCCCTGACGTATAGGGCTACCCCACCACCTCTCCTGCCTCGCCTATCCCTCCTGAAGAGTTTATAGCCATCCATCGCCGCACTCCAGTTGTGCGAGTCACCCCACCACGTTTCCGTGATGGCCACCATATCATAGTTTTCCTGATGTACAATGGCTTCCAACTCCTCCTGCTTGTTGCCCATGCTGCGTGCATTGGTGTAGAGGCACTTCAGCTGGGCTGTCGTCCGTGCCTCCTTCATAGAAGAACACCCCTTGCGTGCTTTGAGGCATTTCACTGGTGTTTCCCTCTTGGCTCCCGTTGCCTCAGTATCCCCTGGCTCAACTCCGCTTGACTTCGGCTGTGCCCAAGCGTACCCCACGCATCTCGAGGACTCAGGCCGACTGTCCTCACTGTCAGCCGCTCCCTCCAACCATGGCACGTCGCCCCTCAGCTTCTCTCGGGCAAGCCTGATATTATCCCCCTCCCCCTTCGAGTCTAGTTTAAAGCTCTATCAATGAGCCCTGCAAGTTCCTGTGCAAAGATTCTCTTTCCCCTTTGAGAAAGATGAATCCCATCAGATGCCAGCAAACCCGGTGCGGCGTAGGCCATCCCGTTGTCAAAAAAACCAAATCCGTGGCGATGACACCAGCCACGGAGCCATGCATTAATAGATTGGGCATCTCTGTTCCTTCTGGTGTCACTGCCCACCACTGGAAGGAGAGAAGAGAAAATAACCTGCGCTCCTGAGTTTCTTACTAGCCGTCCCAAGGCCCTCAAGTCTCTTTTGATCACCCTAGGACTTCACGTTGCAGTCTCATCACCCCCCACATGGAAGAGCAGTAGGGGGTAATAGTCCGAGGGCCGTACCAGACTAGGGAGTACCCTCGTGACATCCTTCACGCGGGCTCCAGGGAGGCAGCAGACTTCCCTAAGAGGAGGGTCTGGCCGGCATATCGGACCCTCAGTTCCCTTCAGAAAGGAGTCACCCACAACTATAACCCTTCTTTTCTTCCTCGTGGAGGAGGTGGTAAGACGAGAGGTACGTTCTTCTGACCTGGGCGACACCTCTGGTGTAGATAGACTGTCGTCCCCATCCTCCACTGACTGTCCTTCCACCTCCAGGGCCTCATACCTGTTGTGTAGAGGCACCTGGGGGGGCGAGGCGGGCAAGGAGGGCCTTCGCCTGCCGCCACGAGCGCGGACTCGCCTCCATTCACTCTCCTCCTCTGAGCTGCTGCCTTCAGCCCGGCGGGGGGGGGACAGAGGATCCCCTTGATCGTGGGTTCTTACTGGCGGCTGCTGCTGCTCTTGTTCCCGTCTCAGGGGGGGCAGAGCCTGGCACCACCAGTCGATCTCCTTTTCAGCCTCCCTGATGCTCCTTAATCTTTCCACCTCCTCCCGTAGCTCTGCCACCATGCAAAGCAAGTCATCCACCTGGTCGCACCTCACGCAGCTGTCCACATGGCTGCCTCGTGTGAACAGTGAGATGCTCAGGCACTCCCTGCAGCCTGAGACCTGGGTGGCGGCATGTTTTCCTGGCAGCTCCGTCTGGGTAGCCACATCCACTCTGGCGAGCACAGAGGGCATCGCTTTCTGACGAGTGAGGACCATAGCTGAGTTTCTTCTGGAAGGATGGGAACTACCGAATGAACTCACTTCTCACAGATCCTCTTGAGCTGCTAGGCTGCCTTCACCTTCCCCACACGCCCTGCCTGCGCGAACTGCCGCGCCACGCCCTTCTGACGCGCCATGCCCTGTTTGCCCGTCCTGTTCGCCGCGCTCCTGGTCGCTCGCGCTCCCTGGGAGATGCTCTTGTACGGGAAGGGGATTTCCGCCGTCACTCTCGTCCCCGCCAACGCTGAGTCAGAGCCGGGTCCTCGTCAGGAGCTCCCGCCTTCCTGCTCAGGGGCCGGGGGGGTGGCTGCGCCCTCCCTTTTCTTTTTCCTCCCTTCCCTGCGCGGTTTTGCCGCGGTTTCGCCGATCCAGCAGCGGTCCCCCGACGCGGTCCTCTGTCTCAGAGCTGCTCGCCTCGGAGGCTTCGCTGAAATTCAGCCCCATATGCAGCTGGCCTGATTCGTGGTCAACATGCTGCACTGGCTTCCTATAGCATCCATTCCTATAGCAACCATGCCTTCTCCTTAGGCTCACTCCTCAGCTGGTCAGCTCCAAGCTTGACTTGATACATGGGGTTATTCTGCTCCTGATGCAGGACTGGCCACTTCTCCTTGTAAAACTTGGTGAGGTTTCTGTTGGCCACCCTGTCCTGTGGTGCCTCTAACAAGATGACAGCATGAGGAACTGCAGGACAAGACGGGTAATAAAAGGAGGTCCTAGTCTACCGGACTTGCAGACCAAAGAATTCGCAATACAGCCATCCCAGAAACACCAACAGAGGGCACCAGGCAAGCAAAGCCAGGGCCAGTGGGCAAAGGGAAAACAGAGGTGGGCTTCTTGTGTGGGAGGGTTGGAGGATGACCAAAGGGGAGGGTGGAAACAGGGAAGAAGGAAGTTGGAGGTGAAGCAAAGGGTTCAACCAGGGCTGTTTGTGGGCACCTTTCAAGTAGCCCTCAATCTCATTTCTCCAGCAGGGAAATCAGCATGGCTGGGCACACCTCTGATGTGCCTCGACAGGAATGCACACAGTGTGGGCAATTCCTGAACTATAATCTCACTTAGATACCCAAGACACAGCCACATAGATCACATCACTGGAGGGTGGCCATGGATGGAAGCAGGCTCTTTAGGAAGAATGGGGCAGGTCAGTGAGGAGGGGAATTTCCCTGCATTTGAGTGAGCAGAAGGAAAGCATGCAGCTCTGCCTAGTGCCAGGTGATGAGCCAGATGAGTGCAGATGGATCAGGATTAGTGGTCAGACCGATGTGGATAACATTGTAGTTGGTGTTTGTTATGGACCAACCATATTAAGAAGAAGCAGCGGATGAGGCCTTCTTAAGCCTTTGACACGGTCTCCCACAGCATTCTCCTGGAGAAACTGGCTGCTCATGGCTTGGACAGGTGTACTCTTCGCTGGGTAAAGAACTGGCTGGATGGCCGGGCCCAAAGAGTGGTGGTGAATGGAGTTTACTCCGGTTGGCGGCCGGTCACAAGCGGTGTTCCCCAGGGCTCGGTGTTGGGGCCAGTTCTGTTTAACATCTTTATCAATGATCTGGACGAAGGGATCGAGTGTACTCTCAGTAAGTTTGCAGACGACACCAAGTTGTGTGGGAGTGTTGATCTGCTGGAGGGTAGGCAGGCTCTGCAGAGGAACCTGGACAGGCTGGATCGATGGGCCGAGGTCAATTGTATGAGGTTTAACAAGGCCAAGTGCAAGGTCCTGCACTTGGGTCACAGCAACCCCATGCAACGCTACAGGCTTGGGGAAGAGTGGCTGGAAAGCTGCCTGGTGGAAAAGGACCTGGGAGTGTTGGTTGACAGCCGCCTGAATATGAGCCAGCAGTGTGCCCAGGCGGCCAAGAAGGCCAATGGCATCCTGGCCTGTATCAAAAATAGCGTGGCCAGCAGGAGTAGGGAAGTGATTGTGCCCCTGTACTCGGCACTGGTGAGGCCGCACCTCGAATACTGTGTTCAGTTTTGGGCCCCCCACTACAAGAGGGATATTGAGGTACTGGAGCGTGTGCAGAGAAGGGCAACGAAGCTGGTGAAGGGTCTGGAGCAGAAGTCTTATGAGGAGCGGCCGAGGGAGCTGGGACTGTTTAGCCTGGAGAAAAGGAGGCTGAGGGGAGACCTCATCGCTCTCTACAACTACCTGAAAGGAGGTTGTAGAGAGGTGGGGGTCGGTCTCTTCTCCCAGGTAACAAGTGATAGGACAAGAGGAAATGGCCTCAAGATGCGCCAGGGAAGGTTTAGACTGGATATTAGGAAATTTTTCTTCACTGTTGCCTGACTGTTGCCTGGGCCAGCCCCGGACTGCTGTGACAGCACAGCCCCACTACACTGTCCAGGCACGGCTGCAGCACCCCCAGTGAGGGCAACGTTGCTGTGGAGATCATCTGGGGCAGCATCACCCTCGCATCATCCTTTCAGAGACAGCGCTCATGCCCCTCTGGCCCCTGGGACATGCCCCCTTGTCTGACCCTGGAGCAGCTCCCATGTTTCCTCTCCACCTGGAGCTGCTCCCTATCTGCCCCATGGCTCTACAGCAGGGCCCGTGCCCTGCCATGGGGTGGGCAGGGCTGGGCAGAGGGACAGGCTGAGGGTCTCACACCACGGAGATGGACCCTACTGCCCCACACGCCTCCTGTCATCTCTGTTGCCCGAGAGCCCCTTCCAGCACTACCCAGAGCACTGCCAGCCTTGGCTATCCCCTGTCTGCCATTTCTCTCCTTGCCCCAGTGCTAGCCCCCTATGCCTCTGGGCTCTCTCTAACCCTTGATGCTGGTGCCCCATGGCCAGGCAGTCAATGGGGCGGTGCATGGGACAGGTGGCAGCACACAGTCTCATCGCCTCCAGCTCTGCCTCTGCCCCTCACTGACACCCCACAGCCCTTGCAGGAGGCATCTCCCCCTGGGACTGCTGTGTAAGGACCCACCTCTGCGTCCTGCCCTGGCCCTTAGCACTTGCCCAGCCAGGAGGGCCAGGAGCAGGCAGAGGAGGGCCCCCAGGATGATGCAGATAATGACGGGCACAGAGATTCTCCCACTGTTGGTCAAACGGCCCCAAGTGGGACCTGTATGGGCAAGAACATGGAAGGGGCAGCACCAGGCGTGGGAGAGGAGGGGGCAGCACCAGCCCTGACGCCCATCACACAAGGCAGCAGGGGGTAGAGGGTCCCAGGGGGGACTGATGGGCAAGCTTCCACCCTGCTGAATACATTCCAACCCTCCCCAACTCCACCGCCAC
The DNA here is from genome assembly GCF_035582795.1 of Mycteria americana. Taxonomy (NCBI): domain Eukaryota; kingdom Metazoa; phylum Chordata; class Aves; order Ciconiiformes; family Ciconiidae; genus Mycteria; species Mycteria americana. The sequence goes on from NW_027445626.1 coordinate 1,492,187, forward strand.
CACCCCAGTGCCTCCTCCTGGGAGTTTCACAGCTCAGCAAGGAGCCCCTTCCATCCAGCTGTGGGTCACAGCCTGGCCCCAGGGATACCCAGCCTCAGGCAAGAGGACCAGTTACCTGCTCGGGTTGGGGATGCTGCTGTCCTGGGTGGAGCTGCAGAGGAGGAAAAGGAGAGCTGGCTGAGAGGGTGGGTGTGCAGGTATCGGGGAGCCTCCTTCCCAACAGACCGCTTGTGTGTCTGTAGATGTCCGTCACACATCCCAGCCAAATTGCCCCTGCAGTAGTGCTAGAAAGGGAGGCCTGGACAGGGCCCAGGGCCTCTGCTCTGGGTGGCAGGCAGCCCAACTGGGATAGGCAGCCCAGGGAATAGCCCTGGGGCTGGAGAGCCCCATGGGTAGTGCCCAGAGGACACCCAGTTCCACCGAGGCTGCTCCCTGCCTGGCACCAGGCTCCTGCACTCTGCAGGAACGCTCTTGCTCTTGGGAGGTCAGGGGCCATGCCAGGACCAAGGGGGCAAAACACCTTCCCCAGCTCCCTGCCAATACTCCAGCAAGGGGTCCCAGCCCTGCCGCTCACCTGAGCAGCGCACAGCAGCGTCTTCCTTATGCCGGCAAGCACCGCCATCCCCAGGCCGGGCCCAGCAGTCCTGCAGGGATGGCTCCGTCCCCCGGCACTCCACCTGCTCCAGCCAGATGGGGCCTTGCCCCATCCCAAATGCAGCCTCATTCAGGGCAGACACCGCAGGACCACAGCCCAGCTGCCTGCACGCCACCTCGGCATCCCGCATGTCCCAGGAGTCGTCGCACACCGTCCCCCAGGAGCCACGGTGCCACACCTCCACTCTGCCCGAGCACCCGTCCTCGCCTCCCACGGCACGAATCTTCTCCCTGTCTGGAGAAGGCAAAGACCTCCCATGGCACTGAGACAGCAGGCAGAGCCCTGCCACACAAGAAGGGGACACAGAGGAGCAGCTCAATACCTGTGCAGCTCGTGGAGTTGGGGCATGGGGCCAATGGCTCCGGGGACATTTCTGGGCGTGCCCCTGAAGAAAGAAACCCTGAAGTGAAGGGGCTGCTGTGTGGGATGGTGCAGAAGAGAACAAGGCTGAGCTCTTCTTGGGCCTCCCTGTACCATCTTGGTCATGGCAGCAACTGATGCCCGGTCATTCAGGGGACACGCGCAGGACTGGGGGGACCCTGATTGCTCAGCCCCTAAAGGTCCCTGGTTCACAGAGCAGCAGTACTGTGTCTATGGAGGGGAGGGCCTTCTGAAGCCTGTCTGAACTCTTTTGAGACCTCCCCTGGCGATATCTCTGCCTCCCCCACGTGCTGCTGGCAACCTGGGTGACAACTGCTGCTGCACTTGTGTGGCTTTGGTCATGTTTATGCCACCGGCAGCAGAAGGGTCTGACATGGAAAGGAATAGCCCCTCTGCATTTGGCTGTGCATAGAGGGGAGCAGGAGCTGGGGTGACACTGTGCCCGAGTGGCTCAGAGTTACCATCGCAGGTGATGTGGATCTCGTCTCGCAGGTCTTCACATGACTGTGGATCCCAGGGAGTGGAGGGACACTGCCAGAAGGAGCTGGTTGTCTCCCCACACTGCACATTATCCAGCCACGCAGGGCCAGACACCTTGCCATAGGGCAGGCCTCTTTCCAGGGATCCTCCGTCCCCGCAGCCCAGCTCCTTGCATGCCAGCGACACCGTGCTGAGAGTCATCGAGTTGGAGCAAATGCTCCCCCACGTCCCGTTGTAGAAAACCTGCAGGCGCCCGGAGCAGCCGTCGCTGTTCTGCAGCCTGAGGGCCAGGAACTCTGGGAGGAAAGGCAGGAAGGGGGAAGAGGCTGGTGTGGGGCTGTGGGAGCCAGGACACCTCTGCACTCCCCAGGCCCTCAGCCAGGCAGGGGCAGGGCCAGCACGTGCCCCTTGCACCCGGGGGCAGAGAGAAGTCCCTGATGCACAGACACCCCTGCCCTTCCTGCTAGCACTCGGGGACGGCTGAGCTCCCCAGGGACCCCCAGAGGGACTGAGGGTGCCCGTGCATGGGTGTCCACAGGACAGCCCCAGGCAGGGTCTCACAGGCAGCCAGGGACAGCCTTGGCCACGCCCGGCTCTCCCCACATCCTGGCTTCCCCTCAAACCAGACTCCCACCAGAGCTGCCAGCACAGACCTGAGCAGATGACTCCCGCATCCTCTTTGTGCCCGCAGTCGTGCTGCCCCCAGGGCCTGGCAGGGCAGTCCCAGAGAGCAGCTTCGTCCCCAGAGCAGGTCACGCCATCCAGCCAGATCTGCCCAGAGCCTTCCCCAAACCGAGCAGAGCTGGCCGCCTCCACCGCCCCTCCACAGCCCAGCTGGTGGCAAACGACAGCAGCATCAGCCAGGTCCCAGTTGTCATCGCAGATGGTCCCCCAGCTGCCCTGGTAGTAGATCTCCACTCTCCCGGCGCAGCGCCCAGACCCGTTCACCAGACGGACCCGCCGGCTCCCTGCAGTGGGGAGAAACCCCAGTGGCTGTCAGGGCCTGGCTACCCACAGAACCCATCATCGGGGGGGCCCATGAAGCACTGCTCACCCCAGCAAATGACTCCCACGTCCTCTGCAACCCCTTCCGCCAGTGCACTCTCGGGCAGGGAGGTGTTGCAGAGGGTCAGCTTGGTCTCATTGCCTGTGCACCGGACCCCTCGCAGCCCTACGGGGCCCGTCCCTCGCTCAGCCTTTGGGGGGTTGTAGGCTGCCTCTGCCTGTCCGCACTGCAGCTGCCGGCACACCACGTTGGCCTCCTGCACGTCCCACTGGTCATCCAGGACTCTGCCCCACGTCCCGCGCTGCAAGATCTCCACTCGCCCGTCGCACCGGCTCCCTCCACCCACCAGCCGCAGGGATGCAAAGCCGGCTGAGCCTGGGGAGAGCAGAGATGCCACAGCCATTGGCAGCACTGAGGAGCATGGCACCCTTCAGGGAGGAGGGCAAGGGGGAATTTTCCAACCAAACAGGACAAGTCTGAGCCTTGTGCTGACAAGAGGAGAGGGCAAGGCCCGTGCCTGCTCTCCAGCTCAGACCCAGCTCTGCTGCTGCTGGGGGCACCCAGGCAGCTCCTGCTCCTGCCTGGGTGGTGGGATGAGGCACTTCAGGGCTCTCTGTGGGGATGGCATGCGGTTGTCTGCAGCCAGAGGGATGGAGCAGAGCCCCACAGCCCTGTCCTGGGCTCATCCCACAGGAAAGAAACACAGGAGCCCAGGCCTGGCAGTGGCACATGGGCCTAAGCCGCTGCCCTGAGGGCAGGTGCCTGCCTCCATTCAGTCCTCAGCTCTCCCACAGCAGAGCGGTCAGCCTGAGCTGGCAAAGCCCTCCAGAAGGCTCCTGGAGATGCAAGGCTTTCTCCAGGGAGAAATTCAGCCTGGTACTGCCATGGGACCCCTGCTTTGGGTGGCCATGTCACACACAAGGGGCAAAGGGATTCAATGCTGCATTTTCCTGGCGCTCACCTGAACAAATGACAGCGGCGTTGTTCCCATGGGAGCACGGTGAGGCCCCCAGGGTGATCACTGGGCACTGTCCCAGGTGGACTTCAGTCCCGTCACAGTGGAATGAGTCTCTCCAGACTGGTCCGAGTCCTCTCCCAAAATGCCCTCCTCCAGGAAGGGACTCAGCAAACCCGCAGTTGAGTTGACGACAGAGAACGTGGGCATCCGAGAGATCCCAGCGGGAGGCACAGAGGGTCCCCCAGGTCCCCAGCACCTGGACCTCCACCCTCCCCGCACACGCCGTGCTTCCGTTCACCAGCCTGAAGCCTGTGTACTCTGGGGACAGAGGAGGAGGACTGAGGGTGGATTGGTGCTCTTGTACCCTCAGAAGCTGGCGGAGAGGCCAGAGGCACAGCATGCCTTTCTTCTCCCTCTGCACTATTTTCATGCTGCAGACAACCCATCAGCCCTCCTGTCCTCACACCTAGCCCAGCACGGGCCTTGCTCTCTTCCCCGACCCCCACCACATCCCCGGTGTTCAACACCCCACCCTGGGTCCTTACGTGTGCAGGTGACAGCAGCGCTGCTCATGTGGGTGCAGGGCTGGTCCCTGCGGGACCCCCTGGGGCAGGAGATGAGGAGGGATTCATTCCCCACACACTGCAGCTCTCCATCCCAGATGGGACCAACCCCTTCTCCAAAGTGAGCTGTCCCAGCAACAGGCAGGGCCACACCACACTGCAGCTCCCTGCAGACCACGTCAGCAGCTTTGGGACTAAATTGGGAGTCACAGACAGTTTTCCACTGGTCCCCATCATGGATCTCCACTCGTCCTGAGCAGTGGCTCTTCCCTTCTACCAGCCGGACAAAGCCTGGGAAAATCAAAATCACTGAGAGCTCTCTGGCAGTTAAATGCCCACGTTCCCACATCACCTCCAAGCAAGCCATGACCAAATGGCCCCTTGCACAGCCCAGAGGAAGATGTTGGGGGAGTGTTGGTGACACAAACACATCCAGGACCCCCTGCACCCCTTCTCTACACCATCACAACACTCAAGGGTATGTGTCTGTTGCAGACCCACAGCAGAGCCTGCAGACCATGTTGGCAACTTTGGGATCAAAGTGTGAGATGCAAACAGTTTTCCCAGCGTCCTCATCATCTATCACTGTACATCATTAGTAGGGGCTATTCTCTCTGACCAGCCAGACAGATCCTGGAGCAAACAAGGACCCCTGAGAGTTCCCAGAACCCTCTGGCACTCCCCTGATCATGTCCCATCTGATCTCCAAGGTAGTCAAAGGCAAAAAGCCCCATGACCATGCCAGCTGCTCTCAGGGGGTGCTGATGGCACAAAAACATCGTTCCCCCCCTGCTGCTCCTCAGAAATCAGCACAGCACTTGTGGGCTTGCTTCTCTCCCAAACTCACAGCCACAGGAATCTCTCAGACAAACTGCTGCTGCCCCAGAGACCTTGGGCTACCCAGCGCTGGTCCCTGGCCACTGCAGCACCCAGAGCACTTGGAGTCTGGGGAAATGCTCCCAGGCGCTGTTGGCTGCTGCAGGCTGCTCGGCCCCACCAAGCTCAGGGCCCAGCATGAGGAACTCCTTGGTGCCACCAGAAATGCACCCAGTTCCAGGGGGGTCTTGGTCCATTGGGGTGGTGCTGGTAGATGAGACATGTCACAGGGCAAAGGTACAGTCAGGCTGTACCTGTGGTCAGTGTCTGTGCCAGCCTCCCACTCCGGCGCCTGCCGGGAAAGAGGTCTTCAAGCATGACCAGAGTGCACTGCTGGGCACGCATGTCCATGGCCAACAGCAGGGCAGAGGGCAGGAGAGCAGACAGAAGAGCAACCCTGGGCTTACACGAGCTCCCAGTGCAAGGGCAGGTACAGAGGAGAGCCAGTAAAGTGCTGGCAAACCCAAAAGCGCAAGGCAGCCAGAGGGTGGGACACACAGGGGAGGCTGGGCAGCTGCTCAGCACTCCTGGACAGGATTTTGTCCCCCTGGGCACGCTCTTGTGGGGTGACCCTGGGGGAGGAATGAGGTGCCACGTGCCACCCTGTTCCTCTGCCCAAGCCCAGCACTCCTCCTCTCCAAGCAATACCTTTGCTTGGGCCAAGGGACCCTTTTCTACCGGGGGCACAACCCAAAATTCCTCATCCATCTCACGCCCTTCCCCAAGGCTGTGGGTGGCTGCATGAGTCACTCTTGGCGCCTCTGGCATGGGGGGACCTGGCCCTCACTGCTGCCAGATGGGTCCTGGGTGAAAGGGAGGAGAAAGTTGGGAACCAACAGGCACATCAGAGCATGACTGAGGGATTCATCTGAGCCACCCCGGGGACCAGGCAGGGTAGGGGCACCCTGGGGCAGGTTCCCACTGGGCTTTCCCCAGGGACCGAGGACATCAGCAATGACACTCCCAGCTCGGCAGTTCAACCAGCCACACCGGGCCCTGCTGTGATGTTAGCCTGGTGCTCCCTGAGGGTACAGCCAGGTCCCTTCCATTGTCCCAGACCCAAAGGTGGAGAACAGGCTGTCCCCTTACCTGAACATATCACTCCGGCGTCGTCAGCATGAACACAGTCATGTTCACCCCATCCTGCATGTGGGCAGTCAGACAGGGCAGATTCGGTGCCATTACAGCCAACATCATCCAGCCAAATGGGGCCAGATCCTGGCCCAAAATGTCCATACTGAGGAGCTCCAACAGCAGACCCACAGTCCAGCTGCTTACAAACCACTGCCGCATTGTTCATGCTCCAGTAGTCACCACACACGGTCCCCCACTGGCCCTGTTGTTTCACCTCCACTCTCCCAGCACAGTGGTTGTCGCTGTCCACCAGCCTCACGTCCACAGCCCCTTCAAACACTGAGACAGGACCAGTCAGGACAGTGCCAAGCCCCAGCACTGTCCGTTTGGGGGAACCCCTGCTCAGGTGGAGCCAGAGGTGCCAGGGTGGGAGCCCACTGCCCTCCAGGCTGTCCCCAGGGCAGTGCAGGGTTCCCTTCTATCCCCACGGGCTGTGCAAGGCTGGGGATGCCCAGCTCCAGACCTGCTGGGTCATTTGTCACCCCACAGACTTTGGCACTTCCTTCCACCCCAATGGCCTCCTGCAAACTGACCCCCGGCTCATACCCACCCAGGGCACCCGCTCCTCCCCAGCCAGCACCCTGAGAAGAGACCTGCCCCCACCACGGCTCCCCCAGGCACACACTGCTGCTTCTGCCCAGGTCCTGAGCTCCCCTGGACCACCGCCTGCCCTGGGCATCTCCCAGCTCATCCCCCACCCTCACGCCTTTCTGTGTCCCCTGTGGTGTAACAGGATGATGCCTGTGAGCCCTCCCAACCCATGCCCCCTCCTTGTCCTCGGGCATCAGCCCAGCCTTGCCCTTGTCTAGGATGCCCCAGGAAGGTCACCTCTCTGCCAGCCTGTGGGAACAGGTACCCCAGTTCCCTTGTCTCCACAGGCACAACCTGCCCCGCCTCAGCCTGGAGCTCACCCAGTGTTCAACACCCCACCCTGAGTCCTTACGTGTGCAGGTGACAGCAGCGCTGCTCATGTGGGTGCAGGGCTGGTCCCTGCGGGACCCCCTGGGGCAGGAGATGAGGAGGGATTCATTCCCCACACACTGCAGCTCTCCATCCCAGATGGGACCCACCCCTTCTCCAAACTGAGCTGCCCCAGCGACAGGCAGGGCCACACCACACTGCAGCTCCCTGCAGACCACGTCAGCAGCTTTGGGACCAAAGTGGGAGTCACAGACAGTTTTCCACTGCTCCCCATCATGGATCTCCACCCGTCCTGAGCAGCGGCTCTTCCCTTCTACCAGCCGGACAAAGCCTGGGAAAAAACAAATTAACTGGGAGTTCCCACAGTCCTCTGACAGATACAGGACCACATCCTGCATCACCTCCAAGCAAGCCGTGACCAAACCACCCACTGAACATCCCAGAGGAAGCTGTTGAAGGACTCTTGGTGACACAAACACAACCGGCCCCCCTGCACACCTTCTCTACACCATCACAGCACTCAAGGGTATGTGTCTGTTGCAGCACCAGGCACTGCGCGGACAATCTGCTGCTGCACAAGGCTTCCTGTGCTGCCCGGCATGGTCCCACCAGCCCTGCAGTGAGGTGTGAGGAGTTCGGGTCCAGGAGAACTGGCCCAGATGATAATGATTGCTGCAGCCTGCTCAGCCCCTGCAGAGCTTGCGACCAGGCAGGACCATCACCTTGACGCAGCCAGAAATGCACCCTGCTCCCAGGGCTGTTCTGGGGTTTTGGGAGGTTGCTGTTAGGGGGAGATGTCACAGAGCACAGAAATGGTGCAGCAGTTACCATGGCTGGTGCCTGTCCAGCCCTCTCCGATGCCTGCTCGGAGGGGGTGTCCTCAGCCAGGCACACAGGGCTCTGTCCACAGGTGCACAGGTCCCAAGCCAACATCCAGGCAGAGGGACAGGAGACCTGCATGTCCCCCTGGGCTCATGCTGGCTCAGAGGGTGACAGCAGGCACAGACGAGAGTCAGAAAGTGCTGCTAAAGCCTCTGTTTCATGGGGCAGTGTGGGGAACCATGGGCAGGCAGGAGAGGCTGGGCAGCAGGTCAGCGCTGCCTGCATGGGGCTATGTCTCGTGGGGCTGTCACAGCTTCAGGGACGTCCTGTTACCAGCCTGTGCATGCAGTGATGAAGAAGGGAGCAGCCAGAGTCAGGCAGTGGCCTAGCTCCCAAGCCTTGCAGGAGCTGGCTGGACCACACAGCCGAGCCCTGGGGACAGGCAGTGAAAGGGCTGTGTGCCACCCTGCTCCTCTCCCAGGGCCCAGCACTCATGCTCTGTGAAAAGCCCTTTTGATTCAGCTGAGGTACTCATGCCTGTGAAGGGCAATGACCCAGGGTACCAGCCATCTCATGCCCTTCCTCCAAGGTGTGCAGTGCCAAGCAAGTCCCCCTGGTTTCTCCAGCACAGGGACCCTCAGCACTGTTGTCTGGGAGCTGGCAGAATGGGTGGAGACCAGTGGAGATCAGTGGACACCCCAGGGCAGGGATGGAGGATTCATCTGCAGCCCAAGACACTGACTGAAGAGGGGCTGAGACACTGCGGCAGGGTTAGTTCAGCCTGGGCTAGGCTCCCTCTGGGCTTTTCCCAGGCACTGAGAACACCAGCAATGACAGTCCCAGCTCAGCAGTGTGACCGACCACACTGGGCAGTGCTGTAGTGCCCACTTGTTGCTCCCTGAGGGAACATGCAAGGTCTCTTCCCCCATCACATGCCCAGAGGTGCGGAACAGGCTGTCCCCTTACCTGAACACATCACCCCAGCATCAGCAGCATGAATGCAGTTATGTTCACCCCATCCTCTGTGTGTGCAGTCAGACAGGGCAGACTCGGTGCCATTATAGCCAACGTTATCCAGCCAAATGGGGCCAGATCCTGGCCTGTTGCTCCCTGAGGGCACAGCCAGGTCCCTTCCCCTGTCCCAGACCCAAAGGTGGAAAACAGGCTGTCCCCTTACCTGAACATATCACTCCGGCGTCCTCAGCATGACCACAGTCCTGTTCACCCCATCCTCTGTGTGGGCAGTCAGACAGGGCCAACTCGGTGCCATTACAGGCAACATCATCCAGCCAAATGGGGCCAGATCCTTGCCCAAAATGTCCATATTGAGGAGCTCCAACAGCAGACCCACAACCCAGCTGCTTACAAACCACTGTCGCATCGTTCATGCTCCAGTAGTCATCACACACGGTCCCCCACTGGCCCTCATGTTTCACCTCCACTCTCCCAGCACAGTCGTTGTCGCCATTCACCAGCCTCACCTCTGCAGCCCCTTCAAACACCAACATGGCACCGGTCAGGAGAGCTCCAAGCCGCAGCACTGCAGGTCTGGGGGAACCCCCTGCCCAGGCCATGTCAGAGGTGCCAGGCTGGGAGCCCTCTCCCCTCCAGGCTGTCCCCAGTGCGGCACGGGGATCCCTTCTATCCCCACGGGCTGTGCAAGGCTGGGGGTGTGCAGGTCTGGCCCTGCTGGGTCATTCGCCATCCCACCGCACAAGGCACCTTCTCCCACCCCAACGGCCACCTGCCCCCTGCCCACGCACACCTGCACACTGTGCCCAGCCCTGCACAGGGCACCCGCTCTTCCCCAGCCCAGCACCCCCTGAACAGCCCTGTGTACACAGCCCTGCAGCTTCCCATGCAAACCACCTGCCCTGCCACCATCCAAACCCACCCCCACCCCCAGGGCTTTCCCTGTTCCCACCGAGACCATTCCAGTGATCCCCACACCCACATCCCCTCCTCGCCCCTGGTGTCAGCCCAGCCCTGCACTGGGACAGGCCCCCCAGGAAGGATGTCTCTCGACGCAGATGGCCCCGTCCCCTTCTCTCTGCGGGGCACAAACTGCCCTCATGGGCTCAGGGTCCCCTGGAACAAGGGGGCAGTGAGCAGCACACAAAGCCTCTGGGGTACCCCAGGGGCTGGCAGTGCCCTGGGGATCTCTGCCTGCTGCCATCCCCAGCTAGGCCACCACCGGCTCCAGAGGCACAGTGCTGGGGAACAGGGGGTCCCCAAAGGCTACCCCAGGACAGGGTGTCTCTGCGTCCAGCCAGGCACAGGCTGCCCCAAACACCGGAGCCCTGGAAAAGGACACGCTCTCTCCCACCCAGACAGGCAGGCACAGGCTCCATGGACTTGAGCACCTTCTGGCCCTCACCTCAGTAGCACCTGCAAAGAAACCCCATTCCCGGACACATCCCGATGGCCATGCTGCTACCCGCTGGGCCTGGGCTGGGGGACAATGGAACTGGCACTTACCGCTGCACAGCTGTACCCAGAGGAGCAGCCCCAGCATCCGAGGGGACAGGACTCCCTCTGTGCCCATCCTGAGCCTCCTGCCCTGCCAGCACATCCCTGCTCTGCCACACTCCCTGCCACGGCTCCTGGGGACTCCTGGGGACAATGACGACAGCAGGGCAATATATCTCTGCAGATGCCAGCCCAGCTACAGGACGAGCCAATCAAAGCAGCAGGGCCTTTTTCGACATTATCGGGAGCTATCTCCCCTCCGACACAGCCCGGCCCTCCAATGAACTTCTCCAGCGCCATTCATGACCATATATGAGAGACGGCTCTGCTACAGGTGTCACGTCACCGTGGTGGGGGGCCGTCACAGGACAGGGCTGCTTGTGTGGGGGTAAGTGGATTTTTCACCCCCTGAACCCTGCTTTCTCAACCAGGAGCAATGAGCATCTCCTATGCCAGTCACAGCCAAGAGCCCAAGGTGAGAGTGTCCAGCCACCCTCGTGCCGTGGGAAGCACAGGGCTGGGGCTGCGCCGGAGGCTGTGTCAGGAAGGGAAGGAAACAGCCCCTGTCCCTGCTACAGACCCCGCTGTGCTGGGAGCAGCAGCTGGGAAAGGGCCTTAGCCCAGGCCAGAGCCCCGTCCCAGGAGTGCTGGCTCACCCTTCCTTCCCTGGAGAGCCCCATGGAAGGTCCCTCGCAGGAGCCGGAGCTGGGACATGTCCCTGCCCTGGCAGCAGACGTGCAGCCCAGAGGCTCAGACAGATCCCTGACTGTCAGCGTGTCACCGAGGGGCCGTTATTCCCCGCGGGCGCATCGGGAGCTCCAGCCTGCAGGTGCACAAACCACAGCCCACGTGGCCTCGCAGCACTCCCCACGCTCCCCCCGCAGCGCCCAGGCAGGAAGTCTGTGGTTTCCTCCTGGCGCCGTGCCCAGGCACATCCCTGCGGGGTCCCCGAGCCACCCCCACCCCGACTGCTCCAGCCAGGGCTGCAGGGGCTGCTCCTTCGGCCTCGCAGGCACGGGGCCGGGCAGCTCCCGTCCTCCGTGAACCCCTTGTGAGAGCACACGGCCGCTCTGCACCGAGCCCCACAGCCATGGGGTGCCATCGGTGACGTGACCACGGCCACTGCTGTGTGCTCAGGGTTATCCTGACAGTGACCTCACACCCTCCTACTGCTGGCACTGTGTGTGCATGCGTTACAGTGTCACACGTGTGTGCAGTGTATGGACTTCTGCTGATGATGGTTCTTCCAAAAAGCCGTATTTGGGCATGGTCAAAATATTGTTTTGGTGACATCAGAAGCACCTACAGAAGCTATGTGCCAGTTTCTGGCCTACCAGCTACTCAGGCAGCAGTGACATCACAAGCTCATGCACAGCCCCTGGCCTATCTGCTACTCAGCCACAGAGGATGTCATAGCATCTACCTCTGATATTGGCCTGCTCCTGGCCTATCGGCCATTCAGGCACCAATGACCTCAAAACCACCTACAGAATCTACGGGCCTGCTCCTGCCCTACCAGCTCCTCAGGCAGCAGTGACATTAGAAGAAGCACCTACACATGCCATGGGCCTACTCCAGGCCTATGAGCTACTCAGACATGACATGAGACACATGAAAGACCAGAGACGACCATCCGCAACTCCAAAACCCTGTTGCCCCCCAAGGACCAGAGAACCCCACGACCTTGGTGTCCCTCAAACCCCAAACCACAAGACCTTGATGTCCCTTAGGGACCATCAATGACTACCCCAAACCCCAAGACCTTGACGTCCCTCAAACCTCAAGACCTTGATGTCCCGCAAAGACCAGAGATGATCTTCCCCATTCCCCTGCCCCTTCCCGACATGTTGGGGGGGGCTGATGGCCTACCTCAGCACTTCGTTTCTGCAGTACCCCCACCAGAGAGGACCACAGGCTGTCCCACTGCCGGAGGCCTTACTTCACCTTGGGGTTTAATTGGCCCTGCCTGAAAAAACCCGTCAGCAAGAAGGCCTTTTGCCACAAGATCAAATGTTGGGCCTGGCAGCTCCGTCAGCACCCCCCTGCAGTGAGGGGACCTCTCCAGCCAGGTAGGGTGGGGTGTCCCCCTCTTCTACCCCCATGTTTGTACCCCCATTTATAGCCCTTCCATTTATTACCCCCCATTTTTAGCCCCACCATTTATTTCCCCCCCTTTTTAGCCCCTCATTTATCATCCCCATTTATAACCCCCTCATTTATCACCCTGAATTATACCCCCCAAATTATAGCCCCTGTTTATCCACCCCATATATACCCCCTGTTTATACCCACCATCTATTACCCTCCCCATATATATCCTCCTGTATACCCCCATATATACCTCTCCCTGTATATTGTCTGTATACCTCCATATACACCCCTCCCCATATACACCCGCCCCATATGCACCCCTTCCCATATGGAACCCCCATTTATAGCCCCGATTTACAACCCCTTTTTTAACCCCCCCATTTATAACCCCATTTACAACCATCCGCACATATACCCCCTGTATATACCCCCATATATATACCCCCCGTATATAACCCCATATACACCCCTGTATATAACCCCATATACATATAGTCGGCATACATAGCCCCATATATACCCCCCTATATATACTCTCCATATATAAACCCATATCGTTTCCATATAATCCCCTTCCCATATATATGCCTCCCCTTACATAGCCCCTATATATACCCCCCATTTACCCCCACTCCTGTCCCACAGGGGAGCCAGAGGAACTTGGGGACCCCCGCTGGCGGCAGCGCTGCCAGGTCAGAGTTTGGGGGTTCCTCGGGGGGGATGGGGGGAGCACCCCCATGGACCCCCCCAGGTTGCTCTGTGGAGCCACCAAACTGCCCCAGGGACCACCAAATTACCCCTGCGGACACCAAATTACCCCCGGGTAATCCTAAAATGCCCCAGGGACTCCAAAACTGCCCCAGGGAAACAAAAAGTACCCCAGGGTCCTCTCAACCTACACCAGGAACCCAAAAATTACCCCCAGGGATTCCAAAAGTGCCTCTGGGACCCCCCAAATTCCCCAAGGGATCCCCAACTTCCCCAGGGATTCCCCAAACTAATCCCAGGGACCCCCAACATCCCTAGGGTACCCCGAACTGCCCCCAAGGATCCCAAATTAGACCCAGGGACCACAAAACTGCCCCTAAAGCCCCTTGAACTATCATCATGGACCCCCAAAACTACCCCAGGGACCCCCAAACTGTCCCTAAGATCTGTTAAATTGCTTCCAGGGACACCACATTAGGCCAGGGACCCACAAAACTACCCCTAAAGCCCCTCAAACTACACCCAGGGACCCACCAACTGGCCCAGGAGCCCCAAACCACCCCAGGCACCACAAAATTGCCCCAGCGACCCTGAAAATACCCCCAGTGACCAGGAAACAACCTCAGGGACCCCCAGATTACACCCAAGGACACCCCCAAACTGCCCCAGGCACCCCAAAACTGCCCCGGCACACCCCATCTTCCCCAGGGACTCCCAACATCTCCAGGGAGCCCCACATTACACCAAACCGCCCCAGGGACCCCACAAACTGCCCCAAGGGACCCCCAACAGATACCCAACTACCCCAGGGTCGCCAAGAATTACCACAGGGCTTCCACAAATCACCCCCGAAAACCCCCCAAATCCTATCGCTGCTATAGACCCCCCTCCTCCACCTGCTAAAGAACCCACATCCCTACGTAGCCCCCACCCCACCCCCCGGATCCCCATCCTCCCCCATAAGCAGTGACTGGGAGGCAGACCCCAAAGATGAAGATTTATGGGTGGAGCTGAAAAGGCTGTGGGAAATGAAGTTGGAGGTCACAGGGAGGTTTTGGGGGGAACCCCCACACTATTGAACCATCTCCGTCCTCTTGCTGGGCTCAGGGTCTGTACTGGGGGAACATCCAGACATGCATGGGCTCACACATGCCCACACCCTGGCAGACCCCAGAGCAGGGCTGTCTGCAAACCCTCATGGGGGCCATGGCCAAGGCAGGGAAGGGGTAGGGTGCTGGGGTGGGCACTCAAAGCTGGGTGGCTGCAGGGGAATGAGGCACTGAGGTCGCTTGTGGGAACTGTGCCGGGAGGATGTTTCCCCAGCCCTGAATGCACCCTGTCCCAAGTGGTGGTTGCACAGCAGAGGTCTAGGGCCACATGTGGGGATGCAGGTGTGGGCCAGCCCAGGGACAGGGACAGCGATCTCAACAAAAGCCACGATGCTGCAAGAACCTCCCACACTGATGGAAACCCTAAATTGCCCTCAATCCCCAGCCAGGCACGGCTGTCACCCCAGTCAGTGCGATTGCTGCGGAGACCCAAGAGACATGCTGGGCTGGGAGGTGCAGGGCAGCCAGGACTGACCCCAGCACTCCCAGGAACCTCTCTGCAGCCACAGCAGCTCTCCACAGCTGGGACAAGACTCGCTGATGCTCTCTCCATGGCCAGGGGTCTCTTGGGGCTGTAGCCACTGGCACTGCCTGCTGGGAACCCCAGACCTAGTTCTGAGCCCCAGTGCCCTGCACCACAGCTCTTAGCACCTCCCTTCCCATGCCACCATCCTCTCTCAGGAGCACCACCAAGTGCATTACTCCCTGACCAGGTATGCAGAGGAGCTGCTGGAGGTCTTCTCTGCTCACCCTTTCTGACCAAAACCCTGCCTCGGTGTCAGCCCCCAGGCACCACCACATTCCCTCTGTGTTAGGTGCTGGGTGTCTCCACATGCCCTCCTCTGAGCCCAGGCAGGGACCCCCAGGGTGTCTCTCTGCTCACAGCTGGCCACAATGCCTGGCTGTGCAGTCACAGGGAGGGGATCTTGGTGTTGCCACACTTGGAGAGAAGGTTGTGGCTGCCCTTGTTCACAGTAGGCATGAGGATGTGTCTGGCAGTCAGGAAGGAAAGACAAGGACAAGAGACAATGAGGACAAGAAGCAGGCAGGGAAATTTCAAATGAGGTTTAAGGAAAAAACCCACATCTTTATAGTTGATTATGTCTGGGTCTGGGGCCCAGACATTCTCAAAACTCAAGTGGAGAAAGCACTCACCAACCTGATCTAACGGATAAGCTCCCCCTGCTCAGAGCAGAGCGTAGCACTGGACACCTCCACTGCTTCCTTCTGACTCTTCTTGGCAGCACCTCTGGAGATGGCCTAGTCTAGTCTAGAGCGGGATGCCCAAAACAGGCTCCAGCTGGATTTTGAATATCTCCATGCATGGACACTCCACAACCTCTCTGGACAACCTGTTCCAGTGTTCAACCACCCTCACAGCAGAAAAGTGTTTTCTTGGGTTGAGATGGAAGTTCCTGTGCTTCCCGTGCTACCCGTTGTCTGTCACTGGGCACCATGGAGAAAAGCCTGGCTCCTTCTTCTTCATTCCCTCCCGTCAGGTATTGATACACATGGACAAGATCCCCATGAGCCTTCCCTTCTCCAGGCTAAAAAGTCCCAGCTCTCTCAGCCTCTCCTCCTGAAGGATGCTTGTGTGCCTTCATCATCTTTGTGGCCCTTTGCTGGACTCCCTCCAGTCACTCCATGTCTCTCTTGTACTGGGCAGCCCAGCACTGGACACAGCACTCCACACGTGGCTTCAGCAGTGCTGACTAGAGGGGAAGGATCACCTCTCTCCACCTGCTGGCAAACCTCTCCTGAACACAGCCCAGGAGGCTGTCGGCCTGCTTTGCCACACAGCCGCACTGCTGGCTCGTGGCCAGCTTGTTAGCCACCACGACCCCCTGATCCTTCTCTAGAAACCTGCTTTTCAGGCAGTCAGCCCCCAGCCCCCAGTACTGGTCCATGGCGTTATGCCTGCCCAGGGGCAGGACTTTGTCTTTCCCTTTGTTGAACTTGATGAGCTTCCTCTCTGCCCACTTCTCCAGCCTGCCCACGTCCTTCTGAGCGGCAGTGCAACCAGCCGCTGTACCAGCCACTCCTCCCAGTTCTCTATCATCCACAAACCTGCTCACGATGCCCCTGGTCCCATCCTCCAGGACTCCAATCAAAGGCTGAATAGAACGGGACCCACATCAACCCCTGGGCTACACCCCTGGTGATTATCCTCCAGCTGGACTTTGTGCCACTGGACACAGCCCTCTGGGATTCAGGCACTTTTCCATCCATCTCATTTTCCACTTCTCTAGTCCATACTTGCTCCGCTTGTCTACAGGGGTATCATGGGAGACAGGCTGACAGCTCCCTGCATTCTCCTTCCTGCCCTGCTTCAACATAGGGTTTACATTTGCTTTCTTCCAGTCCTCAGGAACCTTGCCCAATCCCCATGACCTTTCCAACATGATGTCAAGTGGCCTTGCAGTGACATCAGCCATCTTCCTCAGCACTCACCAGTGCATCCCCTCAGGTCCCAAGGACTTATGCACGTGCAGTTCCTTTAAATGTTCCCTAACCTGGGTAAGTTGCACCAAGGGTAAGTCTTCCTTGCCCTGCCTCTGGTCTTGGGGTCCTGGCATTCCTGCAGGTTGTTCTTACCAGTAAACTCAGAGAGGAAGAAGGCATGGCCCTTTCTTGGCCCTTTCTGTGCTGTTTGTCACCAGGGCCCCTGGCCCATATAGCAGCAGGCACACATTTTCCCGAGCCTTCCTTTTGCTGCTGGTGTCGTTCTTAAACCCTTTCTTCATGCCCTTCATGTCCAGATTGAATTACCAGATTGAGATCGAGATGGACTTTGCCTTTCCTCACACTCTCGCTGAATGGTTGGGAGGTTCTTGGTGCCCTCCAGAAGCCTCCTGAGTGTCTTGTGCCCTGCTGTGCTGCCCCTCAGGCAGACGTCTGACTGGGTAATGTCCCCCATGAGGACCAGGGCCTGCAAATGAGAACCTGCTTCTACTTCTCTGAAGAACGCCTCATCTGCTGCTTCTTCTTAATATGGTTGGTCCATAGCAGACACCAACTACAACGTTATACACGTTGCTCTGCCCACTAATCCTCATCCAGCAGCTCTCATCTGGCTCATCACCTGGCACTAGGCAGAGCTCCATCCTGTCCTTCTGCTCACTCACATACAGGACAACTTCCTCTCCTCACCGACCTGCCCCGTCCTTCCTAAAGAGACTGCTTCCATCCATGGCTACCCTCCAGTGATGTGAGCTATGTGGCTGTATCTTGGGTACCTAAGTGAGATTATAGCTCAGGAATTGCCCACACTGTGTGCATTCCTGTCAAGACACATCAGAGGTGTGCCCAGCCATGCTGATTTCCCTGCTGGAGAAATGAGATTGAGGGCTACTTGACAGGTGCCCACAAACAGCCCTGGTTGAACCCTTTGCTTCACCTCCAACTTCCTTCTTCCATGTTTCCCCCAGCCCAGGTTCTTCCCTTTGGTCATCCTCCAACCCTCCCACACAAGAAGCCCACCTCTGTTTTCCCTTTGCCTACTGTCCCTGGTTTGCTTGCCTGGTGCCCTCTGTTGGTGTTTCTGGGATGGCTGCATTGCGAATTCTTACTTTGGTCTGCAAGTCTGTTAGACTAGGACCTCCTTTTATTATCCGTCTTGTCCTGCAGTTCCTCATGCTGTCATCTTGTTAGAGGCACCACAGGACAGGGTGGCCAACAGAAACCTCACCAAGTTTTACAAGGAGAAGTGGCCAGTCCTGCATCAGGAGCAGAATAACCCCATGAATCAAGGCAAGCATGGAGCTGACCAGCTGAGGAGTGAGCCTGAGGAGAAGGCGTGGTTGCTACAAGGGATGCTATAGGAAGCCAGTGCAGCATGTTGACCACGAATCAGGCCAGCTGCATATGGGGCTGAATTAGGAGGAGTGTGGCCACCCAGAGAAGGGGAGTTAGCTCCTCCCTTGACTCAGCAGGGGTGTGGCCACATCTGAACTAATCTGTGCTGGGGTGGGGCTCCATGTTCTGCAAAAGTAGGGAGGACCTGGAGAAGGTGCAGAGGACATCTGCCAAGATGGGGTGAAGGGGCTGAATCCCATGACTTGTGTGCAGAGGCTGAGGGACCTGGGCTGCTTTGGCCTCCTGATGTAGAGGCCAAGGACAATGTTGTCATGGCCTGCAGCTGCTTGAAGGGTGCTTTCAGAGAGGATGAAGATTTCCTTTGTAGAGGAAACAGCATGAGAAAGGAGAAGGTTTGGAGTCTGAGCCTGGGCATGAGGAAAAAGGAAATGTCACTTGAAGGGTAGTGCTATGGTGCAACCGGGCACTGGGGGTGGTGGTGTTTGTCTGTGTTACAAATGCCCTGGGGCACCTTCCCCAGCTGTCCATGCCACCAAAGACAACAGACCAGCCTCCTCTCTCCTGTGTCTGCAAGTCTCCGCTGCCTTCCACAAGCCCTGACTCTGCACCAGCAACCCCCTGGTGTGAGTCCTCACCCTGCATGGTCAGGCAGCTCAGCTAACTTCAGTGTGTTCCTCTCCCAAGTAGTTTCCAGCCCAGCCCTGTCCCTCTCTGGTGGTCCCCAGCACTTTCCGTCCCCTACCCATCTTTCTCTTTCCTGTCCAGCCCAGAAAAGCAGCCCATTCTGGGCTGACCCCATGGCAGTGCCCACTGATGGGTACTGCAAAGCTCTGCACACTCAACCCCACAGCCCCAGCCCCTCTGAAGCTCACAGTAGCTCCTGCCAGAGAGGCAGAGAGGTGTCTCAGTCCCAGGGCTGAGGGCCAGCGATGGCAGGAGGAGATGGAGGCCAGTGTCTGCTCCTGTCTCCAAGACAGCCTTATTGTTCACGGCCAGCAAACCCCTCTGTGCCAGCCCCACTCCCAGGAAAAGGCTCCTGGCCCAGGGCATCCTCAGGCTGCTCCAGCCACCCAAGCAATAGAGAAGCCTGCCCGAGCTGGTGCATTCAGAAATAGATATCTCTTTGTCATTTATTCCCTCCTAGAAGCACAGAGTTGCTGCTTTCCCAGCTCCAGACATGTCCCTGCCCCCAGAGAGCCTTTCACCAGGGAAGTTTATCCACGCTGGCCTGACTTGCCGCTCCTTCCTCCTCCCTGTGCCCTCCACAGGGTCCCGCGCTGTTGGTATTGCTCTGCAGAGCGAGCGGGCTGTGGTGCCTGAAAGCCATGGGGTGAGAGTCCCAGGCAGATCCCTGTTGATCATTCACCATCTCTGGGGGAGCTGGGCACCCACAGGTGAAGGTTCAGCCCAGGCCCATTCTCTAACACATTGCCACATGCCCTCCTCCCCTCATCCCATGGGGAGAACCCAAGCAAAGCAGCACGGCATTGTGGGGGCAATTTCTTCAGCCTGAGCTCAGCTTTGGAAGAAGAGCCCAACCTCCAGACACCACCATGAGGAAATCCCCTTTTATTACAGAGGTGCGACACGAGAAGCCAGCTGTACCATTGTGCCAGACACACGTGAACAGGCCTCTGGGTCAGACAGGCTGGGTTCATGCCTCTGGGGAAGTGGAGTCGATGCAGACATGGACAAACATGGTCATCACAGATAAAGTGGCCAAAGCACAGGAGGTTCCCAAGTTGAATTTGAAATCACTTCTGAAGAGACGTGAGCAGGCTATTGCTGCTGAGAAAGAGCTGATTGAATCAGCTTCTTCAATGTGTCTTTAAGCTCCTGGTTCCTCATGCTGTAGATGAGGGGGTTCACAGCTGGAGGCACTACTGAGTACAGAACTGCCACCACCATATCCAGCAATGGGGAGGAGATGGAGGGGGGCTTCATGTAGGCAACCATGGCAGTGCTAATAAACAAAGAGACCACGGCCAGGTGAGGGAGGCACATGGAAAAGGCTTTGTGTCGTCCCTGCTCAGAGGGGATCTTCAGCACTGCCCTGAAGATCTGCACATAGGACAGCACAATGAAAACAAAACACACAAAATCCACAAATATACTAACCACAATAACCCACACTTCCCGGAGGTAAGCATCTGAGCAGGAGAGCTTGAGGATCTGGGGGATTTCACAGAAGAACTGGTCCAGGGCATTGCCTTGGCAGAGAGGTATTGAAAATGTATTGGTAGTGTGCAGCACAGCATAGAGGAAACCACTGCCCCAGGCAGCTGCTGCCATGTGGACACAAGCTCTGCTGCCCACGAGGGTCCCATAGTGCAGGGGTTTGCAGATGGCCATATAGCGGTCATAGGACATGATGGTGAGGAGAGAAAACTCTGCTGACATGAAAAAGACAAACAGAAAGACCTGGGCAGCACATCCCAGGTAGGAGATGGCCTTGCTGTCCCACAGGGAATTGGCCATGGCTTTGGGGACAGTGGTGGAAATGGAGGCCAGGTCGAGGAGGGAGAGGTTGAGAAGGAAGAAGTACATGGGGCTGTGGAGGTGGTGGTTGCAGACTACAGCGGTGATGATGAGTCCATTGCCCAGGAGGGCAGCCAGGTAGATGCCCAGGAAGAGCCAGAAGTGCAAGAGCTGCAGCTCCCGTGTGTCCATGAATGCCAGGAGGAGGAACTCGGTGATAGAGCTGCTATTGGACGTTTGCTGCCTCCAGGCATGGGGACCCGTGCAAAGAGGAAAAGTCATTGACAAGTTAGGGGAGACTTTTCTGAGCAAAACCAAAGCCATTTCCTGAAGACCCTCCCCTTGCTACAGACCTCACCCCTCCATTTCCCTTTCCTAGGACACCTTCCTTCAGCTCCATGGCTGAAGCTCTGGTTTGGTGCTGGTTGAATGTGGCGTGAGGAGCTGGGCCTCTGGCCACTGGCTGCTGAGGTGTCAGCCCTGCTCTTCAGCAGTGAGTTCATGGGAATGGTGGAAGCAGCGGCCAGTCCTGGTGTTCAACTTTGTCAGATGAATCCACCCATAACAGAAGGGCTTGTCAACATCTGAATCCCAGTGCTAAGGAATGAAGATTGCAGAAAGCAGACTGAAATTTGTTGTGTTGTTTGTTTTTTGTTTTAAATTTGGGGGAAATTTTTATATTATTCCCCCCATCTGATTTGAGGATTGTAGTGGGATGTCCTAGTATTTCTGTTGCCCTCAGGGAGAACTGAGGGAATCCTGCAAGGCAAGAGGATTGCCATTGGATTAGAGCAGAGTGAGGGGACCTGGTCTGTCCTTCAGACCGAGATGCCTTGGGCTTGCACCTTTCTGAGACTGAGGGCGATCACACTGCTCTGTTTGCGTGAAAAGCCAGCAGACACTGCTGAGAGCAGAGGGATCCACTGCAGACTGCTAAATGTCTCACCCTTTCTCAACATCTCAGCAACCCACTTCTAGTCAATGACACACACGGCTCATTTCACCAACCAACAGCATTTCCTTGGTCATAGCAGCACTGTGCTTACGGGATGGTATGGGACAGATTTGCATTCTTGAGGGCAGCTCACAGCTTGGGGAAGATACCAAAAGGAGATCCGTAAGATTTTTCATGATGGTATGTCACTAAGGGAAAACCAGCTCATTCCCCAGCCCCACAGGCTGCATTGCCCACAGCCTCACAGATGAGAGGAAAGCTGGGACACTTGTTCCCATGGACACACCTGCACAAAAGGACCCACAAGATCAGTGTGTGACTCTGCAGCTGAAACTCCCATCCCCAGAGAGCCTGACAGCAAGAACAGGATAACAACAGCAATAACACAGACAAGTGGAGAAACAAGGAAAAATACAGTGAGGGTCTGGCTGAGAGAGGCGAGGGGAGAGGCAGCCGGGCACTCAGGACAGCGTTGCCCTTACCCAGCTGTGCACGCCACCTCCCAGACACCAACATTGCCAGGCAGTTGGTGTCAGCCCCTGTGCTCTGCAGAGGGAAGTGGGCATGTGGCTGGAGAGCTGCAGCACGGCTCTGCTGGAGCTGTGGCTGCAGAGGAGGTGGTTCATGCCTTGAACACCACTGCCCTGAGGGCAGAGGCTTTGCTGGGTGGGAGAGGAGGCAAGGGGGCTTGCTCAGAGGAAGGGGTCTGTGATGGAGGGGATGTTACGGAGTTTTCTGAATTCTCCTTCTACAACAAATCTGGTTTAAGTTTCGTCTCCTTCCCTGATCGTAATCCTGCTGCCTGGAGATTTTCCTCCTGGGAAGTGATTCCCTGGGCCATGTCTTTTCCCTGTCAGCACTCACAGACCCCATCCCAACCTCTGTGCACTCACCTTGGCCCTACAGAAACCTGCCTGTTTGCAGGGCACTGCCTGGGCACGTGTTCCTGTTTGGAGGTTCAAAAGGGCTGGTGAGAACAACCCTGATGGGTCAAGCAAATGTGATGCTGGTGCTGTCCATAGGTAGAGGAGGGGCGGAAGGCAGTTTAGGAGGCTATTAGCAGACCTGCTGACCCCGCAAAGTTACAGCTCAGGAGTCTCAATGACTTGTCCAAGCTTGACAGGTCCTTTTCTATTTCTCTTTCCCTCCCCCACCCCAACCCCCGCTCCTGTTCCCTGCCCTCCAAGTAGGAAACTGAAAACACAGACTCAGGAAATCTCTTTCTTGTAAACTGCCTTGACCTTCCTCTTGAAACACCCCCTTGGAAGTTTCCTAGTGGTGATCTGGAGCTGTGAGCAGCCCTGAGTGATGCAGCAGACAGACCCTGCCCTGCCAGAAATTGTTCCTTCCACCCACAGCTTCTTTCTGCAGTGCTATAGGGAGCTCCCCGGGCAGGCTGAGTGCTGACCCTGGCAGGTGGCAGAGTCCCTGCCCTGGCACACAGCCCTCTGGGGCACAGGGACGCTGAAGGACAGCCCTGGGCACCCTTGGCTGCACACACACACATTCACAGCCCTGTAGCTGTCCCTGGGAGAAGGCAGCTGAGATGCCCTGTCCCTCTGATGGTGCAGCAGGGAAGCCCTGCTCTGCAGCATGTCCTCCTCTACGCTAGACGAACTGTGGAAGTCCTCCTGACTGTGGGATGTGCCAGCGTTTGGAGATCCTTCCACAAACTGCAGATACATTCCCTGTCATGCAGGTACTTACCATGTAGAGGGCTGTGAAGATTTCTCCCCCAGCGAGCTCTCAACTTTCCTCACAGCCCAGACTGCCTTTAAGCTCTCTCTGCCCTGCTCCTCTCCCCTCGGTGCCTGCAGGCTGTGCCCTCAGCCCTGCTGTGCTTTGCAGAGCTGCTGCTCCTGGGCAGAGCTGTCTCTCTGCAGCTCTGCCCACTTGCCATGAGCTCCCTCTGTCCCAGGAGCCTGGCCCAGCTCAGAAGCAGAGGACCAGCCCAAGGTAGCAATTTGTCTGCCCCCTCCGGGTTCCCTTGATTTGTGGCTGGGGCTCCAGGGGAACCTACTGTGGAACAAGCTGAAGGAATCACTGATGTTCCCTCTCTCAGCTGGGGTGAGACACTTCGTTCCAGCAGTGGCATTTCTCTGCTCAGAGACAGAGTTGGGTCGAAATATCAACTTTTCTTGGCCCATCATTAGACAGGACAGCCAGACAGACACAGGCAGGGATCTCTTTTTGCCCTGCTGAGGGAAGGGATTCAGCTGAGTCAGTCAAGGCATCCTCTCCTTGGTTTGTAGTCCTGGGGCTGGAAGGGGACTCAGCTCCCTGCCATGCACACCACCAACCCACAGGAGGTGGGATGCCTCTTGCCTCTCTTCAGGTGGTCATTCAATAGACCCCTGCATGTGAGCTCCTTCTCTCAGATCCCATGGAAATTAATGGTGATGGAGGCCAGGAGTGAGCTGTTCAGATGCAATTGTGTGGTGACATTTGAGGGGCCAGAGGTGGTCAAAGATATGTGCAGGTAATAGAGACAGATCGAAGATAGGTGCAGGCAGATGTAGAGACAGGACACCACCTGGGGGCATCTTCTTGGAGGCCCTTGGGAGTTTCCTGTGGCCAACTGAAATGACAGCTGATGCCCAAATTAAGGGCAACTGAACCTGTCCCCACTCATTATGTTTAGGGTGGCCTATATCCATATGATGGAATGAAGTCATATGCCATATGAGAGCCCAGTCTCACTCTTCCTTCTTCTCCATCTGTTGGATTTACTAGGTCTCCACTCACTGCATTGGCAGTTGCCTCATGTTCATCCCCACATTGCCTTTCAGAATTCAGGGTATCTACTCACTTTAATGTTCCAATCCAGTCCCACAGAGCTCCCTGAGATGCCAGGGCTGGCAGGGACAGCACAGGACCTGCAGGAAAGCAATTCCCACTCAGGGCGGGTGCACGACAGACAGCCTTGACGGCATTGCAGGGAGTGCGATTGATGCCTGTGTGCCAGGGACTGTTGCCATCAGTCACAGGCATCGGTCATCAGATGCCATCGGAGAAGCAAGGTCTGTCCCTTCTCTGGCACAACAGCTGCATGCATTGCCTGAACACAAAGCACCCCACACTGGGGTCTTTACTCACTCCCTTGAGGATTCCATCAAGGAACAGACCAATGATTTTAACAGTGTGCCTGCATACATCTTGTCTTCAAGGACAGCATAATCCAAGCACAGACATGCTTCCTATTAAAACTTAGTTGAAACTCAAAACGGCATTCAAGGGCATTAAGATGAGCTGTTGCTACCTCAGGAACAGCTAAAGAAGAGTCAGAAATACTGTGAGACCACTGCTACATTTCGTAAGAGTAGGTGTAGATAGATGTGAGCTACTCTACGTCCTCTTTGCCTCAGTTCCCACCAGCGAGGTCTCCCAGGCCTTTCTGCTTTGAGGCAGAACTCTGGAGGAGAACAACCAGCAGTGGATGGGGATCAAGCCAGGGGTTACTTGAGCAAACTCCACCCTTACCACTCCATGGCACTGGAGGGGCTGCATCCAAAGGTGCTGAGAGAATGTTTTTCACCACTGGTTCATTATAATTGGAGTAAGAAAGGCACTCAGACTCTGTGAGGTATCATTTAAAATGCTGTTCATCAGCACTAACACTATAAAGAGAGAATCATGCAGATAATCTCAGGTCCCTTTTAGATGGTGGGACCCCAGGTGGTGTAGCATTGAACAGGCCTCTGACCCACCCGCAGCATGCCATGCGGACCCCACCCATAGAAGACATTCCCCTGTTTGGATCATTCAAGCTGCTGTAGGAATTTCTTACCAAAAAAGAACTCTTCTCATCATCTCTACAGTCTAACAGAAATGATGTTCTCATGAGAAATTCTTGCTGCCTTGTTAGCTACAGGCAAGGCCACGCAGGAGGCGTAAGGACCAGTACTGAGGGCCAGGCTCCTGTGAGACAATGTGTTCCTGAAGTTGTCCTGCGGCCAAGGGCTCTGTTCTGCACAGCACAGGCGTGAAGGCCAGGCTGTACGTGCAGTGCCGCACAGCTCAATGGACAATGGTCTTCTGGTCAGGGTCACTGCTCAGGTTTGCCTGTTAGAAGTCTGCACTCCACCCTGGTGCCAGAGCTGAGCTGCTGCGGTCCAAATGTACATAGGCAGGAGAAGGTGGATCACAGGCAGGAGGAGCTGGAGCCCCATGGCTTGTCACACAATTGTGACGGTTTTGGATTAAATGAGATGTGGTGGGACTGCTTGCTCATATGGGGTTCTGCAATGGAGGAACGCAGGCTCCGCTGGAGAGACTGGCAGGCAGGATGAGTATGGGGGATGCCCCCCGTGTTGAGGGGATGGCCCCTGTGTTCTCTTCCTGTGGAGGAGGACAACCAGCGGTGGATGGGAATCAACTCAAGGGTGACTTGAGCAAACTCAACAGAAATGGAGATGGGTTTTTTGACCAGATCCCTGAACGCAAGTATTGGTACGCCATGACACCTGAGATTCCCTTTTTTTGGTCCAGAGGAGTATGACGCTGTTGTGCATGGAGTGATGCACTTCACTCGTAAAAGAGAAGCAAAAAAGTACTTGATTGATATAAAACAGTGCATAGAGGCCAGGATGAAACTGTCAGGGAGACCCTGCTGTTGAGTCCTGAGGTTCAGAAAGGACCCCCTTGCTTCCTAAACTCCTTCTCAGAGAGGAGTCTAGGTGCGGCTAGTTCCAGTCTTTGTGTCAGACTTGGTTAATGATCCATGTCTAAAGGATTATATATGCACAATCAATCCTTTCTATCGCTTATCTAAGATTGCAATATTTAGCATGCTATTCGTCACTAACCAAGTATCTGTTGCAGCAAGGAATCTCTCAGTGTCGAGGACTAACCTTAAGAGGCGTCCCGGCTCAAGGGGAGATCCTGGTGTGCAGCCCGCTGCCATGCAGGAGAGCTCCAAGGGCTCTTGGGCTGCTCACTATTTATGGGGGTAAGATGATTGACTCATAGTCACATTTGCATACCAACCACAGATTTTAGTTTCTTTACTGTGGTTAGGTGGGCGCATTGCGCAATAACCCCTGGCTATTGTGTTGTTACCCGTTTCCCGAATCCACTTTGAGCCAGATGCAGCCATCGTGAGCACATGCATGTATTACGACTGCCACTCCTGGTTATCATTTGAGCAGGGTTACAGGAGATAAAGGTCAGGTTGGGGGGCCGGGGGGGTAACACACCGTCACACTGCACCCCATGCCTATAGTCAATTCATCTTATTCTCTACAGCGTGGTGGTACAGTCACCTCTTGCCGCTGTGCCATAAATAGTATATAGATAATTTATGCCTTTCAGACCCAGAGTAACTAGATAGTGAAGTATTGCTATTTGCTATGTATTAGCTTGTATGTTTTGGGTGGTTGGAGTTGGGTTATTTGTTTTATCCTGTAGACACATCAGTGTTAGTTAGTAAAATCACAATGGGGTGAAGCATGAGATTAAAAACTCCCGTTGCTGTTGGTGACCATCCAAGAAGAGTTTCCCACCAATGGTGTTCCCCATCCTTCTTCACTCTTTCCAAGACATGGAATATCTCTTCTGTGTCATGATGAGCGGTGATCAGAGGTTTGTGTCCATTGTTTTACATGCATTCTAGCAGTTGACACAGGTGATCATGTTGTGGTATTTTCTTCACCACTGTAAGATGCATTCCGATGCGGGTAGGCAATAAATCTGACTCAATGTATAATTAGATCATAACAGTTGATAAGACCTAACAGGAGCTGAATAACTGAAGTCACATCCCATCATTTTTGAAAAGTTACAAACACAAATATGTGAGCGATCGCTTGTATCTACACTAATGTTATCTAGGAATATAAAATCACAAAGAATGCTCATAAAAAGACTATTGATGGGGTAAGATGATTTACTCATAGTCATATTTACGTACCAACCACAGATTCTAGTTTCTGCAGGGCGTGCATTGCACAATAGCCCTCGGCTATTGTGTTCTTATCTGTCTCCTGAATTCACTTTGAGTCGGATGCAGCCATCATGCGCAGATGCATCCATTGTGACCACCAGTGCTAGTTATCACCAGAACAGGGTTACAGGAGACAAAGGTTGGGGGCGGGGGAAGCAGGGTAGGCCAAAGCATCCCAGTGGAGACAACGGATTGCTCTCTCTTGAGTAGAAAAGGAAGCCTGGACAATTGCACCCAAGCTGTCCAGTGCTGGGGAGAATGAGAAATGAGTAGGTCTGGATACTGTAGAGGCTGCAAAGGACGTGCTCCTGCAACCCAGAGATGGTGGGATGAATGCAGATTTGGCTATTCAAAAGAGAGTATTTCATTCACTTTTTCTCTTTGCTTCCCTCTGTGAATTGAGGCAACTTGTGACTTCAGCATGGGACTTGCTGTGTGCCAAGACGGAATATGGACAAACAGAGTCGGAAGCAGGGAGTGCTTTTGGGTTTCTTGGGATCTGTGCTTGACACAAAAATGTGTTTTCTATAGGTCTAAGGCTATCCACTGTGGAGAGTGGACTTCAGGGGAAGTAATGTGCACTTAATAGACAGCAGAGGAGTGCATTTTATTTTTTATTGCACCATGCCTTCCTTTGGTTTTGTCTTTTGGCAATTAAGAAACATCCTTCTGTGTCTGGGTGCAGCTCGTTCCCCAAGTAAAGCAGGTGGAAACTGGTGCCAATGGGCTGAAACATGCAGCTACAGACTGTAGTGGAGAAAGCTCAGATGTGAACAAAGGTGCTGTAAATCCCAGGTGCCTGATGAGAGACATGTGGGGTTGGAGGGAGGAACAAAGGTTGCCCATAGAGTGTCTGACACACAGGGTCTTGACTTCAGTCTTGAATATGTTTGCTTTCAATGTCATTTGGAGATTGCTATTGCCCTTAACGCGTAAGCAGACAAATGAAGAAAAGGGGAAGAAAATGAAATCCTTTCTTTCTGTTTTTCACTATTGAAATCTTTTCACTTCTGAAATCTCTCTAATTAACCACATAAGAACTGGGGAATGAAGAAAATTATGCCCAGAGAGTTGGCTTCTTAGGGCATTTTGTATGTGAATGAGCCCTGTGGTGCCAAGTTCCTGAACTGCAGATGCTAAAAGTGGAACGAACTGGCCTCTAGAGAAGTAAAAGTCAGCAGCAAACCTCCAAGTTTCTGAAGGTGTTAGCAGTCCTCAGTGAGAGCCATCCCTGAAGAGACCATGGAGGGAATGAGCAGACAAGTCTCCCGCTGTTGCCCCCATAATCCAAGGGGAATTGAAGTTGGGCCAGAGCATTGATCTGCTTGAGAGTAGGAAGGCTCTGCAGAGGGACCCGGGCAGGCTTTATCAATGGGCTGAGGCCAATTGTATGAGGTTCAACAACGCTAAGTGCTGGGTCCTGCACTTGGGTCACAACAACCCCATGCAATGCTCCAGGCTTGGGGAAGGGTGGCTGGAAAGATGCCTGGTGGAGAAGGACTTGGGGGCGTTGGTCGATAGCCAGCTGAATATGAGGCGGCACTGTGCCCAGGTAGCCAAGAAGGCCAAGAGCATCCTGGCTTGTGTCAGAAATAGTGTGGCCAGCAGGACTAGGGAAGTGATCATCATTTTGTGATCGGCACTGTTTAGGCTGCAGCTCAAATACTGTGTTCACTTTTGGGCCCCTCACTACAAGAAAGACATTGAGGTGCTGGAGCGTGTCCAAAGAGCAACGAAGCTGGTGAAGGGTCTGGAGCACAAGTGTGACGACGAGCGGCTGAGGGAACTGGGGTTCCTTAGTCTGGAGAAAAGGAGGCTGAGGGGAGACCTTCTCGCTCTCTACAGCTACCTGAAAGGAGGTTGTAGTGAAGTGGGTGTCAGTCTCTTCTCCAAAGTAACAAGTGACAGGACAAGAAGAAATGGCCTCAAGTTGCACCAGGGGAAGTTTAGATTGGGCATTAGGAAAAATTTCTTCACCGAAAGGGTTGTCAAGCATTGGAACAGACTGCCCAGGGAAGTGGTTGAGTCACCACCCCTGGAGGTATTTAGAAGACATGCAGAGGTGGTGCTTAGGGACAGGGTTTAGTGGTGGACTGGGCAGTGCTAGGTTAACACCTGGACCTGATGATCTTAAAGGTCTTTTCCAACCTAAATGATTCTATGTTGCTATCATTCTATGATTCTACTTTTTGCCCATCCCTCTGGCCTGGCTATGCCCTTTGGGATGGCAGCCGTGCCCTCCAGTGTACTGTCTCCTCTCCTCAATATCGTTTCATCTACAAGTGCTATGAAAAAGAACTCTCTCATCTCCTCCAGATCATTAAAACCACGTTAAATAGGGCAAGTGGCAGGACAGACCCTCACAGGAGCCTTCTAGCTAGGTGCCTCCAGGCAGACTACCACACATTGACCACATCCCTCTGAGCCCCACCAGCCATCTGGTTATTTACCCCTCCTCTTATGCACCCATGCAGGCCATAATACCCTAACGTGGGCACAAGAATATTGTGGGGGATGATGTTGAAAACTTCACTGACTTCCAGGTTAAAAGACAAGCACTGCTCTCCCTGTGTCCAGCCAGCCTGTTCTTTCATTCCCGAAAGCAAAGAGGATGGCAAGACACAAGCTGCCCTGGGTCAAACCAGTCCGCTTCTTTTTGAGACACCCAGAAATGGGATCTGAGTGGACACACTCTGGGGCACAGCCTTGAGTTTCACTGCTCCTCTGCTGGGCATTTTGGAAAGGTGCATGCAATGTTTGGGTGCTGCCAGTCATCAGGGAGTCCCCCCAGTCTCCATGACCTTATAAAGGTGACGGAGAGTGTCCTCACTGTGAGATTGGCTTGCCCTCTCAGCTCCCTGGGATGCCTCCCCTCCTGTCCTGGAAAGGATTGCATTTGCTCAAGCAACCCCTGACTTGATCCACATCCACCGCTGGCTGATCTCCTCCAGAGTCCTGCCCTAAGTCACAGAGGCCTGAGAGACCTTGCTGGGGAAGACTGAGGCAAAGAGGATAACAGAGAATCTCACAGTTATCTACACCTGCTCTTACGAAACTCAGCAGTGGCCACACAGTATCTTTGTTTCTGCTTTAACTGTTCCTGAAGCAGTAAACACTCATTACAGTGCCCTTGAATTGCCTTTCAAGTTTAGTTTGAGTTGCGATCTGGACTATTGCTGAGCTTGGAGGATGCTGTCCTTGAAGACCAGCTGTACTGAGCTTTGCCACCATGTCACAGCTCTGTCTCCCACAGTCACAGCTCCAGCTCATCCTGTCTGTGCCCCTGTCTGAGGGCATTGCTGCACATTTGAGCTGAAGCACCCCAGCTGTGGCACCAGGCAAGCTCATACTTGCCCTAAGGAAACCTGTTACCAAGTGTCCAAGACCCCATGTGTGCAAAGGCTTTGCTTCAGAGCAGAGACATGGCACGGACAAAAGACAGCTGAATGTCTTTCTATTCCTAGGACTACAAACCCAGAACGTAATGAGAAACCCAGAATGAAATGACAAACCCAGAATGAAATGCCTAAATTCACTCAATTGAAGACATTTCCCAGCTTGCAGAAATTAGATCCCTGCCTGTCACCTTCCAGGTGTCCTGCCTAATGATGGAACAAAAAAAAAGGTGATTCTCATGCCTGACTCTTTTCCCAATAGGAGAAATGACACTGCTGGAAAAAAGTGCCTCTCCCCAGTTGAGGGAAGGAACCATCAGTGGTTCCTTCAGCCTGTTTCACAGCAGGTTCCCCTGGAGCCCCAGGGACACCTGGAGGGAGCCCAGAGGGGGCAGAGGAAGTGCTGCCTTGGGCTGGTCCTCTGCTGCTGAGCTGGGCCGGGCTCCTGGGACAGAGGAAGTTCATGGCAAGTGGCAGAGCTGCAGAGAGACAGCTCTGCCCAGGAGCAGCAGCTCTGCAAAGCGCAGCAGGGCTGAGGGCACTGCCTGCAGGCACCGAGGGGGGAGGAGCAGGGCAGAGAGAGCTTAAAGGCAGTCATGAGTGGGAAGATGGCTGAGACCTCACTGGAGGAGAGATCTTCAAAGCCCCCTACATGGTAAGTCTCTGGATGCAAGGCAATGTACCTTGTGTTCCTGCAGGGATCTCCAAAAGCTGGCACATCCCACAGCCCATGGGGTCTTTCAGGAGGACTCTTACAGTTTCTGTAGTGTAGAGGAGGAGGATGTGCTCCAGAGCAGGGCTTCTCTGCTGCACTGTCCAAAGGACAGGCCATGATGGCTGCCTTCTCCCAGGGACAGCTGCAGGCTGTGAATCTGGGTGTGCAGCCAGGGCTGCCCACAGCAGGGTTCCAGCACCCCAGGGGGCTGTGATCTGGGGCAGGGACTCTGCTGCCTGCCAGGGTCAGCACTCAGCATGCCCGGGGACCTCCCCACGGTGTTGTGGGGAGAAGCTGTGCATGGAAGGAGCGACCCCAGGCAAGGCAGGGTTCTTCTGCTGTTGAGAGGGCGCTGCGTGGGACAGCGCTGCTCTCAGATGCAGCTCATGCCCAGGTCATATCCGAGGGGACTTGTCATGAGTACGGTCAGGGCAGGGTTTCCTGCTTGAGTCTGTGTTTTCCTGAATCTATGCTTCCACTTTTCTCTGGCTTGGCTTGGTGGGAATGGAAACTCAGCTGTGTGGGCTAGAGAAGGGGCTGAGACTCCTAAACCATCACCCTGGGGTTTACTAGGAACCTCAGCAAGTGCCTTCACCCCCCACCAGCCTACAGATAAAACCAGCATCACCTTTCCAGTTTCATCAGGGTTTGTGTAACCTGCTCGTTGGTCCCTGCACACACACAGAGAGGCTGCAGGGCAGAGCTGGGCACACAGGGGCTGGGATCGGGGTCTGTGAGCACTGGCAGGGAAGAGACAAGGAGCCAGAGAAACAGGTCCCAGCTGGGACAGCTCCAGGCAGTAGAGACATGGGCAGGGAGGGAGCGAAATAGGAAGCAAAACCCTGCTGCAGGGGAGATATGGGCACCTCCCAGCCATGCCCTGCAGTGCAGATGCCTTCCCTGAGCAACACCCCTCTTGTCTCCTCTCCCACCTAGCAAAGCCCTCGGCCAGCCCGTGGGGTTGAGGGTGTTAGTTACCCCCTTGTCCATCTGCCAGCAGAAGAGATGAAGTGCATTTCTCCTGCCATGTGCCCATTTCCTGCTGAGCAGGGGCTGAAGGGGACTGCCCTGCATTATCAACATCTGGGAGGGGTTGTGCAGTGCTGGGTAAGGGAAGGTCTTTCCTGAGTGCCCCTCTGCCTCTCTGTTGCCTCCCTCAGCTGCTCCTGGTGTTGATGTAAGGCTCTCTGGGAAGAGTAATTTCAGCTGCAGAGTCAGGCACTGATCTTGGGGGTCCTCCCATTCACATGTGTTTAAGGCAATGAGGTGTCCAGCTTTCCTCTAACCTGTGAAGCTCTGGGCAATGCAGTCTGGGAGGCTAGGAAATGAGCTGGGTTTCCCTTCAGCAGATGCCATCATTAGCACACTTGGCTGTCTCCTTGGGGTGTCCTTCCAAACTGTCAGATGCCTTCCAGGATGCACAATGAGCCACGTGTGCCTTTGGCTACAAATGGGGTGCTAAGTCCTTGAGAGAGGGGAAGACATTTAGTGGTTTGCAGTGGACGCCTCTGCTCTCACCAGTGTCTGGTGACTCTTCAGGATAGCGTGGGAGTGTGATCACCCTCCCTCTCAGAAACGTGCAAGCACTGGGCAGCAGGGAACAACACGGAGGGACAGACCAGCACCCCTCACTCTTCACTGAACCACCGGCAATCCTCTTGCCTTGTAGGACTCCCTCTGTTCTCCCTGAGTGCAGCAGAAATGCTGAGGGGTTCTGACATCCAAACACACTCCCCACGGGAGATGGAGGGGAGATGTGAAAATAAAAATAACCTCTCCAACTGCCTTCTGCCACCCCCCTTCCTTAGCACTGGCAGTGCAGATGCAGACAAGCTCTTCTGTTTTGGGAGCAGTTTCCTGTGACAAAGTCAAAAACTAGCACTGGCTCCTGCCCGCACTGTTCCCATGCACTCACTGCTGCAGAGCAGGGCTGACGCTTCGGCTGCCAGCGCACAAAGCCCCTGCTCCTCACCACACACTGAACCAGCACCAACCAGAGCTCCAGCCAGAGAGCTGAAGGAAGGTCTGCTAGAAAGACAAAAGGGTGGTGGTGTGCAGCAGGGGAGGATTTATGAGAAATGGCTTTGATTTTGCTCTGAGAAGTCCCGCCTATTGTCTCACCACCTTTTCCTCCTTGGACAGGTCCCCATGCCCAGAGGCAGCAAATGTCCAATGCCAGCTCCATCACTGAATTCCTCCTCCTGGCATTCACAGACACACGGGAGCTGCAGCTCCTACACTTCTGGCTCTTCCTGGGCATCTACCTGGCTGCCCTCCTGGGCAATGGACTCATCATCACCGCTGTAGTCTGTAACCATCAC
The DNA here is from genome assembly GCF_035582795.1 of Mycteria americana. Taxonomy (NCBI): domain Eukaryota; kingdom Metazoa; phylum Chordata; class Aves; order Ciconiiformes; family Ciconiidae; genus Mycteria; species Mycteria americana. Next base: position 1,525,981 of record NW_027445626.1, read on the forward strand.
CTCAACAGCCCCATGTACTTCTTCCTCCTCAACCTCTCCCTCCTCGACCTGGCCTCCATTTCCACCACTGTCCCCAAAGCCATGGCCAATTCCCTCTGGGACACCAGGGCCATCTCCTACCTGGGATGTGCTGCCCAGGTCTTTCTCTTTGTCTTTTTGATGTCAGCAGAGTTTTCTCTTCTCACCATCATGTCCTCTGACCGCTACGTTGTCATCTGCAAACCCCTGCACTACGGGACCCTTGTGGGCAGCAGAGCTTGTGTCCACATGGCAGCAGCTGCCTGGGGCAGTGGTTTCCTCTATGCTGTGCTGCACACTGCCAATACATTTTCAATACCACTCTGCCAAGGCAATACCCTGGACCAGTTCTTCTGTGAAATCCCCCAGATCCTCAAGCTTTCCTGCTCAGATGCTTACCTCCGGGAAGTTGGGCTTATTGTGGTTAGTCTCTTAGTAGCACTTGGCTGTTTTGTTTTCATTGTGCTGTCCTATGTGCAGATCTTCAGGGCTGTGCTGAGGATCCCCTCTGAGCAGGGACAGCACAAGGCCTTTTCCATGTGCCTCCCTCACCTGGCCGTGGTCTCCCTCTTTCTAAGCACTGCCATGGTTGCCTACCTGAAACCGCCCTTTACCTCCTCCCTATCCCTCGATGTGGTGGTTGCAGTTCTGTATTCGGTGGTGCCTCCAGCAGTCAACCCCCTCATCTACAGCTTCAGAGACAAGGAGCTCAAGGATGCAGTTTGGAAACTGATGATGGGATGTTTTTCTAAAGCAATAAACTGTCCTTTTTTGGATGCGTATCACTCATAATGGATGTCATTACAGGCTCAGCCTGTCTTCTGGAGGTTTTCGTGGTGGTGGTGGAGGGGTTTTTGCTCTGTTTTACATGTGATAATGTGCACAAAGAAATGTCTTTATTCATGCCATTTCTAATTCTGTATCTACCTTTGTAGTGTTACCTACAGACTGTTGAAAAGACTGTTGAAATAAGAGCCATGTTCTCTGTGCTTTTTTAAAAAAATAAAGGACCCTGCAGCAACTTCTTCAGCTGAGATCCTTTTTCTGAGACTTTTTCTGGTGCTGCAGTGGCAGAGCCTGCATGCAGAGGTGGAGGGCAAAAGAGTCCTGGCGCAGCAGCACTGCCAGGGAGCACCAGCGCTTGCTCTTTCTGCAGCTGTTCTCTTTTACATTCCACACTCTCTTTCTGAGCCCCTGTGTGGGGTAAGGAGGGCTTGCTCTTGCAGCTTGGTCACAGTCCTTTTGGGTGGCAGTCCTGTGATTGCACGCAGTGACAGGCAATGGGCACTTCCTTGGCAGAGCTGACCTCCATAACAGAGTTTCCATCACCCAAGGGGATCTCCTGATGGCAGTGCCTGAAAGCTGACTTTTTCTTCCAAAGCTTCTCTCAAGAACAAACCCAGGAAAGTGCCCTCAAGAGGAAAACACGATTGAACAGCTAAATTGTTTGAGTATTCAGGGTGGGAGCATGCGGCAGTGTCCTTGCACAGCCAGACCTCCTGGGGGAGAGAGGCAGGACCAGCAGAGCAGGCTCTGGTCTGTGCCCATGCTCACTGTACACCCCAGGGAAGCTGCCCCAAGGCAACCGTCCCAGACCAGCCCATAACAATCACCATTTCCAGCACCGGACTCTCAGTCCTGCTCATACAGGTTGTTTATCCCTCCACAGTGCAACACTGCATGACTAGCTCAGAAGTCCATGTTTGTGTTGTACAGACGGAAGATCATGGAGCAGATCCTCCTGGAAGACATCTCAAAACCTATGGAAGAGAGGGAGGTGATTAGAGGCAGCCAACAAGGCTTCACAAAGGCAAATGTGCCCGGCTTATCTGGCGGCCTTCTACCATGGAGTAACTGCATCAGTGGACAAGGCAAGAGCTACAATATCACCTACCTAGGCTTCTGTATGTCCTTTGATATGGTCCCACACAACATTCTTGCTGCTATATTGGACAGGCATGGGTTTGATGGATGGACTGTTAGATGGAGAAGGAAATGGCTAGCTGAGCACATGCAAACAGTGTCATGGTTTAGACCCAGCCAGCAACTAAACACCACGCAGCTGCTCGCTCACTCCCACCCCCCAGTGGGATGGGGGAGAGAATCTGAAGAACAAAAGTAAGGAAACTCATGGGTTCACATAGAACAGTTTAAGAATTGGAACAAAATAATAGTAATAATAACAATTAATTGTAATGAGAAGGAAAACAACAAGAGAGAGAGAGGAACAAAACATAAGGGATGAAAATAAAGTGATACAACCGCTCACCACCCACCGACCAACACCCAGCCAGTCCCCGAGCGGTGACCGCTACCCCACGGACAGCTCCCCCCCAGTTTATATACTGACCATGACGTTATATGGTATGGAATAGCCCTTTGGTCAGTTTGGATCAACTATCCTGGCTGTGCCCCCTCCCAGTTTCTCGTGCACCTGGCAGAGCATGGGGAGCTGAAAAGTCCTTGACCAGTGTAAACACCACTTAGCAACAGCCAAAACATCAGCGTGTTATCAATAATATTCTCATACCAAAATCCAAAACACAGCACTATAGCAGCTACTAGGAAGAAAGTTGACTGTATCCCAGCCGAAACCAGGACATCCAGCTATACCACCTGACCTAACCTCACCTCACCCAGTCCATTTGACACACTGCAAGATCGAGTTACCCTTGGGATCATGCATTGTCACGATATAGCGCAAGCATTGGAACACTACAAAACAGAAGGAACTTAAGTCTCTCCACTCTGGTTATGCATGGAACCGAAGTATACTCAAGAGATGAATGGAGTTGGAATGACTCTCTTTGGATGGCTAGACTTCAAGCCATTCCAAGGCAGACAATACAGATCAGCAGCCAAGTAACTAATGGGTCCACTTACCACAGGCCGACTGAAATTAAAACAGTCTATACTGACTCTTCCAGACCAAAAAACTACAAGGCTGAATGTTACAAAATGACCAAACCAAATTCAGATTGCTGGTACAATCTTACCTTTACCAAACCCATAACTGTATACTGTCTTTGGGGTTACAGAGGCACCGAATTACTAGTTGAATTTGGGATTGATACAGCAACATCTGTGCCAGTTGCAAAGGATAAGGAACCTCTGCCCCCACAAATGTCTGAAAATGTACTGACTCAGACTCCCATTAGGCTAACTCCTTTCACCTTCAACACAGGTCCTTACATAATTAAAAATACAGGTCAGCAACAAGTGCTGTTTAATCCATCATACTCCCTCAAACGGGTGGAATTAGCAATGCAGACTAATATCTCTGCAATTAAACCTACCTCTTCACCATTCCTGAGTACATCTTACGCAGGATGGTCAGCATGGTTGCATAAACAGATTCTCATCTCTCCAAAACAACCAAAGAGAGATGTGACTGGTGTCTTAGGAACAGGACTGGGAGTCTTAAACAGCATAGATGCTGAAGTACTTGCTAAGAAATTAGCCACAGTAACCAATGACTTAAGTGCCCTGAAACACCCTTTACAATCTTCTCTTTCAGCTCTGGGAGCTAACCAATGGCTCTTATCGGATATATTGCCTCAGTGGGGAGAGGTAAATGAGAAGGACCACCAGTTGATTGTGGATGCACTTGGTGTGACCCAAACCAATGTTTCTTTCGCTCTTAGTTGTATCCAAGCTCAACTGTGGATGCAATCTGTAGTAGCTGCAATTAAAGGTAATTTGGGATAATGCAACTGAATTTGAGAAAGAATTCCAATCCTGGTGGTATCCAGTTGATTTCACCTATGACCCTACTGACGGCAAAGCTACAGCTTTTGTCTTAACAATATGCAATGCTTCGGTGTACACCATATACCAAATCATTGCGTTGGGGTTGAATCACAATGGAGCTATACTCTATCCATCAGAACACAGAGTATGCGCCCAACAAAATGGGAACAAATGGCAAACTATTGACGTGAATGCATGCCTTGTACGGGAACAACAAGGATTTATTTGCGAGATTAACACCCTCAAAGCCCAAGACATTTGCCTTGACACTGAACAAAATGTTTGTCATTTTGAAATACAACCAGATGAAGCCCCTGAAACTGGACTTGTATATATTGGGAAAGGACGCGTTTGCATGAGAACCTTTTGTGATTTTGTATTTGTAGATAACGTTACTGTAGATATAAGTAATCACTCAAATATTTGTGTTTGTAATTTTACCAAAATTATGGGATGTGACTTCAACTATTAGGCTCCTGTCACAACTCACCAACTGCTGCAGGCTAACTATACACTGTATCAAGACTTATTACCTGCCCCTATTGGAATGAACCTGACATTGGTGAGAAAACTACTGCAACACGATTGTCTCGTCCCACTCGGTGGGTTGCGAAAGGGGTGAATCTTTTTGATTCCCCGACTGTTTGAGTACCAACAAAAGCCGATCTCTGCTCGGCAGAGCCGCGTGGTCGGCAGAGTCACGACAATGACCCAGGGGAACAGGCTGGCCAGCAACTTTATTAACTGGCGAATTCCACAAACGGACAAACTTAACGACCTGACAAGTTTAACGAACGAACAAAGGCGATTTGGCAAAGGAGCTATTTTCCAGGCTTCCCGATCCCAAACTTGCATATATATATTGGAAAAGCAGAGGAAAAGAGAAGAGAAGCAAGAAAAGGAAAGAAGAAGAGAGGAGAAAAGAGAAAGAAAAAGTATCACCACCCTTGGATCCCGCGATGACGATGACAGACGTGGCAATCCTCCAGTGGTGGGCGTGCGCGCCCTTCCCTGGGGGGGGCCAAGCCTTTTATTGGCTAATGCCCGCCTCCAGGTATGCCCCTTCAGGACTTACATGGTTCTTGTTCTAGAAAGTTCTCAATCTTCTGCGCAGGCGCTGGGGGAGGGGGGTGGTCGTGAGGGGTCTTTGGGGCTGTTGCAAGCCCCTTCCTCAGATAAACTCTGTGTGACCGCTGGCCATACATGGTCAGGTTTGGCAGAACCTGGAACCGCGCATCCTCCAACGCGCTCTCCACGTCCCGCTCTTGCTCTCCCCCACCCCGTGCTCACCGACCTGCCGTCGCCATGCAAATAGCGCCTCAAGTTGCCACAATGTTTGAGACATTAACTCTTTTAGTCTCTCACAACGATGACCTGAATCAACTGCTGGAACGCATCCGGAATAATGGACATAAGACATTAGTCACCATCCACCATGATGTGGAAGAGATATATTGCATCTTAGAAGGAGTGAAGCACGATGGAGGACTCTATTGGTGGGACACTTTGCTAGGATGGTCGCCAACCACAACTGGAATTCTCAATAAGATGCTTCATCCAGTTGTTGTTCTGCTAGTGCTCACTGTATTATGCTTCATTCTAACCGTCGGGCTGTATGTTAGACTTTGGACTATGGCGAAGCATTTGTCTCATCAAATATCCCCACAAGACGTATACGTACTCAATAATCCTCACCATGGGAACGTATATGACACACCCGAGGCATTCCAAATATTGTGAAGCTTGAGCGACTACAGTCACGGGGTGGATTATGTGGGATAATTGCTGGAGGTGACTTAGAAATTAAACTTATATTCACACTTTTAGGTAAGGTACACTCCACTTGTCTGTGTTATTGCTGTTGTTATCCTGTTCTTGCTGTCAGGCTCTCTGGGGATGGGCGTTTCAGCTGCAGAGTCACACACTGATCTTGTGGGTCCTTTTGTGCAGGTGTGTCCATGGGAACAAGTGTCCCAGCTTTCCTCTCATCTGTGAGGCTGTGGGCAATGCAGCCTGTGGGGCTGGGGAATGAGCTGGTTTTCCCTTAGTGACATACCATCATGAAAAAACTTACAGATCTCCTTTTGCTATCTTTCCATGCTGTGAGCTGCCCTCAAGAATGCAAATCTGTTCCATAGCATCTTTGTGTAGCATCTGAAAGCCCCATCTATAAGCACAGTGCTGCTATGACCAAGGAAATGCTGTTGGGTTGGTGAAATGAGCCATGTGTGTCCTTGGCTAGAAGTGGGTTGCTGAGATGTTGAGAAAGGGTGAGACATTTAGCAGTCTGCAGTGGATCCCTCTGCTCTCAGCAGTGTCTGCTGGCTTTTCACGCAAACAGAGCACTGTGATCGCCCTCAGTCTCAGAAAGGTGCAAGCCCAAGGCATCTCGGTCTGAAGGACAGACCAGGTCCCCTCAACTGCTCTAATGCGATGGCAATCCTCTTGCCTTGCAGGATTCCCTCAGTTCTCCCTGAGGGCAACAGAAATACTAGGACATCCCAGTACAATCCTCAAATCAGATGGGGGGAATAATATAAAAATTTCCCCCAAATTAAAAAAAAAAACAAACAACACAACAAATTTCAGTCTGCTTTCTGCAATCTTCATTCCTTAGCACTGGGATTCAGATGTTGACAAGCCCTTCTGTTATGGGTGGTTTCATGTGACAAAGTTGAACACCAGGACTGGCCGCTGCTTCCACCATTCCCATGAACTCACTGCTGCAGAGCAGGGCTGACACCTCAGCAGCCAGTGGCCAGAGGCCCAGCTCCTCACGCCACATTCAACCAGCACCAAACCAGAGCTTCAGCCATGGAGCTGAAGGAAGGTGTCCTAGGAAAGGGAAATGGAGGGGTGAGGTCTGTAGCAAGGGGAGGGCCTTCAGGAAATGGCTTTGGTTTTGCTCAGAAAAGTCTCCCCTAACTTGTCAATGGCTTTTCCTCTTTGCACGGGTCCCCATGCCTGGAGGCAGCAAACATCCAATAGCAGCTCTATCACCGAGTTCCTCCTCCTGGCATTCATGGACACATGGGAGCTGCAGCTCTTGCACTTCTGGCTCTTCCTGGGCATCTACCTGGCTGCCCTCCTGGGCAATGGACTCATCATCACCGCTGTAGTCTGCAACCACCACCTCCACAGCCCCATGTACTTCTTCCTTCTCAACCTCTCTCTCCTCGACCTGGCCTCCATTTCCACCACTGTCCCCAAAGCCATGGCCAATTCCCTGTGGGACAGCAAGGCCATCTCCTACCTGGGATGTGCTGCCCAGGTCTTTCTGTTTGTCTTTTTCATGTCAGCAGAGTTTTCTCTCCTCACCATCATGTCCTATGACCGCTATATGGCCATCTGCAAACCCATGCACTATGGGACCCTCGTGGGCAGCAGAGCTTGTGTCCACATGGCAGCAGCTGCCTGGGGCAGTGGTTTCCTCTATGTTCTGATGCACACTGCCAATACATTTTTCATACCTCTCTGCCAAGGCAATGTCCTGGACCAGTTCTTCTGTGAAATCCCCCAGATCCTCAAGCTCTCCTGCTCAGATGCTTACCGCCGGGAAGTGTGGGTTATTGTGGTTAGTATATTTGTGGATTTTGTGTGGTTTCTTTTCATTGTGCTGTCCTATGTGCAGATCTTCAGGGCAGTGCTGAAGATCCCCTCTGAGCAGGGATGACACAAAGCCTTTTCCATGTGCCTCCCTCACCTGGCCGTGGTCTCTTTGTTTATTAGCACTGTCATGGTTGCCTACCTGAAGCCCCCCTCCATCTCCTCCCCATTGCTGGATATGCTGGTGGCAGTTCTGTACTCAGTAGTGCCTCCAGCTGTGAACCCCCTCATCTACAGCATGACGAACCAGGAGCTTAAAGACACATTCAAGAAGCTGATTCAATCAGCTCTTTCTCAGCAGCAATAGCCTGCTCACGCCTCTTCAGAAGTGATTTCAAACTCATCTTGGGAACCTCCTGTGCTTTGGCCACTTTATCTGTGATGACCATGTTTGTCCATGTCTGCATCCACTCCACTTCCCCAGAGGCATGAACCCAGCCTGCCTGACCCAGAGGCCTGTTCACGTGTGTCTGGCACAATGGTACAGCTGGCTTCTCGTGTCGCACCTCTGTAATAAAAGGGGATTTCCTCATGGTGGTGTCTGGAGGTTGGGCTCTTCTTCCAAAGCTGAGCTCAGGCTGAAGAAATTGCCCCCACAATGCCGTGCTGCTTTGCTTGGGTTCTCCCCATGGGATGAGGGGAGGAGGGCATGTGGCAACGTGTTAGAGAATGGGCCTGGGCTGAGCCTTCACCTGTGGGTGCCCAGTTCCACCCGAGATGGTGAGTGATCAACAGGGATCTGCCTGGGACTCTCACCCCATGGCTTTCAGGCACCACAGCCCGCTCGCTCTGCAGAGCAATACCAACAGCACGGGACCCTGTGGAGGGCACAGGGAGGAGGAAGGAGCGGCAAGTCAGGCCAGCATGGACAAACTTCCCTGGTGAAAGGCTCTCTGGGGGCAGGGACATGTCTGGAGAAGAGAAAGCAGCAACTCTGTGCTTCTAGGAGGGAATAAATGACAAAGAGATATCTATTTCTGAATGCACCAGCTCGGGCAGGCTTCTCTATTGCTTGGGTGGCTGGAGCAGCCTGAGGATGCCCTGGGCCAGGACTCTTTTCCTGGGAGTGGGGCTGGCACAGAGGGGTTTGCTGGCCGTGGACAATAAGGCTGTCTTGGAGACAGGAGCAGACACTGGCCTCCGTCTCCTCATGCCATGGCTGGCCCTCAGCCCTGGGACTGAGACACCTCTCTGCCTCTCTGGCAGGAGCTACTGTGAGCTGCAGAGGGGCTGGGGCTGTGGGGTTGAGTGTGCAGAGCTTTGCAGTACCCATCAGTGGGCACTGCCATGGGGTCAGCCCAGAATGGGCTGCTTTTCTGGGCTGGACAGGAAAGAGATAGATGGGTAGGGGACGGAAAGTGCTGGGGACCACCAGATAGGGACAGGGCTGGGCTGGAAACTACTTGGGAGAGGAACACACTGAAGTTAGCTGAGCTGCCTGACCATGCAGGGTGAGTACTCACACCAGGGGGTTGCTGGTGCAGAGTCAGGGCTTGTGGAAGGCAGCGGAGACTTGCAGACACAGGAGAGAGGAGGCTGGTCTGTTGTCTTTGGTGGCATGGACAGCTGGGGAAGGTGCCCCAGGGCATTTGTAACACAAACACCACCACCCCCAGTGACCGGTTGCACCACAGCACTACCCTTCAAATGATATTTCTTTTTTCCTCATGCCCAGGCTCAGACTCCAAAGCTTTTCCTTTCTCATTCTGTTACCTCTACAAAGGAAATCTTCATCCTCTCTGAAAGCACCCTTCAAGCAGCTGCAGGCCATGACAACATTGTCCTTGGCCTCTACGTCAGGAGGCCAAAGCAGCCCAGGTCCCTCAGCCTCTCCACACAAGTCATGGGATTCAGCCCCTTCACCCCATCTTGGCAGATGTCCTCTGCACCTTCTCCAGGTCCTCCCCACTCCTGCAGAACATGGAGCCCCACCCCAGCACAGATTAGTTCAGATGTGGCCACACCCCTGCTGAGTCAAGGGAGGAGCTAACTCCCCTTGTCTGGGTGGCCACACTCCTCCTAATTCAGCCCCATATGCAGCTGGCCTGATTCGTGGTCAACATGCTGCACTGGCTTCCTATAGTATCTCTTGTAGCAACCATGCCTTCTCCTCAGGCTCACTCCTCAGCTGGTCAGCTCCAAGCTTGCCAAGCTACATGGGGTTATTCTGCTCCTGATGCAGGACTGGCCACTTCTCCTTGTAAAACGTGGTGAGGTTTCTGTTGGCCACCCTGTCCTGTGGTGCCTCTAACAAGATGACAGCATGAGGAACTGCAGGACATGACAGATAATAAAAGGAGGCCCGAGTCTAACGGACTTGCAGAGCAAAGTAAGAATTCGCAATGCAGCCATCCCAGAAACACCAACAGAGGGCACCAGGCAAGCAAAGCCAGGGCCAGTGGGCAAAGGGAAAACAGAGGTGGGCTTCTTGTGTGGGAGGGTTGGAGGATGACCAAAGGGGAGGGAGGAAACAGGGAAGAAGGAAGTTGGAGGTGAAGCAAAGGGTTCAACCAGGGCTGTTTGTGGGCACCTGTCAAGTAGCCCTCAATCTCAGCAGGGAAATCAGCATGGCTGGGCACACCTCTGATGTGCCTCGACAGGAATGCACACAGTGTGGGCAATTCCTGAGCTAAAATCTCACTTAGATACCCAAGACACAGCCACATAGCTCACATCACTGGAGAGTGGCCATGGATTGAAGCAGGCTCTTTAGGAAGAATGGGGCAGGTTGGTGAGGAGGGGAATTTCCCTGTATGTGAGTGAGCAGAAGGAAAGCATGGAGCTCTGCCTAGTGCCAGGTGATGAGCCAGATGAGAGCTGATGGATCAGGATTAGTGGGCAGAGCAACGTGGATAACACTGTAGTTGGTATCTGCTATGGACCAACCATATCAAGAAGAAGCAGCAGATGAGGCCTTCTTCAGACAAGTAGAAGGAGCTTCTCATTGCAGGCCCTGGTCCTCATGGGGGACATTACCCAGTCAGACGTCTGCCTGAGGGGCAGCACAGCAGGGCACAAGACACTCAGGAGGCTTCTGGAGTGCACCAAGTACCTCCCAACCATTCAGTGAGAGTGTGAGGAAAGAAAAAGTCCATCTTGATCTCAGTTTGGTAATTCAGTCTGGACATGAAGGGCATCAAGACAGAATTTAACAACGACACCAGCAGCAAAAGGAAGGCTCGGGAATATGTGGGCCTGCTGCTAGACGAGGCAGCGGCCCTAGTTACAGAGAGCACAGAAAGGGCCAAGAAAGGGCCATGCCTTCTTCCTCTCTGAGTTTACTGGTAAGAACAACCTGCAGGAATGCCAGGCCCCCAAGACCAGAGGTAGGGCAAGGAAGACTTACCCTTGGTGCAGCAGTCTCAGGTTAGGGAACATTTAAAGAAACTGCACGTGCATAAGTCCTTGGGACCTGAGGGGATGCACTGGTGAGTGCTGAGGAAGATGGCTGATGTCATTGTAAGGCCACTTGACATCATGTTGGAAAGGTTGTGGGGATTGGGCAAGGTTCCTGAGGACTGGAAGAAAGCAAATGTAAACCCTATCTTGAAGCAGGGCAGGAAGGAGGATGCAGGGAGCTGTCAGCCTGTCTCCCATGATACCCCTGTAGACAAGCGGAGCAAGTATGGACTAGAGAAGTGGAAAATGAGATGGATGGAAAAGTGCCTGAATCCCAGAGGGCTGTGTCCAGTGGCACAAAGTCCAGCTGGAGGATAATCACCAGGGGTGTAGCCCAGGAGTTGATGTGGGTCCCGTTCTGTACAGCCTTTCATTGGAGTCCTGGAGGATGGGACCAGGGGCATTGTGAGCAGGTTTGTGGATGATAGAGAACTGGGAGGAGTGGCTGGTACAGCGGCTGGTTGCACTGCCGCTCAGAAGGACGTGGGCAGGCTGGAGAAGTGGGCAGAGAGGAAGCTCATCAAGTTCAACCAAGGGAAAGACAAAGTCCTGCCCCTGGGCAGGCATAACGCCATGGACCAGTACTGGGGGCTGGGGGCTGACTGCCTGGAAAGCAGGTTTCTAGAGAAGGATCAGGGGGTCCTGGTGGCTAACAAGCTGGCCACGAGCCAGCAGTGCGGCTGTGTGGCAAAGCAGGCCGACAGCCTCCTGGGCTGCGTTCAGGAGAGGTTTGCCAGCAGGTGGAGAGAGGTGATCCTTCCCCTCTAGTCAGCACTGCTGAAGCCACGTGTGGAGTGCTGTGTCCAGTGCTGGGCTGCCCAGTACAAGAGAGACATGGAGTGACTGGAGGGAGTCCAGCAAAAGGCCACAAAGATGATGAAGGCACACAAGCATCCTTCAGGAGGAGAGGCTGAGAGAGCTGGGCCTGTTTAGCCTGGAGAAGGGAAGGCTCATGGGGATCTTGTCCATGTGTATCAATACCTGACGGGAGGGAATGAAGAAGAGGGAGCCAGGCTTTTCTCCGTGGTGCCCAGTGACAGACAAGGGGTAGCAAGGGAAGCACAGGAACTTCCATCTCAACCCAAGAAAACACTTTTATGCTGTGAGGGTGGTTGAACACTGGAACACGTTGTCCAGAGAGGTTGTGGAGTGTCCATGCATGGAGATATTCAAAATCCAGCTGGACCCTGTATTGGGCATCCCGCTCTAGACTAGACTAGGCTATCTCCAGAGGTGCTGCCAAGAAGAGTCAGAAGGAAGCAGTGGAGGTGTCCAGTGCTACGCTCTGCTCTGAGCAGGGGGAGCTTGTCCGTTAGATCAGGTTGGTGAGTGCTTCCTCCACTTGAGTTTTGAGAATGTCTGGGACCCAGACCCAGACATATTCAACTATAAAGATGTGGGTTTTTTCCTTAAACCTCATTTGAATTTTCCTGCCTGCTTATTGTCCTCATTGTCTCTTGTCCTTGTCTTTCCTTCCTGACTGCCAGACACATCCTCATGCCTACTGTGAACAAGGGCAGCCACAACCTTCTCTCCAAGTGTGACAACACCAAGATCCCCTCCCTGTGACTGCACAGCCAGGCATTGTGGCCAGCTCTGAGCAGAGTCACCCTGGGGGTCCCTGCCTGGGGTCAGAGGAGGGCATGGGGAGACACCCAGCAGCTAACACAGAGGGAATGTGGTGGTGCCTGTGGGCTGACACCGAGGCAGCATTTGGGGCAGAATGGGTGAGCAGAGAAGACCTCCAGCAGCTCCTCTGCATACCTGGTCAGGGAGTAATGCACTTGGTGGTGCTCCTGAGAGAGGATGGTGGCATGGGAGGGGAGGTACTAAGAGCTGTGGTGCAGGGCACTGGGCTCAGAACTAGGTCTGGGGTTCCCAGCAGGCAGTGCCAGTGGCTACAGCCCCAAGAGACCCCTGGCCATGGAGAGAGCATCAGCGAGTCTTGTGCCAACTGTGGAGAGCTGCTGTGGCTGCAGAGAGGTTCCTGGGAGTGCTGGGGTCAGTCCTGGCTGCCCTGCACCTCCCAGCCCAGCATGTCTCTTGGGTCTCCACAGCAATCGCACTGACTGGGGTGACAGCCCTGCCTGGCTGGGGATTGAGGGCAATTTAGGGTTTCTATCAGTGGGGGAGGTTCTTGCAGCATCGTGGCTTTTGTTGAGATCCCTGTCCCTGTCCCTGGGCTGGCCCACACCTGCATCCCCACATGTGGCCCTAGACCTGTGCTGTGCAACCACCACTTGGGACAGGGTGCATTCAGGGCTGGGGAAACATCCACCCGGCACAGTTCCCACAAGCGACCTCAGTGCCTCATTCCCCTGCAGCCACCCAGCTTTGACTGCCCACCCCAGCACCCGACCCCTTCCCTGCCTTGGCCATGGCCCCCGTGAGGGTTTGCAGACAGCCCTGCTCTGGGGTCTGCCAGGGTGTGGGCATGTGTGAGCCCATGCAGGTCTGGATGTTCCCCCAGTACAGACACTGAGCCCAGCAAGAGGACAGAGCTGGTCCAGTACTGGGGAGACCCCCCAAAGCCTCCCCATGACCCCCCCAACTTATTTTTCCCGCAGCATTCACAGCTCCCCCGTAAATCTTCATTGTCACTGTCCATCTCCCCATCACTGCTCATGGGGGACGATGGGGATGTGGGGGGTTGAAGGGGGGCTGCTGGCAGATGGGGGGTCCCCCCCATCCTCCCCCATTTTCACTTTCTGAACTGGGGTCCTCCCAAGCGCTTTTGGTTTTAGGGAGTCGATTGATTTGGAGTTCATTGATGGCTGGAAGAGGGAGGGGATGTAGGGGCACTAGGACCTGGGGGGTGATGGGGGCTATTTGGGGCATCGGTGGGATAGTGTTCAGTGTCCCTGGGGCAGTTGGGCATCAGTTGGTGGTCCGTGGGGGTAGGCCTGGTCTCCCTGGGGACAATTCAAGGTCCATGGGGGCAGTTTGGGGTCCCATAGCAGGTGGTTTTGGGGTCAGTGAGGAAGTTAGGGGTCCCTGGTGTTGTTTTGAGGGTTTCTGGGAGTATTTGTGAGTCCCTGGGGGCAGTTTGCAAGGTTGTGGTGTAGTTTGGGGGTCCCTGGGGTAATCTGGGTGTCCCTGGAGATGTTGGGCATCGCTAGAAAGTGGTGGGCCCCAGGGGAGTTTTGAGGTCCCTGGGACAGTTGGGGAGTCCTGGGGCAGTTGCGGAGTCCCTGGGGTAGGTTGAGGGTCCATAGGGATAGTTTTTGGGGTCCCTGAGGTAATTTGGGGTCCCTGAAAGCAATTCAACTGGTCTTAGGGGTAGTTTGGGGGTCCCTGGGGGCAGTTTTAGGCATCCCTGGCGTAGTTTTGTGGGTCCCTGGGGATAATTCAAGCAGCTTTAGGGGCAGTTTGGGGGTCCCTGGTGCAGTTTGGAATCAGTTGGAGGTCCCTGGGTGCAGTTTGGTGGTCCTTAGGGATGTTGTAGTTCCTTGGGGGTAGTTTTAGGGGTTCCTGGGGAAGTTGGGGGTCCCTTGGGGAAGCTGTGGGGACCAGGGGCAGTTTGGGCTTCCTGGGGGTAATTTTGGGGGTCCATGGTATAGGTTGAGGGGTCCCTGGGGTAGTCTGGGGATCCCTGGGATAGTTTTGTCATCACTGGGGCAGTTTGGAGGTGCCTGGGGGCAGTTTTGGGTGTCCCTGGGTGTAATTCAGCTTCCCTGTGGATAATATGGTGGCCTCTGGGGCAGTTTTGGGGTCCCTGGGGGTAGTCTGGGGGCCCTGGTGTAATTTTGGGGCAGTTTAGGGGCTCCACAGAGCAACGTGGGGGTCCAAGGGTGTGTTCCCCCCACCCCCCCCGTGGGAACCCCCCAAAACACTCACCTGGCAGCGCCCCCGATGGGGGGTGGGTCCCCAAGGTCCTCTACCTACCTGCGGGACAGGAGCGGGGGTAAATGGTGGGTATATATAGGGGGTAGCTATGGGGAGTGGTATATATGGAGAGGGGTATATATGGAAACTGTATATATGGGGATATATATGGAGATTATAAATGGGGAGGGGTATATATGGGGGTATATATGGAGAGTATGTATATGGGGGTATATACAACGAGTATATATATAGGGGTGTATAAGGGGCATATATATGGGGAGGGGTGTAAATAGGGTTATAACTGAAGGGCTATAAAAAGGGGGGTATAAATGGGGGCTATAAATGGGGAGGGGTATATAGGGGTTATCTATGGGGAGGGGTGTAAATGAGGTTGTAAAATGGTTAAAAAGGGGGGTATAAATCGGGGTATAAATGGGGGGTACGTATGGGGAAGGGTGTATATTGGGAGGGGTATAATGGGGAGGAGTGTATATGGGGGTATATACAGGGAGAGGTATATAGCGGGTATATAGGGGGATATATATGGGGAGGGTAATACATGGTGGGTATATGGGTAGCATAAAGAGGGGGTATAAATTAGGGAAGTATAAATGGGGCTGAGAAATGGAAGGGCTATAAATGTGGGGGCTATAAATGAGGGTACAAATGAGGGGGTACAAGTGGGGGATACCCCACCCTACCTGGCTGGGGGCGTCCCCCGCAGCAGACAGGGGCTGTCGCAGTCACCGGGCCCAACGTTTGATCTTGCTTTCCCAGGTCTTCTTGCTGACGAGGTTTTTCAGGCAGGGGCAATTAAACCCCAGGGTGAAATACCATCCCCCCCGCAGTGGTGGGATGGCCCGTGGTCCTCTGGGGTGTGGGGTCCTGGACAAACAGGGTACTGAGGTGGCCACCAGCACCCCCAAAATGTCTAGGGGAGTCAGCGGATGGGGAAAATGATTGCTGCTCTTTGAGGGACACCAAAGTCTTGGGGTTTGAGGGACATCAAGGTCTTGGTGTTGGGGGTGGTCATTGATGGTCCTTGATGAACACCAAGGTCTAGGGGTCTAGGGTTGGTCACCAATGGTCCTTGAGGGACACAAGGTCTTGTGGCTTGGGGACAATCATCTCCAGTCCTTGGGCAATGTCTAGGTCTTGGACTTGTGGGACAATCATGTCCAGTCCTTGAGAAACACTAAGGTTTTGGGATTGGGGATGGTTGTCTCTGGTCTTTGATGTGTCTTACGTCATGTCTGAGTAGCTCATAGGCCTGAGTAGGCCCATGGCATGTGTAGGTGCTTCTTCTAATGTCACTGCTGCCTGAGGAGCTGGTAGGGCAGGAGCAGGCCCATAGTTTCTGTAGGTGGTTTTGAGGTCATTGGTGCCTGAATGGCCGATAGGCCAGGAGCAGGCCAATATCAGAGGTAGATGCTATGACATCCTCTGTGGCTGAGTGGCAGATAGGCCAGGGGCTGTGCATGAGCTTGTGATGTCACTGCTGCCTGAGTAGCTGGTAGGCCAGGAGCTGGCACATAGCTTCTGTAGGTGCTTCTGATGCCACCAAAACAATATTTTGACCATGCCCAAATACAGCTCTTTGGAAGAACCATCATCAGCAGAAGTCCATACACCGCACACACGTGTGACACTGTAACTCATGCACACAAAGTGCCAGCAGTAGGAGGGTGTGAGGTCACCATCAGGATAACCCATGAGCACACAGCAGTGGCTGTGGTCATGTCACCGATGGCACCCCGTGGCTGTGGGGCTCCGTGCAGAGCGGCCGTGTGCTGTCACAAGGGCTTCACAGAGGTCGCGATCTGCCCGGCCCTGTGCCTGCGAGGCCGAAGGAGCAGCCCCTGCAGCCCTGGCTGGAGCAGTCGGGGTGGGGGTGGCTCGGGGACCCCGCAGGGATGTGCCTGGGCACGGCGCCAGGAGGAAACCACAGACTTCCTGCCTGGGCGCTGCGGGGGGAGCGTGGGGAGTGCTGCGAGGCCACGTGGGCTGTGGTTTGTGCACCTGCAGGCTGGAGCTCCCGATGCGCCCGCGGGGAATAACGGCCCCTCGGTGACACGCTGACAGTCAGGGATCTGTCTGAGCCTCTGGGCTGCACGTCTGCTGCCAGGGCAGGGACACGTCAAAGCTCCGGCTCCTGCGAGGGACCTTCCATGGGGCTCTCCAGGGAAGGAAGGGTGAGCCAGCACTCCTGGGATGGGGCTCTGGCCCGGGCTAAGGCCCTTTCCCAGCTGCTGCTCCCAGCACAGCGGGGTCTGTAGCAGGGGCAGGGGCTGTTTCCCTCCCTTCCTGACACAGCCTCCGGCGCAGCCCCAGCCCTGTGCTTCCCACGGCACGAGGGTGGCTGGACACTCTCACCTTGGGCTCTTGTCTGTGCCTGGCATAGGAGATGCTCAGTGCTCCTGGTTGAGAAAGCAGGGTTGAGGGGGTGAAAAATCCATTTACCCCCACACAAGCAGCCCTGTCCTGTGACGGCCCCCCACCACGGTGACGTGACACCTGTAGCAGAGCCGTCTCTCATATATGGTCATGAATGGCGCTGGAGAAGTTCATTGGAGGGCCGGGCTGTGTCGGAGGGGAGATAGCTCCCGATAATGTTGAAAAAGGCCATGCTGCTTTGATTGGCTCGTCCTGTAGCTGGGCTGGCATCTGCAGAGATATATTGCCCTGCTGTCGTCATTGTCCCCAGGAGTCCCCAGGAGCCGTGGCAGGGCGTGAGGCAGAGCAGGGATGTGCTGGCAGGGCAGGAGGCTCAGGATGGGCACAGAGGGAGTCCTGTCCCCTCGGATGCTGGGGCTGCTCCTCTGGGTACAGCTGTGCAGCGGTAAGTGCCAGTTCCATTGTCCCCCAGCCCAGGCCCAGCGGGTAGCAGCATGGCCATCGGGATGTGTCCGGGAATGGGGTTTCTTTGCAGGTGCTACTGAGGTGAGGGCCAGAAGGTGCTCAAGTCCATGGAGCCTGTGCCTGCCTGTCTGGGTGGGAGAGAGCATGTCCTTTTCCAGGGCTCCGGTGTTTGGGGCAGCCTGTGCCTGGCTGGACGCAGAGACACCCTGTCCTGGGGTAGCCTTTGGGGACCCCCTGTTCCCCAGCACTGTGCCTCTGGAGCCGGTGGTGGCCTAGCTGGGGATGGCAGCAGGCAGAGATCCCCAGGGCACTGCCAACCCCTGGGGTACCCCAGAGGCTTTGTGTGCTGCTCACTGCCCCCTTGTTCCAGGGGAGCCCTGAGCCCATGAGGGCAGTTTGTGCCCCGCAGAGAGAAGGGGACGGGGGCATCTGCGTCGAGAGACATCCTTCCTGGGGGGCCTGTCCCAGTGCAGGGCTGGGCTGACACCAGGGGCGAGGAGGGGATGTGGGTGTGGGGATCACTGGAATGGTCTCGGTGGGAACAGGGAAAGCCCTGGGGGTGGGGGTGGGTTTGGATGGTGGCAGGGCAGGTGGTTTGCATGGGAAGCTGCAGGGCTGTGTACACGGGGCTGTTCAGGGGGTGCTGGGCTGGGGAAGAGCGGGTGCCCTGTGCAGGGCTGGGCACAGTGTGCAGGTGTGCATGGGCAGGGGGCAGGTGGCCGTTGGGGTGGGAGAAGGTGCCTTGTGCGGTGGGATGGCGAATGACCCAGCAGGGCCAGACCTGCACACCCCCAGCCTTGCGCAGCCCGTGGGGATAGAAGGGATCCCCGCACCGCACTGGGGACAGCCTGGAGGGGAGAGGGCTCCCAGCCTGGCACCTGTGACATGGCCTGGGCAGGGGGTTCCCCCAGACCTGCAGTGCTGCGGCTTGGAGCTCTCCTGACCGGTGCCATGTTGGTGTTTGAAGGGGCTGCAGAGGTGAGGCTGGTGAATGGCGACAACGACTGTGCTGGGAGAGTGGAGGTGAAACATGAGGGCCAGTGGGGGACCGTGTGTGGTGACTACTGGAGCATGAACGATGCGGCAGTGGTTTGTAAGCAGCTGGACTGTGGGTCTGCTGTTGGATCTCCTCAGTACGGAGGCTTTGGGCCAGGATCTGGCCCCATTTGGCTGGATGATGTTGGCTGTAATGGCACCGAGTTGGCCCTGTCTGACTGCCCACACAGAGGATGGGGTGAACATAACTGCATTCATGCTGCTGATGCTGGAGTGATGTGTTCAGGTAAGGGGACAGCCTATGACCAACATCTGGGCATGTGACGGGGGAAGGAACCTTGGGTGTGCTCTCAGGGAGCAACAAGTGGCCATTACAGCAGTTCCCAATGTGGTCGGTCACACTGCTGAGCTGGGACTGTCATTGCTGGTGTTCCCAGTGCCTGGGAAAAGCCCAGAGGGAGCATAGCCCAGGCTGAACTAACCCTGCCGCAGTGTCTCAGCCCCTCTTCAGTCAGTGTCTTGGGCTGCAGAGGAATCCTCCATCCCTGCCCTGGGGTGTGCACTGATCCCCACTGGTCTCTACGTATTGTGCCAGCTCCCAGACAACAGTGCTGAGGGTCCCTGTGCTGGAGAAACCAGGGGGACTTGCTTGGCACTGCACACCTCGGAGGAAGGGCATGAGATGGCTGGTCCCCTGGGTCATTGCCCTTCACAGGCATGAGTACCTCAACTGAATCAAAAGGGCTTTTCAGAGAGCATGAGTGCTGGGCCCTGGGAGAGGAGCAGGGTGGCACAGAGCCCTTTCACTGCCTGTCCCCAGGGCTCGGCTGTGTGGTCCAGCCAGCTCCTGCAAGGCTTGGGAGCTTGGCAGCTGCTTGACTCTGGCTGCTCCCTTCTGCATCACTGCATACACAGGCTGGTACTGGGACGTCCCTGGGGCTGTGACAGCCCCACGGGGACATAGCCCCATGCAGGCAGCGTTGACCTGCTGCCCAGCCTCTCCTGCCTGCCCATGGTTCCCCACACTGCCCCATGAAACAGAGGCTTTGGCAGCACTTTCTGACTCTCGTCTGTGCCTGCTGTCACCCTCTGAGCCGGCATGAGCCCAGACGGACATGCAGGTCTCCTGTCCCTCTGCCTGGATTTTGGCTTGCGACCTGTGCACCTGTGGACAGAGCCCTGTGTGCCTGGCTGAGGACACCCCCTCCGAGCAGGCATCGGAGAGGGCTGGACAGGCACCAGCCATGGTAACAGCTGCACCATTTCTGTGCTCTGTGACATCTCCCCCTAACAGCAACCTCCCAACACCCCAGAACAGCCCTGGGAGCAGGGTGCATTTCTGGCTGCGTCAAGGAGATGGTCCTGCCTGGTCGCAAGCTCTGCAGGGGCTGAGCAGTCTGCAGCAGTCATTATCACCTGGGCCAGTTCTCCCGGACCTGAACTGTGCCCACCACACTGCAGTGCTGGTGGGACCACGCTGGGCAGCACAGGGCGCCTTGTGCAGCGGCAGATTTTCTGAGCAGTGCCTGGTGCTGCAACAGACACATACCCTTGAGTGCTGTGATGGTATAGGGAAGGTGTGCAGGGGGGCCGGCTGTGTTTGTGTCACCAAGACTCCTTCAACAGCTTCCACTGGGATGTTCAGTGGGTGATTTGGTCACGGCTTGCTTGGAGGTGATGCAGGATGTGGTCCTGTATCTGTCAGAGAACTCTGGGTACACCCAATTTGTTTTTTTGCAGGGTTTGTCCGGCTGGTAGAAGGGAAGAGCCGCTGCTCAGGACGTGTGGAGATCCATGATGGGGACCAGTGGAAAACTGTCTGTGACTCCCACTTTGGCCCCAAAGCTGCTGACGTGATCTGCAGGGAGCTGCAGTGTGGTGTGGCCCTGCCTGTTGCTGGGGCAGCTCACTTTGGAGAAGGGGTGGGTCCCATGTGGGATGGAGAGCTGCAGTGTGTGGGGAATGAATCCCTCCTCATCTCCTGCCCCAGGGGGTCCTGCAGGGACCAGCCCTGCGCCCACATGAACAGCGCTGCTGTCACCTGCACACGTAAGGACTCAGGGTGGGGTGTTGAACACTGGGTGAGCTCCAGGCTGAGGGGGGGCAGGTTGTGCCTGTGGAGACAAGGGAACTGGGGTACCTGTTCCCACAAGCTGGCAGAGAGGTGACCTTCCTGGAGCATCCTAGACAAGGGCACGGCTGGGCTGATGCCCGAGGACAAGGAGGGGGCATGGGTTGGGAGGGCTCACCGGCATCATCCTCTTGCACCACAGGGGACACAGAAAGTCGTGAGGGTGGAGGATGAGCTGGGAGATGCCCAGGGCAGGCTGTGGTCCAGGGGAGCTCAGGACCCGGGCAGAAGCAGCAGTGTGTGCTTGGGGGAGCTGTGGTCGGGGCAGGTCTCTTCTCAGGGTGCTGGCTGGGCAGGAGCGGGTGCCCTGGGTGGGTATGAGCCAGGGGTCAGTTTGCAGGGGGCCATTGGGGTGGAAGGAAGTGCCAAAGTCTGTGGAGCCACAAATGACCCATCAGGGTTGGAGCTGGGCATCCCCAGCCTTGCACAGCCCGTGGGGATAGAAGGGAGCCCTGCACTGCCCTGGGGACAGCCTGGAGGGCAGTGAGCTCCCACCCTGGAACCTCAGACTCCACCCAAGCAGGGGTTCCCCCAGAACCACAGTGCTGGGGTTCGGCTCTTTACTGACTGGTCCTGTGTCAGTGTTTGAAGGGGCTGTGGACGTGAGGCTGGTGGACGGCGACAACCACTGTGCTGGGAGAGTGGAGGTGAAATATCAGGGCCAGTGGGGGACCGTGTGTGGTGACGACTGGGACATGCAGGATGCTGCAGTGGTTTGTAAGCAGCTGGACTGTGGGTCTGCTGTTGGAGCTCCTCAGCGTGGAGTCTTTGGGCCAGGATCTGGCCCCATTTGGCTGGATGATGTTGGCTGTAATGGCACCGAGTCTGCCCTGCCTGACTGCCCACATGCAGGATGGGGTGAAAATAACTGCATTTATGCTTTTGACGCCGGAGTGATATGTTCAGGTAAGGGGACAGCCTGTTCTCCACCTTTGGGTCTGGGACAATGGAAGGGACCTGGCTGTACCCTCAGGGAGCACCAGGCTAACATCACAGCAGGGCCCGGTGTGGCTGGTTGAACTGCCGATCTGGGACTGTCATTGCTGATGTCCTCGGTCCCTGGGGAAAGCCCAGTGGGAACCTACCCCAGGGTGCCCCTACCCTGCCTGGTCCCCGAGGTGGCTCAGATGAATCCCTCTGCCCTGCCCTGATGTGTCTGTTGGTTCCCAACTTTCTCCTCCCTTTCACCCAGGACCCATCTGGCAGCAGTGAGGGCCAGGTCCCCCCCAGAGGTACCAAGAGTGCCAGAGGTACCAAGAGTGACTCATGCAGCCACCCACAGCCTCGGGGATGGGCATGAGATGGATGAGGAGTTTTGGGTTGTGCCCCAGGTAGACATGGGTCCCTTGGCCCAAGCAAAGGTATTGCTTGGAGAGGAGGAGTGCTGGGCTTGGGCAGAGGAACAGGGTGGTACGTGGCACCTCATTCCTCCCCCAGGGTCACCCCACAAAAGCGTGCCCCGGGGGATAAAAGCCCGTCCAGGAGTTCTGCACGCTTCCCAGCCTCCCATGTCTGTCCCAGCCTCTGGCTGCCTTGCGCTTTTGGGTTTGCCAGCACTTTACTGGCTCTCCTCTGTGCCTGCCCTTGCACTGGGAGCTCGTGTAAGCCCAGGGTTGCTCTTCTGTACACTCTGCTCCCTCTGCCCTGCTGTTGGCCAAGGACATGTGTGCCCAGCAGTGCACTCTGGTCATGGATGAGGACCTCCTTCCCATCAGGCGCCAGAGTGGGAAGCTGGCACAGACACCGACCACAGGTACAGCCTGACTGTGCCTTTGCCCTGTGACATGTCTCATCTACCAGCAGCACACCAACAGCCCAAGACCCCCATGGAACGGGGTGCATTTGTGGTGGCACCAAGGAGTTCCTCACTCTGGGCCCTGAGCTTGGTGGGGCAGAGCAGGCTGCAGCAGCCAACAGTGCCTGGGACCATTTCCCCAGACTCCAAGAGCTCTGGGTGCTGCAGTGGCCAGGGACCAGTGCTGGGTAGCCCAAGGTCTCTGGGGCAGCAGCAGTTTGTCTGAGAGATTCCTGTGGCTGTGAGTTTGTGAGAGAAGCAAGCCCACAAGTGCTGTGCTGATTTTTGAGGAGCAGCAGGGGGGGACAATGTCTTTGTGCCATCAGCACCCCCTGAGAGCAGCTGGCGTGGCCATGGGGATTTTGACTTTGACCACTGTGGAGATCAGATGGGACATGATCAGGGGACTGCCAGAGGGTTGTGGAAACTCTCGAGGGTCCATGTTTGGTCCAGGATCTGTCTGGCTGGTCAGAGAGAATACCCTTACTAAGGATGTACAGTGATCCATGACGGGGATGCTTGGAAAACTGTCTACCACTCACACTTTGATCCCAAAGTTGTCAACATGGACTGCAGGCTCTGCTGTGGGTCTGCAATAGACACATACCCTTGAGAGCTGTGATGGTGTAGAGAAGGGGTGCTGGGGGGCCTGGATGTCTTTGTGTCACCAACGCTCCCTCAACAGCTTCCTCTGGGATGTGCAAGGGGCCATTTGGTCAGGGCTTGCTTGGAGGTGATGTGGGAACGTGGGCATTTAACTGCCAGAGAGCTCTCAGTGATTTTGATTTTCCCAGGCTTTGTCCGGCTGGTAGAAGGGAAGAGCCGCTGCTCAGGACGTGTGGAGATCCATGATGGGGACCAGTGGAAAAGTGTCTGTGACTCACATTTTGGTCCCAAAGCTGCTGCCGTGGTCTGCAGGGAGCTGCAGTGTGGTGTGGCCCTGCCTGTTGCTGGGGCAGCTCACTTTGGAGAAGGGGTGGGTCCAATGTGGGATGGAGAGCTGCAGTGTGTGGGGAATGAATCCCTCCTCAACTCCTGCCCCAGGGGGTCCCGCAGGGACCAGCCCTGCACCCACATGAACAGCGCTGCTGTCACCTGCACACGTAAGGACTCAGGGTGGGGGGTTGAACAACGGGGATATGGTGGGGGTCGGGGAAGAGAACAAAAACCGTGCTGAGGCGTGAGGACAGGAGGGCTGGTGGTTTTTCTGCAGCATGAAAATAGTGCAGAGGGAGAAGAAAGTCATGCTGTGCCTCTGGCCTCTCCGCCAGCTTCTGAGGGTACAAGAGCACCAATCCACCCTCAGTCCTCCTCCTCTGTCCCCAGAGTACACAGGCTTCAGGCTGGTGAACGGCAGCACGGCGTGTGCAGGGAGGGTGGAGGTCCAGGTGCTGGGGACCTGGGGGACCCTCTGTGCCTCCCGCTGGGATCTCTCGGATGCCCACGTTCTCTGTCGTCAACTCAACTGCGGGTTTGCTGAGTCCCTTCCTGGAGGAGGGCATTTTGGGAGAGGACTCGGACCAGTCTGGAGAGACTCATTCCACTGTGACGGGACTGAAGTCCACCTGGGACAGTGCCCAGTGATCTCCCTGGGGGCCTCACCGTGCTCCCATGGGAACAACGCCGCTGTCATTTGCTCAGGTGAGTGCTGGGAAAATGCTGCATTGAATCCGTTTGCCCCTTGTGTGTGACATGGCCACCCAAAGCAGGGGTCCCATGGCAGTACCAGGCTGAACTTCTGCCTGGAGAAAGCCTTGCGTGCCCAGTAGCCTTCTGGAGGGCTTTGCCTGCTCAGGCTGACCTCTCTGCTGTGGGAGAGCTGAGGACTGAATGGGGGCAGGTATCTGCCCTCAGGGCAGCGGCTTAGGCCCCTGTGCCACTGCCAGGCCTGGGCTCCTGTGTTTCTCTCCTGTGGGATGAGCCCAGGACAGGGCTGCAGGGCTCTGCTCCATCCCTCTGGCTGCAGACAACCGCATGCCATCCCTACGGAGAGCACTGCAGAGCCTCATCCCACCACCCAGGCAGGAGCAAGAGCTGCCTGGGTGGCCCCAGCAGCAGCAGAGCTGGGTGTGAGCTGGAGAGCAGGCACGGGCTTTGCCCTCTCCTCTTGTCAGCACAAGGCTCAGACTTGTCCTGTTTGGTTGGAAAATTCCCCCTTGCCCTCCTCCCTGAAGGGTGCCATGCTCCCCAGTGCTGCCGATGGCTGTGGCATCTCTGCTCTCCCCAGGCTCAGCCGGCTTTGCATCCCTGCGGCTGGTGGGTGGAGGGAGCCGGTGCGACGGGCGAGTGGAGATCTTGCAGCGCGGGACGTGGGGCAGAGTCCTGGATGACCAGTGGGACGTGCAGGAGGCCAACGTTGTGTGCCGGCAGCTGCAGTGTGGACAGGCAGAGGCAGCCTACAACCCCCCAAAGCCTGAGCGAGGGACAGGCCCCGTAGGGCTGCGAGGGGTCCGGTGCACAGGGAATGAGACCAAGCTGACCCTCTGCAACACCTCCCTGCCCGAGAGTGCACTGGCGGAAGGGGTTGCAGAGGACGTGGGAGTCATTTGCTGGGGTGAGCAGTGCTTCATGGGCCCCCCAGATGATGGGGTGTGTGGGTAGCCAGGCCCTGACAGCCACTGGGGTTTCTCCCCACTGCAGGGAGCCGGCGGGTCCGTCTGGTGAACGGGTCTGGGCGCTGCGCCGGGAGAGTGGAGATCTACTACCAGGGCAGCTGGGGGACCATCTGCGATGACGACTGGGACCTGGCTGATGCTGCTGTTGTTTGCCACCAGCTGGGCTGTGGAGGGGCGGTGGAGGCGGCCAGCTCTGCTCGGTTTGGGGAAGGCTCTGGGCAGATCTGGGTGGATGGCGTGACCTGCTCTGGGGACGAAGCTGCTCTCTGGGACTGCCCTGCCAGGCCCTGGGGGCAGCACGACTGCGGGCACAAAGAGGATGCGGGAGTCATCTGCTCAGGTCTGTGCTGGCAGCTGTGGTGGGAGTCTGGTTCGTGGGGAGGCCAGGACGTGGGGAGAGCCGGGCATGGTCAAGGCTATCCCTGGCTGCCACTGAGCCACTGCCTGGGGCTGACCTGTGGACACCCATGCACGGGCACCCTCAGTCCCACTGGGGGTCCCTGGGGAGCTCAGCCGTCCCCGAGTGTTAGCAGGAAGGGCAGGGGTGTCTGTGCATCAGGGACTTCTCTCTGCCCCCGGGTGCAAGGGGCACGTGCTGGCCCTGCCCCTGCCTGGCTGAGGGCCTGGGGAGTGCAGAGGTGTCCTGGCTCCCACAGCCCCACACCAGCCTCTTCCCCCTTCCTGCCTTTCCTCCCAGAGTTCCTGGCCCTCAGGCTGCAGAACAGCGACGGCTGCTCCGGGCGCCTGCAGGTTTTCTACAACGGGACGTGGGGGAGCATTTGCTCCAACTCGATGACTCTCAGCACGGTGTCGCTGGCATGCAAGGAGCTGGGCTGCGGGAACGGAGGATCCCTGGAAAGACGCCTGCCCTATGGCAAGGTGTCTGGCCCTGCATGGCTGGATAATGTGCAGTGTGGGGAGAAAACCAGCTCCTTCTGGCAGTGTCCCTCCACTCCCTGGAACCCGCAGTCATGTGAAGACCTGCGAGACGAGATCCACATCACCTGCGATGGTAACTCTGAGCCACTCGGGCACAGTGTCACCCCAGCTCCTGCTCCCCTCTATGCACAGCCAAATGCAGAGGGGCTATTCCTTTCCGTGTCAGACCCTTCTGCTGCTGGTGGCACAAACGTGACCGCAGCCACACAAGTCCAACAGCAGTTGTCAGCCAGGTTGCCAGCAGCACCTGGGGGAGGCAGAGGCATCTCCAGGGGAGGTCTCAGAAGAGACCAGACAGGCTTCAGAAGAGCCTCCCCTCCATAGACACACTACTGCTGCTCTGTGAACCAGGGACCTTTAGGGGCTGAGCAATCAGGGTCCCCCCAGTCCTGCGCATGTCCCCTGAATGACCGGGCTTCAGTTGCTGCCATGAGCAAGATGGTACAGGGAGGCACAAGCAGAGCTCAGCCTCGCTCTCTTCTGCACCATCCCACACAGCAGCCCCTTCACTTCAGTGTTTCTTTCTTCAGGGGAACGCCCAGAAATGTCCCCGGAGCCATTGGCCCCATGCCCCAACTCCACGAGCTGCACAGGTATTGAGCTGCTCCTCTGTGTCCCCTTCTTGTGTGGCAGGGCTCTGCCTGCTGTCTCAGTGCCATGGGAGGTCTTTGCCTTCTCCAGACAGGGAGAAGATTCGTGCCGTGGGAGGCGAGGACGGGTGCTCGGGCAGAGTGGAGGTGTGGCACCGTGGCTCCTGGGGGACGGTGTGCGACGACTCCTGGGACATGCGGGATGCCGAGGTGGCGTGCAGGCAGCTGGGCTGTGGTCCTGCAGTGTCTGCCCTGAATGAGGCTGCATTTGGGATGGGGCAAGGCCCCATCTGGCTGGAGCAGGTGGAGTGCCGGGGGACGGAGCCATCCCTGCAGGACTGCTGGGCCCGGCCCGGGGATGGCGGTGCTTGCCGGCATAAGGAAGACGCTGCTGTGCGCTGCTCACGTGAGTGGCAGGGCTGGGACCCGTTGCTGGAGTAATGGCAGGGACCTGGGGAAGGTGTTTTGTCAATTGGTCCTGGCATGGCCCTTGACCTCCCAAGAGCAAGAGCGTTCCTGCAGAGTGCAGGAGCCTTGTGCCAGGCAGGGAGCAGCCTGGGTGGAACTGGATGTCCTCTGGGCACTGCCCATGGGGCCCTAAAGCCCCAGAGCTATTCCCTGGGCAGCCTGTCCCACTTGGGCTGCCTGCCACCCAGAGCAGAGGCCCTGGGCCATGTCCCGGTCTCCTTTTCTGGCACTACTGAAGGGGCAATTTGGGTGGGATGTGTCAGGGATATCTACAGACACACACGCGGTTTGTTGGGGAAGAGGCTCCCCGATACCTGCACACCCACCCTCTCAGCCCAGCTCTCCTTTTCCTCTTCTGCAGCTCCACCCAGGACAGCAGCATCCCCAACCCGAGCAGGTAACTGGTCCTCTTGCCTGAGGCTGGGTATCCCTGGGGCCAGGCTGTGACCCACAGCTGGATGGAAGGGGCTCCTTGCTGGGCTGGGAAACTCCCAGGAGGAGGCACTGGGGTGGTGGTGGTGGAGTTGGGGATGGTTGGAATGTACTCAGCATGGTGGAAGTTTGCCCATGAGTCACCCCTGGGACCCTCTACCCCCTGCTGCCTTGTGTGATGGGAATCAGGTCTGGTGCTGCCCCATCGTCTCCCACACCTGGTGCTGCCCCTTCCATGTTCTTGCCCATACAGGTGCCACTCAGGGCCCTTTGCTCAGCAGCAGGAGAGTTTCTGTGCCCGTCATCATCTGCATCATCCTGGGGGCCCTCCTATGCGTGCTCCTGGCCCTCCTGGCTGGGCAAGTGCTAAGGGCCAGGGCAGGACGCAGAGGTGGGTCCTTCCACAGCAGTCCCAGGGGGAGATGCCTCCTGCAAGGGCTGTGGAGTGTCAGTGAGGGTCACAGGCAGAGCTGGAGGGGATGAGACTGTGTGCTGCCACCTGTCCAATGCACCGCCCCATTGACTGCCTGGCCATGGGGCACCAGCAGCAAGGGTTAGAGAGAGCCCAGAAGCATGGGGGGCTAGCACTGGGGCAAGGAGAGAAATGGCAGACTGGGGACGGCCAAGGCTGGCAGTGCTCTGGGTAGTGCTGGAAGGGGCTCTGGGGCAACAGAGATGACAGGAGGAGCATGGGGCAGTAGGGACCATCTCTGAGGTGTCAGGTCCCCAGCCTGTCCCTCTGCCCAGCCCTGCCCCGCCCCATGGCAGGGCAGGGGCCCTGCTGTAGAACCATGGGGCAGATAGGGAGCAGCTCCAGGTGGAGAGGAAACATGGGAGCTGCTCCAGGGTCAGACAAGGGGGCATGTCCCAGGGGCCAGAGGGGCATGAGAGCTGTCTCTGAAAGGATGATGCGAGGGTGATGCTGCCCCAGATGATCTCCACAGCAACGTTCCCCTCACTGGAGATGCAGCAGCCGTACCTGGACAGTGCAGTGGGGCTGCGCTGTCAGACCAGTCCTGGGCTGGCCCAAGCAACAGGTCTGGGGAGCACAGTGGGATCCCATCACCCCTCTGCCTCTCCCTGTGCCAGCCCTGCCTCTGTCCCCAGGCTCCAGGACAGCTCAGGAGCTCTTTCCCGAGGCCGTGTACGAGGAGATCGGTTACAGCCCAGTGTGGGAGAAGCAGGCGAGGTTTGGTCGCTCAGGTGGGTGTGTGTCCTCCCTGGAGGCACATCTGCAGGACCCTTTCCCCTGGTCCCAACCCAGAGATGATCCCCTGAAGCCCCCACACTGTGGTCCCTGCAGCGCTGGGGCCGTGTTGTCTGTGGGGGAGCATCCAGGATGTGGGTCCAGGAGAGGAGCTTTCTCCCCACCAGCTTTGCCCGTCCCAGCTGCACAGCCCCTCTCTTCCTGCCCCTGCACCCCATGTGACACCTGAGGAGTGAGGGAAGGGGCTGGCCTAGGGCAGCTCTGGGAGCACCTTTGAGACAGTTTTTGTCCTGGGGGAGCCGTTTAAATTCCCCGCCCTCCTCCTCATGCAGCCCCAGCTCTGTGGGTCCCCCTTCCCCAGCAGCGCTGACCATGAGACAGGTCAGTGGGGCTCGCTCCATACCACCTGCTGTGCTTCTCTCCAGGCTCCTATGCAGAAGAGTCCCTGAGCCAGCTGCAGCCCTACCCTGGGGACACCGAGGAGGACGATGGTCTGAGATCAGCACCAGGTAATGGAGACAGGAAGGTGTTGGTCTCCCTGTAGACATGTGATGGACAGAGGTGTCATTGAGTGTCACCATGAGAGATGGGGAGGACATGGGGGTCTCCTGTGGTGCTGCCAATACCAGTATCTCAACCCTGTGTTTCCATGTGCATCGTCCTATCCTCTGCTCTGCAGGACATATCTTCTCACTGTAAGCACCTGCCCTCTCCTTTCAGATGTTCTTGTTGTGCCTGGAGGCAACCCAGCAGATGGCTATGATGATGCCAAGGAGGTTCCTGACTTTGGGGAGGGTGCTGCTCCTGAGCAGGGAGCTTGGGAAATGCCCAGGGAGCCTGGAGCAGGGCCCAGGGATGCACTCGGAGGTGAGAGGGAAAGATAGCGCTGCTGGTTCCTGGGGTGCCATCCCTGGTGCCACCCCTGTCGCTATGGTCCTGACACCCAAACCTCCTGGGGAGGGGGAACCTGCCGCGGGAGTTTTCCTTGGAGGGACTGTGGGTGGGAGAAGGAGCCGAATGTGGTGAGGAGCAGGGAGGAAGGTGATGTACAGACCCCATGGGCCAACTGCACTGTCCTGCCTTGCTGCTTGCAGGGGGCAGCCTGCGCTCCCGGAGAAGTGCTGGGGTCCCTGGAGCTGAAGGAGACACCTCGTCCCTGTGCCTGGGGAGCATGGGCTATGATGATGCTGAAGAGGTGTCTGTGGCACATCCCCATGAGGACACAAAGGCTGTGACACCGCAGCTTGGTGCACAACAGTCCCTGAGCCCCAGGCCAGGAGAGCCCATCCCTGCTGTGCAGCTGGGTGCAGCCAGGAGGGAGGAGAGCTCTGTGCAGCTGGGAGAGCTGTGAGCACCAGGGAAACATCTCCCTTTACCACGGGCAGCAGAAACCGCCCCTGCAGTTTCCTCTATTTTTATTCCCGCTTTTACACTGTGCGTCCATATTGGTTCTTATTAAAAGTCTCTGAGGGCTTTGACCCAGAGCTGGGGCTTGCCTGCCCAGGTGTTGGGTCACCTCCCTGAGGCTGATGAGGGGGAGCAGAGAACGATGACACAGTGGTAGGCAAGGGGCACATCTGAGGGACAGCAGGCTCGGGGTCAGGCTGTGGGGCTGCGAGAGCCCATGGTCCCTGGGGAATAATGCTGCTGACAGAGACATTTCCATGCTGCTGGCCACGGGCAGTTTCTAGTCAAAATGGCTCTCTGGTAGGTCCTGTGGTACACCCCAGCGGCAACATCCATTTCCTCACCCTCGGGTTTCCAGCTGCTTTTGTCCCAGGCCCTTCCTGGGCCACGCTGGTCCCCCAGTGCAGAGGCCATGCCAGAGCTGCTATGTCAGGGTAAGCCCTGGGCTGTGGCCCCACAGAAATGAGCCCTAAGGTGGCCGAGTCCCCTGAACACCCCAGCCATCCCCAGGGTGGATCATGGCCCACGGATGACCTCCCACAATGGTGAGGATGCAGCTCTGCTCCCCACTGCCC
This sequence comes from Mycteria americana, assembly GCF_035582795.1. NCBI lineage: Eukaryota > Metazoa > Chordata > Aves > Ciconiiformes > Ciconiidae > Mycteria > Mycteria americana. Next base: position 1,556,596 of record NW_027445626.1, read on the forward strand.
CAGCACAGGGTGCACAGCCTGTTTCTGGGACACACGGGGCTGAGATTCCCTCTCCTCATGCTCTGCCAGGACCCCAGTCTCCATGGGCTGTTCCATGGGCTCCAGCCCGCACCTGCCTGAGGCTGGGGAGTCAGGGCAAAAGCAGCCCTGGAGATGCTGGGGATTGAACCCAGGACCTCCCACATGCAAAGCAGGCGCTCTGCCACTGAGCTACATCCCCTTGACACCTGCCAGCAGGAGAGACACTCTCCTCCCGTGATGCATCTATGACAAGCACAGTCCTGTTGTCCCCTGCGTGCCCAGGGACTCTCTGCAGAAAACAGCATTTGAACCCTTCTGAGATGGGGAAGCTGGGACTGCCTCTGTGCTGGGGCCTGATCCTGGCACAGAGCTGCACTGCAGAGTGCTGCCCCTTCAACGCCTCTGCAGGGCAATGGGGCAGAAGGAGGCTCTTGCTGCAGGTGCTGCTCCCACGCTCTGGCCCACTGCGGGATGGGTCGATGGAGAGGAGAAAACCCCTTCCCCTGAGCCTCCTCTGCCACCCAGGGCAACAACCCTCTGTGCCGCATCTGTCCCCAACTCCACAGCAGGAGCAGTGCAACAGGGTGAGGGAAATGCCCTGCCTGGGGTGAGGTGCCCGCAGGCTCCGATGGCATCCCAGGGCATGCAGTGGAGGGGACGTGGTGGCAGAAATCTTATACCCCCTTCTCCAGGCACCAGGCCTCCCCCTGCAGCCCTCTGTTCCCCAGCATCCCTGGAGGTGACTTGAAGGGCTCAGGGACCTTCCCATTCCTTCAGCACTGATGACTGTCCTGGCAGCAAAGCAGTGCCCTGGGACAGCCCTGGCTGGGGTCTCTGTGGCAGGGTGGGTGAGTGTGTTCAGCTGGTACTCAAAGGCTGATGCTTTGACCACATGCAGGGATGGTGTCCTCATGGTGGCACAGCTGGGACAATTGTGTTGCCCAATGCCATAGAGTTTTCCCTGCTGAGCCCCTGCCTGGCAGAGAGGGTTTGGGGGAATCAAAAGCAGACCACAGTGCCTGTGAACTTCTGGAGTGCTTGAGTGGAGTTAAGGGGATGGAGTGCTCACCTCTTCTGCTTTGCACACATGACCCCAAAACCCATCCTCAGCAATGACTCTCCCGTTCTTGCTCAAGAAAGGCCTAGAAGGACTCTTCTGGAGCAGTGATAATCCTGCAGGCACTACCCCTGCGGCCAAGCATGTTCAAGCTCGTGCTCAAAGCTGACAAGACAGTAACTGTGCTTGGACAGAGAGTCTCTCCCTCTCACCACCTCTCACTTGCGCTCAGTCACAACAAAAGCCAAACTCCTCTGCAGGTGCATCTCTAAGGAGCTGGCTGTGAGGCAGCAGAACTGCACAGGGTTAGAACATGCACGTTGCTGTGCGACTGTAGTCCAGTACGTTCCATTCCTTGCCCTGACCGGGGAGAGGCTGAGGCTGGAGACAGAGGGAGATGTGCTGGGTCACAGCTGTCACTGTGTTCCTGGGGGGCGAGCAGGGCTCTGTAGCAGCAAGAGGTTGCAAGAGGGGAGCCCAGCAGCTTGTTGTAGCTCATGAGCAGGTCTTTCTTCCTCTGTGCAGGGACTGATGGCTGTGAGGGGCTGCAGCTGGTCTAGCCAGTGCAGTCTGGTGGGTGAGTCTATTTGGGCACGGCTTTGCCAGCTGTCCTTGACACATCAGAGGTCTCGCTGTGACAGACCTCTGGAGGGAGGACGCTGCCATTCAGGCCTCAGCTCCAGGGAGTGGATCTCCCTGGGACTGGGGTCACAGTGGCCTCCCCCATGGGCAGTATGCTCTGGTCTGCAAGCTGAGGTCCAGTTGAAGGATGTGTGTGAGGAGGGGAGCAGTCTGTGCATCATCAAGACTGACAAAGAGGAGAGAGACAAGGTCTTTGCAGAGACCCCATAAAGGAAAGGTGCCAATTGCTGTGGAGCAGGGAAGGAGGGACAGATGGAGAGCACCCTAAAGAAGCACTGAATGGAGAGTCCTGTTGAGGCGAAGGCTGGGGACTTGTGGAGCAAGAGGAAGGCTCCTTCTAACCCACAGGTCTGCAGCTACCGTGCAGGGGCAGTGCTCTGGCAAGAGGTGAAGGAGCAAGGAGGGCCAGGGTAGGCTGGAAGAAGCAGGCAGGCTCTGCAGAAAACTGAGCAAGGATACCACTGTATCAGCCCAGGGCTGAACCAGGGACCTTTAGATCTTCAGTCTAATGCTCTGCCAGCTGAGCTACTTCAGCCCTGCCCCAGCAGCCCTTGTCCCAGTTCCATCCCTGCCAGGCCACAGGCTGACACACATGAGGAGCATTCCTTGGGGAGGGTCCCAGGGAAGAGCTGTTCCTGGCCCTGGGCAGAGGGACCTGTCCTCTCCCTGCCTCCATGGCCAGGTGGGCTCCAGATTTGGGTGGAGGCCAGCTTACACTGGGCATGCCAAAATGTGTGTGGGACTTCAGTCCAAACGTGACAGTGGCAAAGCAGGTGGGCAGGCCAGGCACGTGTAACTGCAAAGGCTGAGGGTGGAAGAAGTGTGGGGCTCTTGGAAGACCTTATCTCCTTCCCCATGGAAGGCCTCCTCCCCACCCTATTTTCCCCAGCTGAACTTCACTCCTTTATTCCCAACTCTTCTACCTCCTCCCCTCTGAGCAGCGCTAGGCCATGGGGAAGGGGGGTTGTGGTCAGTCCAGAACACTTCCTGCCTGCTGCTCCTTCCTTCTCACACTTTTCCCATGGGGTCCCTCCTACAGGCTGCAGTCCTTCAAGATGAACCTGCTCCACTCTGGGCTCTCCACAGGCCACAGTTCTTTCAGGAATTACCCAAATTCTCCAGCATTGCGTCCTCCACGGACTGCAGGGCTTACCTTGTCCACCATGGTCTTCTCCATAGGCTGCAGGAAAATACCTGCTGTGCTGTGGTATTCTGCTTGGGCTGCAGGGGAATATCTGCTCTGGTGCCTGGACCACCGAGGGGGTGGTTCTCCTCCTTCTTCATTGACCATAGTGTTGCAGGGCTGTTTCTTACATGTTTTTTTTCCACTAACTCCTATTCCAGTCTGGCAATTGTGCCCCTTCTTAAATACATTTTCACACCAGTTCCACCAGCTTTGTTGCTGGGCTCAGTTTTGGCCAGCGGTGGGTCTATTTTGGAGGTGGCTGGACCCAGCCCTGTCTGGCATGGAGGCAGCCCTTGGTCTTCTCTCACAGAGGTCACACATGCAGCCTCCTCGCTACCAAAACATGGTCATGGACACCAATGCACTGTGTAAATCTTTGCCTTGCTAAATGGTGTCCCCTGCTCTTCCCTCATCAAGAAATCCAGCCTAGTTGCTGGGGAGGAAGAGAGAGCAAGAGAGAAGGCCTTGATGCTGTGAAAGCACTCTTCCGCAAATAGCTACAACACTGGTGTATTATAACACTGTGGTCACTGTCCTGGTTTTGGCTGGGATAGAGTTAATTTTCTTCTTGTGGGGGTGGTTACAGCAATGGAAGCAGAACAATTGGCAGCACAGAGGCAAACCCATCTGGGCTGCAGCATTGTGGCAAAATATTGCTGCCTGTGTAGAGAACCTGGTGGTAAATGTACGTCACGTAGATGCTCACGTACCCAAGAGTCGGGCCACTGAGGAACATCAAAACAACCAGCAGGTGGATCAGGCTGCTAAGACTGAAGTGGCTCAGGTGGATCTGGACTGGCAACATAAGGGTGAATTATTTATAGCTCGGTGGGCCCATGACACCTCAGGCCATCAAGGAAGAGATGCAACATATAGATGAGCTCACGATTGAGGGGTGGGCTTGACCATGGACACTATTGCATGGGTCATCCATGAATGTGAAACATGCACTGCAATTAAACAATCCAAGCGGTTAAAGCCTCTGTGGTATGGAGGGCGATGGCTGAAATATAAATATGGGGAGGCCTGGCAGATCGATTATATCACACTCCCACAAACCCACCAAGTGCTTACAATGGTGGAAGCAACCACCAGATGGCTGGAAACATATGCTGTGCCCCATGCCACTGCCCGGAACACTATCCTGGGCCTTGAAACGCAAGTCCTATGGCGACATGGCACCCCAGAAAGAATTGAGACAGAGAACGGGACTCATTTTTGAAAGAACCTCATAGACACGTGGGCCAAAGAGCACGGCATTGAGTGGGTATATCACATCCCCTATCATGCACCAGCCTCCGGGAAAATCAAACGATACAATGGACTGTTAAAGACAACACTGTGAGCAATGGGTGGTGGGACATTCAAACATTGGGATGCACATTTAGCAAAGGCCACGTAATTAGTTAATACTAGGGGATCTGCCAATCGAGCTGGCCCTGCCCTATCAGAACTTCTACACACTGTCGAAGGGGATAAGGTCCCTGTAGTGCACATAAAAAAAAAGCTGGGGAAGACAGTCTGGGTTACAGCCCATTCGTGGGATTGCTTTTGCTCAAGGACCCGGGGGCACTTGGTGGGTAATGCCAAAGTATGGGGAAGTCCAATGTGGACCTCAAGGGGATTTGATTTTGGGTGAGAATAGCCAATGAACTAAATGGTTTGATGTCACTTGCTATATAATACTGTATGTCATCACTTTTATGGTGACTATACACCATATCAATGGTATTTCAGTAAGGATCACCCAGATTAATGAAGAATGAGCTTTGATGAAACCAAGCAAAGTGCAGCAGTGATGGAACGAGAACTGGCTTCAGCATGCAACAATGCAACACCACGCACCATCTCTCCTGCCCTGAAAGACTGTTATGACAGATAGAGCCCAAAGTCATGGACTAAATGAACTCAATGGACATTGTAGAGGGATGGCCCATAGACCAAGGGAATGATAGCTGTGTGTATATATCTAGAGACAGGGAAAGTGGTGGTGATTAATTGTATTAGAAAGGGTAGAACCTGGGCATGACATAGATGGTATAGAATAAGGGGTGAACACTGTCCTGGTTTCGGCTGGGATAGAGTTAATTTGCTTCCTAGTAGCTGGTGTAGTGTTGTGTTTTGGATTTTAGTATGAGAATAATGTTGATAACACGCTGATGTTTTGGCTGTTGCTAAGTGGTGTTTACGCCAATCAAGGACTTTTCAGCTTCCCATGCTCTGCCAGGTGCAAAAGAAGTTGGGAGGGGACACAGCCAGGAGAGTTGATCCAAACTGACCAAAGGGCTTTTCCATACCATATGATGTCATGCTCAGTATATAAACTGGGGTGAGTTGGCTGGGGAGCAGGGGTCACTGCTTGGGGACTGGCTGGGCTTCGGTCGGCAGGTGGTGAGCAGTTGTATGAGGTTTTTTTTCCTTGGGTTTTGTTCCTCTCTTTCTCTCTTATTGTTTTCCTTCTCATTACAATTTATTATTACTATTTAGTTTTTGTTGTTCAAATTATTAAACTGTTCTTATCTCAGCTCATGAGTATTCTTACTTTTGCTCTTCCGATTCTCTCCCCCATCCCACCAGGGAGGGTAGGGTGAACGAGAGTCTGTGAGGTACTTAATTGCCAACTGGGGCTAAACCACAATAAAGGCTTGACTAAAGTCCAAGTAGACAACATGCACAGCCTTCCCCTCATCCACTGAGCGGTTCGCCTTGTCATAGAAGGAGATCAGGTTAGTCAAGCAGGACCTGCCTTTCATAAACCCACGCTGACTGGGCCTGCTCACCTGCTAAACTCCAGTCAACTGGCACCTTCCCGCTTAGCCAGGACTGCTGAGAAAGGATTGAAAGATGCTTGGTGGGGACTTCTGCCAGCTCCCTCAGTACTCTTGGGTGGATCCCAATCAGCCCCATAGACTTGTGTGTGTCTCAGTGGTGTAGCAGATCACTAACCATTTCCCCTTGGATTATGAGTGCAACAGTGGGAGATTTGTCGGCTCATTCCCTCCATGGTCTCTTCAGTGATGGCTCTCAGTGGGGACCACTAACAACCTCAGAAACTTGGAGGTTTGCTGCTGACTTTTACTTCTCTAGAGGCCAGTTCGTTCTACTTTTAGTATCTGCAGTTCAGGAACTTGGCACCACAGGGCTCATTCACATACAAAATGCCCTAAGAAGCCAACTCTCTGGGCATAATCTTCTTAATTCCCCAGTTCTTATGTGGTTAATTAGAGAGATTTCAGAAGTGAAAAGATTTCAATACTCAAAAACAGTAAGAAAGGATTTCTTTTTCTTCCCCTTTTCTTCATTTCTCTGCTGACACATTAAGGGCTATCAGCAATCTCCAAATCACATTGAAAGTGAACATATTCAAGACTGAATACGTAGAGAAGGCAAGGCCCTGTGTGGCAGACACTCTATGGGCAATCTTCGTCCCTCCCTCCAACCCCACATGTCTCTCATCAGGCACCTGGGATTTACAGCACCTTTGTTCACATCTGAGCTTTCTCCACTACAGTCTGTAGCTGCATGTTTCAGCCCATTGGCACCAGTTTCCACCTGCTTTGCTTGGGGAACGAGCTGCACCCAGACACAGAAGGATGTTTCTTAATTGCCAAAAAACAGAAACAAATGAAGGCACAGTGCAATAATAAAAAAAAAAAAGGCACTCCTCTGCTGTCTATGAAGTGCACAGTACTTCCCCCAAAGTCCACTCTCCACAGTGGATAGCCTTAGACCTATAGAAAACACATTTTTGTGTCAAGCACAGATCCCAAGAAACCCCAAAGCACTCCCTGCCTCAGGCTCTGTCCATATTCAGTCTTGGCACACAGTGAGTCCCACGCTGAACTCACGAGCTCCCTCAATCCACAGCGGGAAGCAAAGACACAAAGTGTACAAAAGGCTCTCTTTTGACTAGCCAAATCTGCATTCATGCCAACATCTCTGGGTTACAGGACCATGTTCTTTGTAGCCTCTGCAGCATCCAGACCTACTCATTCCTCATTCTCCTCCAGCGCTGGACAGCTTGGGTGCAATTGTCCAGGCTTCCTTTTCTACTCAAGAGAAAGCAATCCGTTGTCTCCACTGAGATGCTTTGCCCTACCCTGCCTGTCCAACAGCTCCTGCTCCAGAAATGCTCCCAGCAGCCCTGGGTCACATTTTGTGGTACCATGTCAGGGCTTCAGCTACTTCCGCGTATCTTGGAGGCAGGGGCCACCTCTGTGTGGGCAACTGTATCAACCCTTGAATGAAGATGTTAAGCAGAAGTTGAGACATATGCAGAAAAGGCCTGGGTGTACTAAGTGTATAAGAAGTCTTCCTTTTCAGAACTTTGATGCTGCTCTGTAAATTCTCATGATTTTTCCATAGGCCATGGACGTGGACCAGCGAGCTGATGGCACTTTCTCTCCCTCTATGTAAATAGAGATTGATACATCCAGTCCCTTCTGACTGGTAATTTTGACTTTGCTCAAGTAGCCCCTGATTTGAATCCTATCCAGCATTGGCTGTTTCCTTCCAGAGTCCTGCCTTGAGGCACAAAGGCCTGGGAGACCTTGCTGGTGATAACTGAGGCAAAGAGCACACTAAATATTTCCGATCTATCTACACCTGCTCCTACTAAATTTAGGAGTGATCCCATATTATCTTTGCCTCTTCTTTAACTCTCCCTGAAGTAGTACCAGCTCATTATGGTGCCCTTGAATTTACTTTCAAGTTTCAACTGAGATTTGTGAAAGACCAATTCTATGCTTGTAGGATGCTATCCTTGAAGACCAGTTGTATTGAGCTGTGCTGCCATTCAGTGCTGCTGACCATTGGATCCCCAGTAGAACTGCCCAGAGTAGGCCAAAGTCTGCTCCTCTGATGTCCGGCATCTGCAGTCTCCTATTTTCCTTCCTCAGTCCCCTCAGGAGCGGGGATCCAATATTTTAGGGTGACAAGAGCCAAGACTTACAACGATCTTCACACCTCTGACCAGATCTTCCTTGCTGGCAAGTGTCAGAGCCAGGCTTGCCTTACCTTTGTTGGCCCACCTGGCAGCTGTGCTAAGCAGTAGTCCCAAGAACCTCCAGAAACTGCCTGGACTGTTTGCATGCTGCTGTGTACCCCTTCCAGAAAATGCCAGGGTCATTAAAATCCCCAGCGAGGCCCAGGCTTCTACATCCAGAGACTCCCTGGCGGTGCTTAGAAAAGACTATGCCCCCTTCTCCACCCTGACTGGGGGTTCCTCATCTCCCACCACAATGTCACTTTTACTGGTCCCTCCTCTGATCCTCACTCACAAGGGCTCAACAATGTTTTCACTTGCCCATAGAGGAGCTCCACATATCCCAGCAGCTTCTTCACTTTGAGAGAAACCCCACAGCTGAGCCTAACAGCCCGCCTGTCCTGAAAAGCCTGTACCCATCCATTGCAGCACCCCAAGCTGTGTGACTTGTTCTACCACGCCTTGGCAGTTACTCCATCGTCGCCAAGAAGCACAGGCTCCAGCTCGTCCTGGCTCTGCCCCTGGCTGAGGGCAAGGGTGCACATTTGGGCTGCAGCACCTCAGGGGAAACCTGGTAGCAAGCTTCCAAAACCCCGTGTGTGCAAAGGCTTTGCCTCAGAGCAGAGACATGCCAGGGTGGACAGCAGATGGAAGACTAAAGCTGAAATTGGATGCCAAGAGAGTGAGGCAACCCTGCTGTCCCCAGGGACAGAGAGAAACAGGGCTGGGAAATGCAGCCCTGGAAAGAAACGGGTTTACTTCAGTGGGGTCTCTGCTGCCCCTGAGGGTGGATGGGAAGGTGATCTCCATGAATGACAAGGTGCTGCTGACAGGCCCACTGTCAAAACAGTTGGTCCGTTCCTTGGCTGTATCCTCAAGGGGGTGACTAAAGGTTGGTGGAGGAAATAACCAGCAGTGTGAGAATGTAGTCACACCAGTGGAGACCCCAGTGTGATGTGCCTTGTGTTCCTGGACTGCCCTACGTCTCCTGGGTAGAGAAGGGACAGACCTTGCCACAGTGCAGTGGTGACAATCCGTGGCTTGCACAAAGGCACCGAACCTGTCTGCAGTGCTGTCCGGGCTGTCCATCACATTCTTGCTCTGAATGGGGATGGCTTTCCTGGGCTGTACCTGCCAGCCGCATGTCGTTCTGTGCCAGAGCCTTGGCATCTCATGTAACACTACAGGCCTCTATTTGCACATTAAATAGAGTAACTGTCTGGAATTTGATTAGGCAATGTGGGGATGAAAACCGTTGTTATAGTCAGTGGAGATCTAGGCAAGCCAGCTGATGGAAAAGACAGAGAAACGCAGCTCTCCCTATGACACAGGACACTATTTGGTCAGGAGGCAGTGTAGGCTGCCAGAAGATAGTAAATAGGGGCAGGTGCAGCTGTCTTGCACATGCCTTGGGCAACCTCTGGTACCTCAAACCTCACCAGATATTTCATCTAAACAGCCACCTCCTGCCCTACCTCTTCATCATTTACCACGGAAGCTGAGACAAGAACCTCACATGCAGATGCCTCTTTAACGCAGGCCTCAACTGAGGCAAGAGGAATGCCGCCTTCCGTGGGTTTGTGACAGGCATGGGAGGGAGCTCGGTCCCCCTCCAGCGCTAACAAAAGAAACGCAGGCTGAGATGCCTAGATTGACTCAGCTGAATCCCTTCCCTCAGCAGGAGTAAAGAAGATCCCTGCCTGTCATTGTCTGGCTGTCCTGCCGAATAAGAAGACAAAAAAGGTGATTTTTAGACCTAACTCTGTCTCTGAGAGGAGCAATGCCACTGCAGGAAAGAAGTGTCTCTCTGCAGCTGAGGGAGGGAACATTCAGCCTGTTTCACAGCAGGTTCCCCTGGAGCCCCAGGGACACCTGGAGGGAGCCCAGAGGGGCAGAGGAAGTGCTGCCTTGGGCTGCTCCTCTGCTGCTCAGCTGGGCCGGGCTCCTGGGATGCAGGGAGCTCCTGGCAAGCGGGCAGCACTGCAGAGAGACAGCTCTGCCCAGGAGCGGCTCCTCCAGAAAGTGCAGCAGGGCTGAGGGCAGTGTCTGCAGGCACCAAGGGGAGACGAGTGCGGCAGAGAGAGCTTAAAGGCAGTCTGGGGTGGGAGGACAGAGCTGAGCTTGTTCACAGAGAAATCTTCACAGCATTTGACACAGTAAGTCTCTGGCAGCAGGGCAATGCAGATGAGTCTTGCAGAGCTGGCACATGCCATGACTGATAGGACCTGTGAGGATGTCTGTCTTGGCTTCTCTGGGGTGAAGAAAGAGGACGTAGTCCAGAGCAGGGCTTCCCCGTTGCACTGCCAGAAGGTTCTCCCGGGGATGGCTGCAGGGGTGTGAAGCTGGGTGTGCAGGCAGGGCTGCCCAGGGCTGTCCTTCAGAGCAGGGTCCCTGTGCCCCAGGGGGCTGTGTGCCAGGGCAGGGACCCTGCTGCCTGCCCGGGTCCGCACTCAGCACGCCCGGGGAGCTCCCCATGGCGCTGCGGGGGGAAGCTCTGTGTGGAAGGAGCAACTCCTGGCAGGGCAGGCAGGGTCCTGCTGTTGAGAGGGTGCTGCATGGACCAGGGCTGCTCACAGCTCCAGGTTACCCCCAGGGCATTTCCAAGGGGACTTTTCCAGAGAAAGGTCAAAATGGGGATTACATTAAATGGAAGGATTCAGTGCTTTGAGTTTTCTCTTCTTGGTTGGCTGGGTGGGCAGTGGTTGATGGAAATCTTTTCTGCACTCTGGAGAAGACCCCCGTTCTAACTAGGACTTCTCTGAGTGTCTCCTGAGCTCCTGTATATACAGAGATGTCCCTGGTCAGTGCCTTGCTACTAAGAGGTTTCTGCAGGGCAGAGCAGAGAACACAGCGGGTGGGATGGGGTCTGTGAGCACAGACAGGGAGGACACATGGGGACAGAGAAGCAGCTCCCAGCAGAGCCAGCTCCAGGCAGCAGAGTCATGGGCAGGCAGGGAGAGGGAGCTGCTGCCAGCAATGCCATGGGAGGGGCTTTTGGGCACCTCCCTGACATCCCCTGCAGCAGAAACACTTTCCTGGAGCATCCCCCTGATCTCCTCTCCCATCCAGCACAGTTTCTGCCCCCAGGGTCTTGGGGTTTCAGGCTGAGTCTTCTTCTTAGCAGCCTGACACCCGATAAGGAGAAACACCTGAGGGCCTGTTTGTCTGTCCCTGTCCTTCCTCCCTTGGCAGGAGCATTGGGGCATTTCTCTGTGTTTACCTTCCTGTCCTTGCTGCTTTTGTCCCCACCTTACCTGGGGGCTCTGGGCACTGCAGTGTGTGGGGCTGGCAATGAGCGGACCCTCACTTCAGGGCACCCCATCCTCAGGATTTTTTACTATTTTGCTGGGGGTCCTGCTGGGCTGCAGGCTGCCTCCCCACAAGGGCACAGCTCTCCCATGGCATCTCTGTGCCCCAGAGAGGAGGGAGCCCCATGGAGAAGAAAATTCGGTGCTAAGGCCATGGCAATGCTGCTCATCATCTCTATGTGGGCAGCTGCAATGAGTCCTGTGTGTCCCTGGCTGGGAGGGGGGAGCTGAGATCCTCCTCAGGTACGATGAGATGGCAGGGAGGGCTTTGGAGATCTGCACTGAGAAACTGGATTCCTCTGCTCTCAGCAGTGTCCCGTTTCTTCTCAGGGGAACATCAGGGTGTGATCATCACTCCTGCACAAAGAGCTGCAAGGAAAGGGCAGCTGAGACCAGGGCTGATGGAGAGAGCAGCTCTCCATAGCCTGCACTAAGGGACAGTCCCTTTGCCTGTCAGCACCCACACGGTTTCACTTGGAGTGCAAGAGGAATGCCAAGGCTTTCTGCCTTAAAAACACTCCTCAGTTGTGGTGAGGCAACTAGAACAAAATACACAAACCAAAATCCCCACAGCTCTCCTCTGCTCTCAGGTGAAATGGGAGCAATAATGCTGCAAAGCTCATTGGTATCAAAGGCGGATTTAATCCGAGATGGCCCTGTGTTCCTGTTTACCTTTTGCTATAGGGCAGGACGGACACGTCAAGAGTCCACAGCAGAGCTCCCTGCTGCCAATGGCACCCTCTGCCAACACCACGCAGAGCTCATAAAAGGGACATGACAAAGGTCTACCTGAAAGGGGCAAGGAAGTCTGGGGGGTTTCCATGAGAACTGGAATAGGTTTTGCTCAGAGAACTCTGCCTTAACTTCTCACTGCCTTTTCCTCCTTGGACAGGTGCCCATGCCCAGAAGCAGCAAATGTCCAATGCCAGCTCCATCACTGAATTCCTCCTCCTGGCATTTGCAGACACACGGGAGCTGCAGCTCTTGCACTTCTGGCTCTTCCTGGGCATCTACCTGGCTGCCCTCCTGGGCAACGGTCTCATCATCACCACCGTAGCCTGTGACCACCACTTCCACACCCCCATGTACTTCTTCCTCCTCAACCTCTCCCTCCTTGACCTGGGCTCCATCTCCACCACTGTCCCCAAAGCCATGGCCAATTCCCTGTGGGACACCAGGGCCATCTCCTACACAGGATGTGTTGCACAGGTCTTTCTGTTTGTCCTTTTCATTTCAGCTGAGTATTTTCTTCTCACTGTCATGGCCTATGACCGCTACATTGCCATCTGCAAGCCCCTGCACTACAGGACCCTCGTGGGCAGCAGAGCTTGTGTCCACATGGCAGCAGCTGCCTGGGGCAGTGGTTTCCTCTATGTTCTGATGCACACTGCCAATATATTTTTAATACCACTCTGCAAGGGCAATGCTGTGGAGCAGTTCTTCTGTGAATTTCCCCAGATCCTCAAGCTCTGCTGCTCAGATGTCTACCTCAGGGAATTTCGACTTCTTGTGTTCAGTGCTTTTGTCTTTTTGGGGTGTTTTGTTTTCATTGTGCTGTCCTATGTGCAGATCTTCAGGGCTGTGCTGAGGATCCCCTCTGAGCAGGGACGGCACAAAGCCTTTTCCACGTGCCTCCCGCACCTGGCTGTGGTCTCTCTGTTTTTGATCACTGCCTTGTTTGCCTGCCTGAAGCCTCCCTCCATCTCCTCCCCATCCCTGAATCTAGTGGTTGCTGGTCTGTACTCGATGGTGCCTCCAGCAGTCAACCCCCTCATCTACAGCTTGAGGAACCAGGAGCTCAAGGTAGCAGTCTGGAAACTGATGACTGAATGTTTTCCAAAAACTGTAGTGTGTCCATCTTCTTCAACAGATGGCTCATAATGTCACTCAGTACAGGCCCAGCCTTTCTTTATTAGTTTCTGTGCTTGTCATTCTTGCTTTTTTATTTTATTGCTTTTTTCACTTGTGATCATGTTGTCCACAAAGAGATATGGACACTCCACTTCTGCTTCATTATCTACCTCACTAGTGTGACCCAGCAACTGGGTAAATAAGGAGCTATACTCCTTCTCTAATTAAACAAAATAAATGTACTTGCATTGTCTGCTCTGTCTGAGACCCAAGCAACTAAAACCGAGCCAAATGTTTTTCCTCATTGGTTCCCTCCCAAGTTAGAGGGGAAAAGAAGGACCTAAAAGCTTCCTTGGAGACAGGGCAATGGGGCAATCACGGAGTCCCCCCTACCTGGAAGGGAGAATGTTCCCAGCCCTTAGACAAATCTCTTCCTCCTCTCTCTCATGACCTGCATGGTGTTTGTGCTTGGGAAAACTCTCATCATCATGCTGGTGGTGGCAAACCGGCATCTGTACACTCCCATGAGCTGCTTCTTGGGGCATTTGTCTTCCCTGGAGACCTTCTACAGATCCAGCACCCTGCCCCAGGTGATGGCCCACTTCATGACTGGGGACAGCACCATCTCTGCTCATCACTTTGTTAGTACTGTTTCCTGCACATTTGGCATGTACAGAGGGTTTACTACTGGTGACCACATCCTATGATGAGTAGCGGGCTGTGTGCCACCCCCTGCTCTCTACAAGACTCATGAACGGGGACATCTGTCTCCAGAGGACAGCTGCACCTTGGCTAGGGGGATTTCTGGCAACTACAGTAATCATTTCAGTCATGTCCCAGAGAGAGTTCTGTGGCCCCACTGGAGTGGACCACTTCTTCTGTGAATTCACCCCATTGCTGGAGCTCTCACACAGTGACACCGTGACACTCATGCTCTTGCCTTTTAGAACCTGCTTTTTAGATCCCATCCTCCCCTTCCTGTTCACATGGGCATCCTGTGCATGCATCACAGCTGCAGTGCTGGGGCAGATCTCCCATCCAGTATGCGCAGGCAGAAGGCCTTCTCCACCTGCTCCTCTCAGCTCACTAGTGCCACTGTTTTCTATGACACCCTCATCCTTGGGTGTGTGTTGCCCAGAACAGCCGTCCTGAGAGAGTTTGGCAAAGCCCTTTTTCTACACCATCCTCAGGCCCCTGCTCAATCCCCTCATCTACAGCCCGTGGATTAGAAAGGTTGGGGGAGTGGACACTGAGAAAAACACTCAGGAAAGCTGTGAGCTGCACTGAGAGCCCATGGCAGCTGTGGGCCTGCAGGAAGAAATCACTTCTGGTTCTCTTTTGAACCAGCCCAGAGGACCTGGACTGGCATGTGCTGTGTCCTGGGCACTCCCCTGGAAGCATGGGACATGGAGAGGCTTTTGGTGTGGGCAGAGGCAGAGAGGTAGGTGCTGGTGGAGCTGGCTGGTGTCGTCGTCAGACCTCTTTCCAACAAACATGTTGGAAAAGCCAGAGAGATCAGAGAGGTTCCAAGGTCCTCAGAAAAGGTCCTCAGAGAATATCAAACCCATGTTCAAGAAGGGCAAGAAGGAGGACTGGGAGAATGACAGGCTGGTCAGCTTCCCCTCAGTCCCTGGGAAGGTGATGGGGCAAGTCCTCCTGCAGCCATCTCCAGGCACTTGAAGGACAAGAAAGAGGTTGCTGAACCCATGTGGGAGGTGAAAGAAGAGCATGTTGTGTGCCTGGACTTTTGCAGGTCCTTGGATGTGATCTCCCGTAGTCTTCTTAGAGCAGGCTGTTGGCATCTGGACTGAAGAAGTGGATGACGTCGTGGGTGGGAAGTTGGCTGGACTATCAGGAACAACTGCCATTAGTGGTACAAAGTCCTCCGAGGAGCCAGATACTAGCAGCATCCCTCAGGAATCCGCAAAATCTCTTTAAAAAATCATCCAAAGCCTAGCAACCCTGGAAATTAAGACTTTTTCAGCTGTTACATAGCGTTCTTTTTCTGCACAGGTTTCAACTTTTTTTCTAAAATTGACATTCTGGGCTTGAGTCAGTTGTTCGCACAGAGGTGGCCATTGCATCCAAGATACCCTGGGGTAACTGAAGCACTGTGTGGGAAAGGTAACCCAGGAACCCTTCTGGTGATGAGCTGGTTTGCAGGCAGGTTATCTCTGGCAGGGTGCAGGGCATCGCCTTCCTCCAGCGCTGCTGGGTGGGCTGTGAAGAGGCTGTGAAGAGGACTTTCAAGCACAGCAGCACAATGTGTCCCCTTGGATGCTGGCTGTGAGGTCACTTCTGAGTGGTCAGCAGTGGGGAGAGAGATATTCTCAGGTCAGGAAGGTCATGCGAAAGCTGCCCCCAACAAGATGACACATTTGGGGAGGTGAGGAGGAGCCTGGGCAAGAGAAATGGGAGATTTGGGGGAGGGAAGAGAGGCTTGGCCAACAGACACAAAAGGTTTGTAGAGGTCAAATGGCTTATAGTGATGTTGCTGTGAAAACACAGACTGTGAAAACATTCATGTTAAGCCCTTACACTATCTCTAACCAGTAACCTTCAGCCCTAACATGACCCCTAAATGCTACTCCTACCCCTGACAGTAATCCACTGTCACTAACCTACCTGAGGTTAGGCTATCCCTAACCTAAAACCTTACGACTAAGCGAAATCCCAAACCCATAGTCCCTTATCCTTACTCTTATCCTCTTACTCACCCTAGCCTTTAACCTTAGCATTAAGATCCTAGCCTTAATCTTAGCCCTGAGCCCAGCCCTAAACAAAACTCTAACCCACAAAGCTCGCCCACACCTTAAACACTACCAGACACCCTCACCACACCACCAAACCTTCCCCCTAGGCCTTTGCCTAACCCTTAAGCCTGAAAGGTGAGCTCTAAACCCAAAGCCCTAACCTGAACACCTAACCCCTGAAGCCCTCTTTCCTACGCTCTGACCCACTCATCACTGTCCCCTCTCCTCACCCTTACTTAAGCTGTTTGGCCCCTTGGGGCAGGGCAGGGATCGTGAGGTCTCGGAGCAGTCACATGGTTCTGGAAGAGGAATGTGAGGTGACCTGTATCTGACCAGCTCATAGGCCACAAGGAGGAGATGGGTGGGAATGCTATGGTGTGGTCAGCTGTGCTTCAGGGTCTCATGGCACAGCAGGAGGCACGTGGCTGTGAAGGTGGCTGTGAGGTCACTTCTGTCTTTGGAGTTGATAGGCCAGCAGCAGGAACATGGCTGCGAAAGGGACTGTGAGGTCACTTCTTTCGGAAGCAGCTGGTAGCTCAGGCCTCGACTCATGGCTGGAATATGTGCTTTTAGGCTCACATTTGCCAGCAGCCCTGATAAGGCAGCAGAAGGCAGCTGGTTGGCACACTGATTATGAGATCCCCTCTGCTGAAGTTCCTGGGCGCTGTGCAGTTGAACATGTGTATCCATGACCCAGAGGAGGCAACTCTCACCATGTTTAATGTGAACAAATGCCGGACTCTGCCCCTAGCACAAAATAATGCTGGACAAGTATAGACTGGGAGAGGAGTGGCTGGAGAGCAGCCCTGCAGCAAGGGCTCTGGGGGTGCTGGTTGACAGCAGGCTCAGTAGCAGTCAGCAGTGTGCCCTGGCAGCCAAGAGGGCAAACCGCATCCTGGGGTGCATCAGACACAGCATGGCCAGCCGGCCAAAAGAGGGGATTATCCCGCTGCATTTAGCAATGGTGCAGACTCACTGTGAGTACTGTGTGCAGTTCTGGGCCCCACAATTTAAGCAGGATGCAAGGTACTCAAATGAGTCCAGAGGAGGGCAATAAAGCTGGTGAAAGGGTGGAAGGAATGTCCTGTGAGGAGCGGCTGAGGATGCTGGGCTTGTCTAGTTTGGAGAACAGGAGGCTGAGGGGCAACCTCCTTGCTCTCTACAGCTTCTTGAGGAGGGGAAGTGGAGAGGGAGGTGCTGATCTCTGATCCCTGGTATCCACTGACAGGCCACAGGGGAATGGTTCAAAGCTGCGCCAGGGGAGGTTTAGACTGGAGGTTAGGAAGCATTGCTTTACCAAGAGGGTGGTCAAACATTGGAACAGGCTTCCTAGAGAGGTGGTTGATGCCCCATGCATGTCACTGTTTAAAGAGGCATTTGGACAATGCCCTTAATAACATGATTTATCTTTTGCTCAGACCTGAAGAGGTCAGGTATTTGGACTAGAAGATCATTGTAGGTCCCTTCCAACTGAACCATTCTATTCTATTCTATTCTATTCTATTCTATTCTATTCTATTCTATTCTATTCTATTCTATTCTATTCTATTCCGTTATATTCCATTCCATTCCATTCCATTCCATTCCATTCCATTCTATTCTATTCTATTCTATTCTATTCTATTCTATTCTATTCTATTCTATTCCATTCCATTCCATTCTATTCTATTCTATTCTATTCTATTCTATTCTATTCTAGTCTATTCCATTCCATTCCATTCTATTCTATTCTATTCTATTCTATTCTATTCTATTCTATTCTATTCTATTCTATTCTATTCTATTCTGTTCTATTCTATTCTATTCTATTCTATTCTCTGTAGCTGTACAAGGTGGATCCCTCCAGCAGCTGGGCTCAGACACTCAGTCTCCTCAGTCGCTGCCCCTGGATACCAGCCTCCCCAGTTGCAGGCACCTGGACATACGAGCCCCTGAGGCCACAGCCCCATTCCAGGTGCTAGTACAGAACACCCCAGTCACACACACACCCCCTTCCACACACACTCCAGTCTCTCAGGTGCTGGCACTATTGACATAGGGGCTGTCTGACCCCCTGCTCCAATTGCTGCACTCACACCCCTGTGCTCACATGTTCATGCAGAAAAGGGATTGCCTCACACAGGAAAGAGTTAGAAATTAAGTTTAATTTGAAGACAGGACAGACGGCACTGGTCGGGGTCCTCCCCTAAACTTCCATAATAAGTCTCATGCAATCCAAAAATGCTCTTCCCTGCATCCCATAATGTGTCCTATACCCCTAGGCAACAATGCCCTTAGTGCAAATGCTGATCCAGAGACCTCCTCTCAGAGACTCATCTTGATGGGTTTCACACCTGGACAACGGGGCTGATGGCTCTCCCATGGCAGCCCTGGAAGGAGCTGGGACAAGGTCTTCATTCCTCAGGAGCCTGTAATTTGGGGTCCCACCTGCCACTGTGCCTCTGTGCTCTTCTGGGTTTGTGGGGATGGGCTCTTGATGAGCTGGTGGCTCTCCTGTGATGGGTCTGGGAGCAGCTGGGGCAGGGTATTAACTGACTTACTCCTCCTGCCATTGTTAGTGCCTTCTTGGTGTGTGCAGATGAGCTTCTTCTCACTTAACCAAAAAACAATCCAACAAGAACATAAATCTCCTGAGGCTTCTGTATTTGCAGGTTACATACATATGCATTGGTGTTATTTAACATATGATAGCAGCTCATGGGAATTGCTGTCCAGAAATGCATCATGATTAGGGGAAAAGCCGTGTTGTTGCAACGGCTTCGTTCAGGGCCAGTATCACAGTCTTGTTTCTAAGACTGTAGATGAACGGATTTAAGAATGGGTACAGGACAGTGTTCAGCAAAGCTACAATTCTGTTTGTCTCCAAGGAAACATCCTCGGAAGGACGCACATAGGGAGCAATGCAGCTCCCATATGCAATGGCCAAGGTGGTGAGATGGGAAGAACATGTAGTAAAAGCTTTTTTTCCTCCCAGAGGCTGCTGGCAGGTGTAGAATACAGAAAAGGATGCCCATGTAAAATGCCAGAGTGAAACATAGGGAACCCAGTATGAGACATGATAATAAAACAGACTCTATTTTCCACAGCAAGCTGGTGTCAGAGCAGGACAGGTTGAATAAGGGGGAGTTGTCACCAAAAAAATGGTGGATCTCGTTCGAGCCACAGAAAGTCAGCTTGTAGAGGAGGACCAGATGCTAACTCAAGACTGTGATGCCTATGACCCAAGCAGCAATGACCAGGTGGACGCAGAGCTGAAGCTTCATGATGGCAGCATAACACAAAGGCTGGCAGATGGCAACATAACGGTCAAAGGACATGACAACAAGTAGAACCAACTCGGTACAGCCCAGGGCAAAATAGAAACAGGATTGGGCAAAGCAGCTGCTTAGTGAGATGGTTCTCCTACCAGAACCCAGGATCACAAACAATTTGATGCTTGTGGAGGATGTAAACCAGATTTCCAGGAAGGCCAGATTGCTGATGAAAAAGTACATGGGGGTTTGCAGGCGGTGATACACACACACGAGGAAAATGATGGTTGCCTTCCCCATCACTGTTGTCAGGTATAGGAGCAGAAGGACCAGAGAGATAAATAGCTGTAGTCTTTGATCAAGCCCTGAGAAACCCGCTAGGATGAACTCAGTCACTGCAGTTTCATTTTCTGCTCCCATGCTGAATTTCAGTTCATCCTGCTGAGACAGGAGCATGGCAAAAAACAAGTGTGATGATTTTACAGTCTGCATGAAAAGTTCTTCCTTCTCTGCTTCTTCCCTTTCTTGCAGTCTTCCTATCTAACACAAACATAGTCCTTCAAGCAGTTCTCACACCCTGATTGTTCCGTTTGACATTTCAGTTAGAGTCCTCAGGGAATTTGTTGTCTTCTTTCTACCTTTTTCAAACACTCACAGAGGATTCTTTCTCCAGAAGAGAAGATTGTAAAGAGGCTGTTAGCTATTTCACCCCATTCCTGGGAAATTCCAAATTCACTCAGACCTCTTGCAAACATCTGTCACACCTAAGTGCCAAACTCATCTCTTCTATTGCACAAATGCTAAACCATCAAATCAAATCAAATCAAATCAAATCAAATCAAATCAATCAGTATGTTGAAAGCTATTCTTTCTGCTTTTCAGTACTTGCCTTTTTGGACGAGGAATCCCTGAGAATCTGTTCATTTCAAAAGAATGAATATCAAGGATCTCTTTTGCAATGCCCTGCTTTCTTCCACAGCTTCTTGCTCTCTGCTTCTTCAGGAAAGGGGAGGGGGTGGAATAGGGACCAAGTATAACTCGTCTTCTTTAGTACGCTAAATAATGACCGAAATTCATCATGATCCCACACAATCTGGCACACAGACTCTCTCATCTGACATCCATCTGCACTGAAATGCACTTGTTTCCAAACAGTTGCTCATTGCTATTACTATCCAATGTCCTGACCTAAATGGAGAGCAAGAGAAGAGTGTCTGGAAGAGGTTTGCAACCTTTCTTTGGCATGCCAGACATAGGTTGGGAGGAACCAGCCTCTAGCGTTTTGTCTTGTCTCCCTTGACTACAGAGGGAGCCTCGGGAAAACCAGTTCTCACAGGCACCTGCAGTGAAGTAGATGACACTCACTATTCAAGTCTCAAACCACTGATTTATTAAGCTATTATTTTTTAAATCAGAATCCACATCTAACAGAAGGCAGCACAAGAAAAAGATATGCAAGAAAGACTGGTGTGTTTCCCTTCATCTTTACATTTGTTTTCAGACATAGAAAGGAGCAGAGCAGATGACTCCCAGAGTAGGAGGATTCAAAATGCAAGGGGAGGAGAGGGAGGGGAGGAGATGGCGGGTTTGAAGCAGTGAAAGAAAGCTTCTCCACAGACTGTGTTGTCCCCTCAGGCTCTGTCCCAGGGCAGAATGGGTAGCACTTCCACAAGGAGTAAAATGGGATGTTCAATATAGGGCAGCACTCCATGTTTGCCTTGACATTGTAGCTTGGGGCTCAGGCTAGTCTTAGATCCCAAGTGCCTGGCTTGTTCTTTGCCTCTAGTCTGGTGTAGGGGAACCTCTGCACTGGCTTCATGTGGGAAACTTGCTGAGATTAAACCACTGGCTGTATTTGAGCAAAAGCTCAAGCTCAGTCACCTACAGCGGTAGGACTGTAGTAGATCAGTACCTGAGCTCCCTTTAGCCGCCAGCAAGTTAGGCACCTTTGCCCCTGGGAGGGGTTTGGGTTTCCTCTCTCCTCAACGGGCAGAGCCTGGCACCCCTGAGGGTGATTCATCCTGTCCCACATTGCCAGTCTCCTCAGCTTGGAAGAAATGCCTCCTTTCTCCCCACTGGCCATTCCTGGAGTCTGGAAGGAGCAGCTGTGGCACATATCTCATTGGAGTTCTGCTCCAGGAGTGTGAAGAGCTCATGGCTCCTTCCCCTGCCTCCTTTCCCCTCTTCCTAAGAGCACAGAGGTCCAGGGGAGGGCAGCTCAGGGCTTCCATCCCCACAGGGCTTCAGTTGCGCAGTGCTCACTTTCTGCGACACAAAGAGAACTCTGAGCTGCAGCAGGAACCTTCAGGAGACTCTTCTATAAACCCAGCAGGCACTGCAGAGCTGGAGACATTCAGGTGCTGCTGAAGACTCAAAGGAAAGGTTATCACATCATGCTGGGGATTACAGGTAGGTGCTGGATTTGCTGAGGCGGGTGGGCTTAACGTGCCAGTGGCTCTTTGCACAGTGGCAACTATGAAGTGAGACCATGTGGCCTGGTACAGTCCTGTCCTGCATGTCTTCTCATTCCAGCTCACTCTTTCCTCTAGAGACCCTCCCTGTGTCCTTGACACTGCTGAACAGAGATACCGGCAGCGTGGTTGTCACTACAGTCAGAGCTGTGGGGCATAAGCTGGTGGGCACTCACACACCTCAGTGGACGTGAAGAGGTTGGGGCAGAGTGTATGGGGCCAGTGTGCCAATACATGTCCCTTATTTTCTTAGCTCTCCGAATCTCTCTCTGTCTCTTTCTCCATCTTGCTTGTATCATAGGGATCAATCTCAATCCCTCAGCTATCTCACAGATGTCTCTCAGCCATCAACGTGGCATGTGATGTCCAGAGAGCAGTGAATCTGAGGCACCCTGCCCAAGGAAGCACCTTCAGGAATAAGGCATCCCGGTGTAGGTTGGGTGGATCACTCAGTAAAAGGGCTCCTCCATCCCAGGAACTCTCTGGGCTGCCAAGGTGCCTGCCTTGGCCATCACCATGTCGCTGTAAAAGGTATCAAGTTTGACACGGGGAATCATCGGGACAGTGTTTTTTCTGAGCTGAGTGTTATGAAAACCCAAAGAGGAGGTGTGGGCAAAGTGCTCTCTCTTTCAGCCACAGATGTTCCCTGGGCAGGCAAGCAGGCATGTATCAGGCATTTAGTGGAACCCTGTGCTTAATTATGATCCTGCCCTGCCTCAGCCCCCACTTGCCCTCGGGACACAACTCTGTCTTTATTGCAGTGCAGAATACGGAGCCCTGAGACCTGAGATGGGAATACTGAGGTCCAGGTGCTGTGCTGCTTCAGGGAAGCAGCCCAAATGCATTCAGAAATTGAAGGAGAGGAGGAAAAGCTGTTCAGCCAGTGGTCATCACCCCTGTCCTTTTCGCCTCCTCCTCATGCAACATCGCCTTTCCTCATTTGGCTTAAACAACTCAGTTACCTCTTCTCTGGAATTCGGTTTTCCCTGTCCTTCCCTCCCAAGTTCACATCTGCTTATAAGTCTCCTGTCTAACAGACCCTTTGCAGTGCCTTCAACTACCAAGCTAGTAACTGCTGGCCACTCTTGCTCTGTGGAAAGAGATGCACTGCCAGGGACAGAATGGGCTCATCAGAAAGCAAATGCTTCAGGGAGTTGAGACCGCTAATCCTGTTTCGTGTCCATTCTTCCTCAGTGTGAAGAAAGAGTCTATGGCACGATGCGTTCCCCTAAAGGCTTTTTTGCATGATGGGGCTTTCCTGTCTGACCCATCTTTCTGCTGCTGGAAAGCAGGACTTGGCTAAGGCCTGTGCTGGGTACTACTGGGAAGAACTTCAAGCGTCATCATCTAATGTGAGCAAATGAACCTTCTCTTTCATTCCACAGAAATAGGCACCTCATTGCGGCAAATCATCGCTCTAATCAGAGGAGGTTCTTCTAAGAAGAGTAGTTTGGCCCTCTCAGAGACCCTGTTCCTGCCCTTTCACGAGGAATGGAGCCCCTAAACCAAGTGTGAATTCAGGCAGATGAGGGAAAACCTCCATGTTGTCTCTGGCAGTCGCTGCTTCCCAGTTCCTTTTTGCAACAAACACAGAAGCGCATGCCCTTCCTCAGGTTCCCTTCCTGCCAAGAGGGGAAAAGAAAGTCCTACAGTGCTTCATGGAGAAAGAGGAATGGGACAACCGGACATCACCAGTGGAGTTCCTCCTGCTGGCACTGCGTAATGTCCCCAAGCTTCAGATGCCTCTCTTTCTCCTCTCTCTCATCATCTACATGGGGACCATGTTTGTTAACATCCTCATTGTTGTGCTGGTGGTGGCAGATCAGCACCTTCACACTCCCATGTTGGTCTTCCTGGGGAATTTCTCCAGTGTGGAAATGTGCTGTACCTCCAGAATGCTGCCCAGGCTGCTGGCCAGCTTCCTAAGCAGGGACAGAGCCCTTTCTGCTCAAGGCTGCATGACACAACTCTTTTTCTTTGGCAGTTTTGCAGGTACCGAGTGTTACCTGCTGGCCACCACATCCTCTGATCGGTACTTGGCCATATGTCAACCCCTGCTCTACGCAAGCCTCATGAACCGGAAACTCTGTCTCCAGCTGGTGGCTGGCTCTTGGCTAGCAGGATTACTGATGTCTACCATAGTCACCAGGCTATTTTTCAAGTCACAGTGCTGTGGTCCCAATGCAAGTGATCATTTCTTCTGTGATTTTGCCCCATTGCTAGAGCTTGCTTGCAGTGACAGCACCGTGCTGAGACTGGTTACTTTCATCATCTGCTTTCTGGATGTAGTCTTCCCATTTGTATTCACATTGGCATCCTATATCTGCATCATAGCTGCGATCCTGAGGATCCCAGCCACCACGGGGAGGCAGAAGGCCTTCTCCACCTGCTCCTCTCACCTTATCGTGGTGACTCTTTTCTATGGTACCCTCATCGTTGTCTAGATGATTCCCAGAACAGCCTCACTGAGGCAGCTCAAGGAAGTGCTCTCCTTTTTCTACACCATCCTCATGCTCATGGTCAATCCACTCCTCTACAGCCTGCGGACCAGGGAAGTCAAGGGGGCTCTTGGAAATGCACTGAGAAAAACTGTGGCCTGCATCGAGAGCTCATACTAGTTGTGATCCACCAGGAATAATCAGGTTGTGGTTGTGTCAAGTGTGGACAACTCGTAAGTGCATATTTTGTGTGCCAGGCATATCTTTACAAGTGCAGAATCTTGGGAGTGTTTGGGGAATGAGAAGTGGGAGAAGAGCATTTGTGTCTTAAAGAAGGATAGGTCCGGTGTTGAAGAGTGTAAAAACATTCCCTGCCTTTCTTCTTTCTTTCAAGTAGACACAACTGGGATGCTGCAAGCGGGAGCTGTTGAAATGCCACACCTGCCCAGGAGTGGGAGAAAACTTACTCTAGACATGCTGATTTCTCTTCCTTTACCCAGCCAAGCTTGAGGGGTGGGATTGTTGCATGTCTGGGATTCCTTAGGGCATTTCCAGATTGGCAGTGAGAAGTGGGCAGCTGACTCAAGCCCTTCCACTGGGCATGTCTAAATGCGCGTAGGTGAATCCCATCCCTCGTGTTCTCTACCCTTTCTAACAGAGGAAAACTGTGAAAGCTAGTCTGATAGGGTCAGCCCCTCAGGAAAAAAAGTAGATCTTTCCACAGAAGAAACATACACAAGCTGGGTCTCATTTTCCCCATTTTTTAGACATAGAAATCATTACTTCCCCATTCTTTCCTTCTCATAATCTGACCCCCCCTCCAACAATGTCATTACTTATTTGTTTCCCACTGGCTGACTTAGATATTGCAAACTGAGTCCTCCTATTTTCTTCTTTCTTGCAAAATAGAGCAAGGTGAGCTCATGGGACATGACTGAGCACATCCAGCCCCAGCAGCGGGCTTTCCCCATTTCCTCGGCGGATGCATGTGCACAAGATGGAAATGTTTCCATCATGCTTGATTTGCGCAAGGGCCCTGACATACTCCCACAACACACTTATTCCACTTCCACCCACACACATCAACTCCTTCCCACTTCCAGGCTCAAATCGTGGTTGCAAGAATTTGCTGCACTTCAGAAAAGGCCTGGAGCTTCGTGGATCTTCCTAGTGCTGATGGCAATCTTCCTGGCTCCCTCCAGATCTGATGGGGAGACTTCCTTCCTGTAAGAAGGGCTTTATGACAAACTTTTATGAAGTGTTTGTCTTTCTGTGATTCTGATGTGTGGACAGAGTAGACACAGAAAAGAAAGATGTGCACCAAAATGGATGCTGAGTGAAGTGCCAGTAAGAACCAGGTGAGATACCCCCATGGCTGTGGCTTCCTGGCAAAAAGTGTGTCCCGAGAAGGCATCCAAGCTCTGCCACTGTGGAGTGGGGAATCAGCAGTGTCCATGCCAGCTGGGGATGCAACCAGTGACTTTTCAAAGACCACCCTTCATCTGAACTGCTTTAGAGTTGTCCTTGAGGATGGGGTATGATGGCTTACATTGCAACTACTGATTGAACTGGCATTGCCCAGAGTGGCTATCACAGATGCAAACTGCTATGTTGCAGCTATTGAGATTTAGGCAGAGTCATGTTGGCGGGTTGTTTGTAGGTTGCTTTGTGTTGCTTTTTCTTCTTTTTTAGATACTGATCGTCTTAGGGAAATCACCCAAGCACCTGAAGGATTGTTGAAGGTTTACTGCCAGAAGCCCCAGCCAATGTGCATCTCAAGAAATGAGATGCCAGAGGCCAAGGGGGGGAGGATGGTTTGGGCACTGTCCTGGGATGTGGGAAACGGAAACGTGCTCCCCTCTCCCTGACACCTTGCCCCCAGTGAGGGCTGTGAGGAACTCTGCCAACTAGAGTTCCTCTGAAGTCACAGGGGTGTCAGGTAACCTACATCTAACTGCAGCCAATGTGGTCCTGACAGCTCAGCATTGGATTTTCCATTTGAGCCCAAGGAGTAGTTTCTTTTTGAACTAGAGAGGAGTAGTTTCTTTTTGAACCAAAGGTGGCCAATGGACCACCGTTAGTGCGATGGCACGTGGAGGAGGAGGAGGTGAGGTAGGAGGCAAGAGGAGGCAAGAGCAGAAATCTGGAGGAGGTGTAGGAGAAGGCACCAGGAGACAATAAGAGGAAAGAGGAGGCAAGAAGAGGAGGAAGCAACAGGATGCAACAGTAGGAGGAAAAAGGAAGAGGAGGCAAGAGGGGAAAAAAGGGAGCTCAGGAGGCAACAGGAGGCAAAAAAAGGAGCAGGAGGAGGAGGAGAATGCACCAAGAGGCAAAAGGAGGCCGCAGGGGGAGGAGGAGGCAACAGGAGTCGCCTCTTGTTTCCTTGTCCTCCTTTTGCCTCCTGTTGCCTCCTCCTCCTCCTCTTGCCTCATATTGTCTCCTCCTTCTGGTACCTCCTGTTGCTTCCTCCTGCTCCTCCTCCTCCTCAACCCCCTGTGCCTCCTCTTCCTCCTTCTGTTGCCTTCCCTTGCCTCCTCTTGCCTTCTTTTCCGCATCCTGTTCCTATTGCCTTTTCTTGTCCCAATGTTGCATCCTAGGCCTCTTCTTCCTTTTGGCTCCTCATGCCTCCTGTTCCCTCCTCCTCCTCTCCTCCTCTTCCTCCTCCTTTTCTTCCTCCTCCACCTCCTCCTCCTCCTCCTTCTCTTCTCCTCCTCTTCCTTTTCCCCTTCCTCCTCTTACGCTTCCTTCTCTTACTGTTGCCTCCTCTTGCCTCTTCTTGCCTCCTCCTCCTTCTCTTCCTCCTCTTGTGGCCTCCTGTTGCCCCACCATCCTGTTGCCCCTACTGCCTCCTCCTTCTCCTGCTCTTCTTGCCTTTTCCTCCTCATCATCCATTTCCTCTTGCCTCCTCTTTCCTCCCCTTCTTCCTCCTCCTCTTCCCTGCTCTGCCTCCTTTTACCTCCCTCTCTTTCTCCTGATGGTGCATCCTGTTGCCTCCAGCAGACTCCTTTTCCTCCTCTTGCTCTTACCTCTTGTTCCTCATTGTTGCCTCCTCCTCTCCTCCACCTCCTTCTCCTCCACATACTCCTCCTCATCCTGTTGTCTCCTCTTGCCACTTGCTTTGACCTTTCCTAATTCTCCTCCTCCTCCTCTTCTTCCTGCTCTGCCTAGTACCTTCTTTGTCTTCCTCCTCCTTTTGCCTACTGTTCCTTCCTCCTTCTTTTCCTCCTCTTCTTGCTTCCTTCTGTTGCCTCTACTTGCCTCCTCCTTTTGTTGCCTCCTCCTGCTGTGTCCTCCTGTTACCACCTGTTGCCTCCTCCTTCCCTTCCTTCTCCTCTTCCTATTGCCTCCTCCCACTCCTTTTGCCTTCTGTTGCCTCCTCTTCCTCCTCTTGCCTCCTGTTTCCATTTGTTGCCTCCTTCTCTCCTGCTCCTGGTGCCTCCTCTTGCCTCTTCCTCCTCCTCCTCCTCTTGCCTTCTCCTATTCTCTCCATCTCCTTCTCCTCCTGCTTTTCCCTCCTCTTTTGTCCTCTTGACACCTCCTCTTCCTCCTGTTGCCTTCTGTTTCCTTTTCCTCCTCCTGTTGCATCTGGGGACCTTCTCTTTTTCCTCCTTGTCCTCTTGTCTCAAGTGCCCGCCTCTTGCCTCCTTTTGCTTCCACCTCCTCCTCTTAACTCCATTGGCCTCCTGTTGCGTCTTCCTCCTCCTCCTCTTTCCTCCTCTTGTGTCCTTTACGTCCTGCTATGTCCATCTCCATTTCCCTCCTCTTGCCTCCTTTTGCCTGCTCTTGCCTCTTATTGCCTCATTCTCCATTTGTGTCCCATTGCCTCCTCTTCCTGTTGACTCCTCCTCCTCCTCCTTTGCTTGTGGCCTCCTGTTGACTCCTCCTCCTCCTGGTGCCTCCTCTTGCCTCCTCCTCTTTTTAATCCTGTTGCTTCTGTTGCATCCTTGTCCTCCTCTTGCCTCCTCCTTCTTCTGCTGCCTCCTCTTGCCTCTTTCTTCTTTTGGAAGAGGCTGAGGTACTGAATGCCTTCTTCACCTCCTCTTTTACTAGCAAGACCAGCCTTCAGGAATACCAGGTGCCAGAGATGAGGGGGGCAAGTCTGGAGCCAGGCAGACATAGCCCTGCTGGAAGAGGATCAGGTCAGGGAATTCTTACGCAAACTGGACATACAGAAGTCCACGGGCCCTGATGGGATGCACCCATGAGTGCTGAGGGAGCTGGCAGATGGCATTGCGAGGACACTCCCAAGAATCTTTTACCGAGCATTGAGATGGGGATGTGCCCGAAGACTGGAAGAAATCAAATGTCACTGCTATTTTCAAGAAGGGCAAGAAGAGGACCTGGGGAACTAGAGGCCAGTCAGCCTCTCCTCGAGCCCTGGGAAGGTGATAGAGCAGCTAATCGTGGGAAATATTTCCAGGTACATTGTGCTGGTTTTGGCTGGGACGGAGTTAATTTTCTGCATAGCAGCCCGTATGGTGCCATGTTTGGGATTTGTGACCAACGCAGTGTTTATAATACACCAGTGTTGTAGCTATTTGCGGAAGAGTGCTTTCACAGCATCAAGGCCTTCTCTCTTGCTCTCTCTTCCTCCCCAGCAACTAGGCTGGATCTCTTGATGAGGGAGGACCAGGGGTCGTCATTTAGCAAGGCAAAGTTTTACACAGTGCACTGGTGTCCATGTCCAGGTTTTGGTAGGAAGGAGGCTGCACGTGTGACCTCTGTGAGAGAAGACCAAGGGCTGCCTCCATGCCAGACAGGGCTGGGTCCAGACAGCTCCAAAATAGACCCACCGCTGGCCAAAACTGAGCCCAGCAACAAAGCTGGTGGAACTGGTGTGAAAATGTGTTTAAGAAGGGGAAAAATTGCCAGACTGGGATAGGAGTTAGGGGGAAAAAAAAGTGTGAGAAACAGCCCTGCAAACACCACGGTCGGGGAAGAAGGAGGAGAACCACCCCCTTGGTGGTCCAGGCACCAGAGCAGATATTCCCCTGCAGCCCATGGAGAATACCACAGCACAGCAGGTATTTTCCTGCAGCCTATGGAGAAGACCATGGTGGAGAATGTAAGCCCTGCAGTCCGTGGAGGACACAATGCTGGAGAAGTTGGGTAATTCCTGAAAGAACTGTGGCCTGTGGGGAGCCCCCAGTGGAGCAGGTTCATCTTGAAGGACTGCAGCCTGTAGTAGGGACCCCATGGGAAAAGTGTTAGAAGGAAGGAGCAGCAGGCAGGAAGTGTTCTGGACTGACCACAACCCCCATTCCCCATGGCCTAACGCTGCTCAGAGGGGAGGAGGTAGAAGAGTTGGGAATAAAGGAGTGAAGCTGAGCTGGGGAAAAAAGGGTGGGGAGGAGGCCTTCCATGGGGAAGGAGATAAGGTCTTCCAACAGCCCCACACTTCTTCCACCCTCAGCCGTTGCAGTTACAAGTGCCTGGCCGGCCCACCTGCTTTGCCACTGTCACGTTTGGACTGAAGTCCCACACAGATTTTGGCATGCCTAGTGTAAGCTGGCCTCCACCCAAATCTGGAGCCCACCTGGCCATGGAGGCAGGGAGAGGACAGGTCCCTCTGCCCAGGGCCAGGAACAGCTCTTCCCTGAGACCCTCCCCAAGGAATGCTCCTCATGTGTGTCAGCCTGTGGCCTGGCAGGGATGGAATTGGGACAAGGGCTGCTGGGGCAGGGCTGAAGTACCGCAGCTGGCAGAGCATTAGACTGAACATCTAAAGGTCCTTGGTTCAACCCTGGGCTGATACAGTGGTATCCTTGCTCAGTTTTTTGCAGAGCCTGCCTGCTTCTTCCAGCCTACCCTGTCCTCCTTGCTCCTTCTCCTCTTGCCAGAGCACTGCCCCTGCACTGTAGCTGCAGATCTGCAGGTTAGAAGGAGCCTTCCTCTTGCTACAAAAGTCCCCAGCCTTCCCCTCAACAGGACTCTCCATTCAGTGCTTCTTTGGGGTGCTCTCCATCTGTCCCTCCTTCCCTGCTCCACAGCAATTGGCACCTTTCCTTTGTGGGGTCTCTGCAAAGACCTTGTCTCTCTCCTCCTTGTCATTCTTGATGGTGCACAGACTGCTCCCATCCTCACACACATCGTGCACCTGGACCACAGCTTGCAGACCAGAGCATACTGCCCATGGGGGAGGCCACTGTCCCCCCAGTCCCAAGGAGAGGCACTCCCTGAGCTGAGGCCTGAATGGCAGCACCCTCCCTCCAGAGGTCTGTCACAGCGAGACCTCTGATGTGTCAAGGACAGCTGGCAAAGCCGTGCCCAAATAGACTCACCCACCAGACTGCACTGGCTAGAGCAGCTGCAGCCCCTCACAGCCATCAGTCCCTGCACAGAGGAAGAAAGACCTGCTCATGAGCTCCAACAAGCTGCTGGGCTCCCCTCTTGCAACCTCTTGCTGCTACAGAGCCCTGCTCGCCCCTCAGGAACACAGTGACAGCTGTGACCCAGCACATCTCCCTCTGTCTCCAGCCTCAGCCTCTCCCCAGTCAGGGCAAGGAATGGCACATACTGGACTACAGTCGCACAGCAACGTGCATGTTCTAACCCTGTGCAGTTCTGCTGCATAGTAGCTGGCTCCTTAGGGATGCACGTGCAGAAAAGTTCGGCTTTTGTTGTGACTGAGCGCATGTGAGAGGTGGTGAGAGGGAGAGACTGTCTGTCCAAGCACAGTTACTGTCTTGTCAGCTTTGAGCACGAGCTTGAACATGCTTGGCCGCATAGGTAGTGCCTGCAGGATAATCACTGCTCCAGAAGAGTCCTTCTAGGCCTTTGTTGAGCAAGAACGGGAGAGTCATTGCTGAGGATGGGTTTTGGGGTCATGTGTTCAAAGCAGAAGATGTGAGCAGTCCATCCCCTTAACTCCACTCAACCACTCCAGAAATTCACAGGCACTGTGGTCTGCTTTTGATTCCCCCAAACCCTCTCTGCCAGGCAGGGGCTCAGCAGAGAAAAAATCTATGGTATGGAATTGGGCAACACAATTGTCAAAGCTGTGCCACCATGAGGACACCATCCCTGCATGTGGTCAAAGCATCAGCCTTTGAGTTACCAGCTGAACACACTCACCCACCCTGCCACAGAGACCCCAGCCAGGGCTGTCCCAGGGCACTGC
This sequence comes from Mycteria americana, assembly GCF_035582795.1. NCBI lineage: Eukaryota > Metazoa > Chordata > Aves > Ciconiiformes > Ciconiidae > Mycteria > Mycteria americana. Next base: position 1,587,678 of record NW_027445626.1, read on the forward strand.
TTTGCTGCCAGGACAGTCATCAGTGCTGAAGGAATGGGAAGGTCCCTGAGCCCAACCCACATGCCCAGCCCCATGGAGATGGAAGCCTGCTCTTCAAGTCACCTCCAGGGATGCTGGGGAACAGAGGGCTGCAGGGGGAGGCCTGGAGCCTGGAGGAGCGGGTATAAGATTTCTGCCACCACGTCCCCTCCACAGCATGTCCTGGGATGCCACCGGAGCCTGCGGGCACTTCACCCCAGGCAGGGCATTTCCCTCACCCTGTTGCACTGCTCCTGCTGTGGAGTTGGGGACAGATGTGGCACAGAGGGGTGTTGCCCTGGGTGGCAGAGGAGGCTCAGGGGAAGGGGTTTTCTCCTCTCCATCGACCCATCCCGCAGTGGGCCAGAGCGTGGGAGCAGCACCTGCAGCAAGAGCCTCCTTCTGCCCCATTGCCCTGCAGAGGCGTTGAGGGTCCCTGGGCACACAGGGGACAACAGGACAGTGCTCATCAAGGACACAACACGGGAGGAGAGTGTCTCTCCTGCTGGCAGGTGTCAAGGGGATGTAGCTCAGTGGCAGAGTGCCTGCTTCGCATGTGGGAGGTCCTGGGTTCAATCCCCAGCATCTCCAGGGGTGCTTTTGCCCTGACTCCCCAGCTTCAGGCAGGCTCGGGCTGGAGCCCATGGAACAGCCCCTGGAGACTGGCGTCCTGGCAGAGCATGAGGAGAGGGAATCTCAGCCCGTGTGTCCCAGAAAGTGGCTCTGCACCCTGTGCTGGGGCAGTGGGGAGCAGAGCTGCATCCTCACCATTGTGGGAGGTAATCCGTGGGCCATGATCCCGCCTGGGGATGGCTGGGGTGTTTTGGGGTGAGCAGCAGGATTATTCCCCAGGGACCATGGGCTCTCGCAGCCCCACAGCCTGACCCCAAGCCTGCTGTCCCTGAGATGTGCCCCTTGCCTACCACTGTGTCATCGTTCTCTGCTCCCCCTCATCAGCCTCAGGGAGGTGACCCAACACCTGGGCAGGCCCAGCTCTGGGTCAAAGCCCTCAGAGACTTTTAATAAGAACCAATATGGACGCACAGTGTAAAAGCGGGAATAAAAATAGAGGAAACTGCAGGCGGTTTCTGCTGCCCGTGGTAAAGGGAGATGTTTCCCTGGTGCTCACAGCTCTCCCAGCTGCACAGAGCTCTCCTCCCTCCTGGCTGCACCCAGCTGCACAGCAGGGATGGGCTCTCCTGGCCTGGGGCTCAGGGACTGTTGTGCACCAAGCTGCGGTGTCACAGCCTTTGTGTCCTCATGGGGATGTGCCACAGACACCTCTTCAGCATCATCATAGCCCATGCTACCCAGGGACAGGGACAAGGTGTCTCCTTCAGCTCCAGGGACCCCAGCACTTCTCCGGGAGCGCAGGCTGCCCCCTGCAAGCAGCAAGGCAGGACAGTGCAGTTGGCCCATGGGGTCTGTACATCACCTTCCTCCCTGCTCCTCACCACATTTGGCTCCTTCTCCCACCCACAGTCCCTCCAAGGAAAACTCCCGCAGCAGGTTCCCTCTCCCCAGGAGGTTTGGGTGTCAGGACCATAGCGACAGGGGTGGCACCAGGGATGGCACCCCAGGAACCAGCAGCGCTATCTTTCCCTCTCACCTCCGAGTGCATCCCTGGAGCCTGCTCCCTCCTCTGGCACCCTGGGCATTTCCCAAGCTCCCTGCTCAGGAGCAGCACCCTCCCCAAAGTCAGGAACCTCCTTGACATCATCATAGCCATCTGCTGGGTCGCCTCCAGGCACAACAAGAACATCTGAAAGGAGAGGGGAGGTGCTGACAGTGAGAAGATATGTCCTGCAGAGCAGAGGACAGGACGATGCACATGGAAACACAGGGTTGAGACTCTGGTGTTGGCAGCACCACAGGAGACCCCCATGTCCTCCCCATCTCTGATGGTGACACTCCGTGACACCTCTGTCCATCACATGTCTACAGGGAGACCAACACCTTCCTGTCTCCATTACCTGGTGCTGATCTCAGACCATCCTCCTCCTCGGTGTCCCCAGGGTAGGGCTGCAGCTGGCTCAGGGACTCCTCTGCATAGGAGCCTGGAGAGATGCACAGCAGGTGGTATGGAGTGAGCCCCACTGACCTGTCTCATGGTCAGCGCTGCTGGGGAAGGGGGACCCAAAGAGCTGGGGCTGCATGAGGAGGAGGGTGGGGAATTTAACCAGCTCCCCCAGGACAAACACTGTCTCAAAGGTGCTCCCAGAGCTGCCCTAGGACAGCCCTTTCCCTCACTCCTCAGGTGTCACATGGGGTGCAGGGGCAGGAAGAGGGGGGCTGTGCAGCTGGGACGGGCAAAGATGGTGGGGAGAAAGCTCCTCTCCTGGACCCACACCCTGGATGCTCCCCCACAGACAACACGGCCCCAGCGCTGCAGGGACCACAGTGTGGGGGCTTCAAGGGATCACCTCTGGGTTGGGCACAGGGGAAAGGGTCCTGCTGATGTGCATCCAGGGAGGACCCACACCCACCTGAGCGACCAAACCTCGCCTGCTTCTCCCACACTGGGCTGTAACCGATCTCCTCGTACACGGCCTCGGGAAAGAGCTCCTGAGCTCTCCTGGAGCCTGGGGACAGAGGCAGGGCTGGCCCAGGGAGAGGCAGAGGGGTGATGGGATCCCACTGTGCTCCCCAGACCTGTTGCTTGGGCCAGCCCAGGACTGGTCTGACAGCACAGACCCACTGCACTGTCCAGGCATGGCTGCAACACCCCCAGTGAGGGCAACGTTGCTGTGGAGATCATCTGGGGCAGCATCACCCTCGCATCATCCTTTCAGAGACAGCGCTCATGGTCCTCTGGCCCCTGGGACATGCACCCCTTGTCTGACCCTGCAGCAGCTCCCATGTTTCCTCTCCACCTGGAGCTGCTCCCTATCTGCCCCATGGCTGTACAGCAGGGCCCGTGCCCTGCCATGGGGTGGGCAGGGCTGGGCAGAGGGACAGGCTGAGGGTCTCACACCACGGAGATGGACCCTACTGCCCCACACGCCTCCTGTCATCTCTGTTGCCCCAGAGCCCCTTCCAGCACTACCCAGAGCACTGCCAGCCTTGGCCGTCCCCAGTCTGCCATTTCTCTCCTTGCCCCAGTGCTAGCACCCCATGCCTCTGGGCTCTCTCTAACCCTTGCTGCTGGTGCCCCATGGCCAGGCAGTCAATGGGGCGGTGCATGGAACAGGTGGCAGCACACAGTCTCATCCCCTCCAGCTCTGCCTGTGCCCCTCACTGACACCCCACAGCCCTTGCAGGAGGCATCTCCCCCTGGGACTGCTGTGGAAGGACCCACCTCTGCGTCCTGCCCTGGCCCTTAGCACTTGCCCAGCCAGGAGGGCCAGGAGCAGGCAGAGGAGGGCCCCCAGGATGATGCAGATAATGACGGGCACAGAGATTCTCCCACTGTTGGTCAAACGGCCCCAAGTGGGACCTGTATGGGCAAGAACATGGAAGGGGCAGCACCAGGCGTGGGAGAGGAGGGGGCAGCACCAGCCCTGACTCCCATCACACAAGGCAGCAGGGGGTAGAGGGTCCCAGGGGGGACTGATGGGCAAGCTTCCACCCTGCTGAATACATTCCAACCCTCCCCAACTCCACCACCACCACCCCAGTGCCTCCTCCTGGGAGTTTCACAGCTCAGCAAGGAGCCCCTTCCATCCAGCTGTGGGTCACAGCCTGGCCCCAGGGATACCCAGCCTCAGGCAAGAGGACCAGTTACCTGCTCGGGTTGGGGATGCTGCTGTCCTGGGTGGAGCTGCAGAGGAGGAAAAGGAGAGCTGGCTGAGAGGGTGGGTGTGCAGGTATCGGGGAGCCTCCTTCCCAACAGACCGCTTGTGTGTCTGTAGATGTCTGTCACACATCCCAGCCAAATTGCCCCTGCAGTAGTGCTAGAAAGCGAGGCCTGGATAGGGCCCAGGGCCTCTGCTCTGGGTGGCAGGCAGCCCAACTGGGATAGGCAGCCCAGGGAATAGCCCTGGGGCTGGAGAACCCCATGGGTAGTGCCCAGAGGACACCCAGTTCCACCGAGGCTGCTCCCTGCCTGGCACCAGGCTCCTGCACTCTGCAGGAACGCTCTTGCTCTTGGGAGGTCAGGGGCCATGCCAGGACCAAGGGGGCAAAACACCTTCCCCAGATCCCTGCCAATACTCCAGCAAGGGGTCCCAGCCCTGCCGCTCACCTGAGCAGCGCACGGCAGCGTCTTCCTTATGCCGGCAAGCACCACCATCCCCGGGCCGGGCCCAGCAGTCCTGCAGGGATGGCTCTGTCCCCCGGCACTCCACCTGCTCCAGCCAGATGGGGCCTTGCCCCATCCCAAATGCAGCCTCATTCAGGGCAGACACCGCAGGACCACAGCCCAGCTGCCTGCACGCCACCTCGGCATCCCGCATGTCCCAGGAGTCGTCGCACACCGTCCCCCACGAGCCACGGTGCCACACCTCCACTCTGCCCGAGCACCCGCCCTCGCCTCCCACGGCACGAATCTTCTCCCTGTCTGGAGAAGGCAAAGACCTCCCATGGCACTGAGACAGCAGGCAGAGCCCTGCCAGACAAGAAGGGTACACAGAGGAGCAGCTCAATACCTGTGCAGCTCGTGGAGTTGGGGCATGGGGCCAATGGCTCCAGGGACATTTCTGGGCGTTCCCCTGAAGAAAGAAACACTGAAGTGAAGGAGCTGCTGCGTGGCATGGTGCAGAAGAGAGAAAGGCTGAGCTCTGCTTGTGCCTCCCTGTACCATCTTGGTCATGGCAGCAACTGAAGCCCGGTCATTCAGGGGACACGCGCAGGACTGGGGGGACCCTGATTGCTCAGCCCCTAAAGTTCCCTAGTTCACAGAGCAGCAGTACTGTGTCTGTGGAGGGGAGGATCTTCTGAAGCCTGGCTGATCCCTTCTGAGACCTCCCCTGGAGATGCATCTGCCTCCCCCAGGTGCTGCTGGCAACCTGGGTGACAACTGCTGCTGGACTTGTGTGGCTTTGGTCACGTTTGTGCCACCAGCAGCAGAAGGGTCTGACATGGAAAAGAAAATCCCCTCCAAGCTCTTTCTCTGCATTTGGCTGTGCATAGAGGGGAGCAGGAGGTGGGGTGACACTGTGCCCGAGTGGCTCAGAGTTACCATCGCAGGTGATGTGGATCTCGTCTCGCAGGTCTTCACATGACTGTGGATCCCAGGGAGTGGAGGGACACTGCCAGAAGGAGCTGGTTTTCTCCCCACACTGCACATTATCCAGCCACGCAGGGCCAGACACCTGGCCATAGGGCAGGCGTCTTTCCAGGGATCCTCCATCCCCACAGCCCAGCTCCTTGCATGCCAGCGACACCGTGCTGAGAGTCATCGAGTTGGAGCAAATGGTCCCCCACGTCCCGTTGTAGAAAACCTGCAGGCGCCCAGAGCAGCCGTCGCTGTTCTGCAGCCTGAGGGCCAGGAACTCTGGGAGGAAAGGCAGGAAGGGGGAAGACGCTGGTGTGGGGCTGTGGGAGCCAGGACACCTCTGCACTCCCCAGGCCCTCAGCCAGGCAGGGGCAGGGCCAGCACGTGCCCCTTGCACCCGGGGGCAGAGAGAAGTCCCTGATGCACAGACACCCCTGCCCTTCCTGCTAACACTCGGGGACGGCTGAGCTCCCCAGGGACCCCCAGAGGGACTGAGGGTACCCGTGCATGGGTGTCCACAGGCTCATGCCGGGGCTCAGTGGCAGCCAGGGACAGCCTTGGCCATGCCTGGCCCTCCCCACGTCCTGGCATCCCCGGCAGCAGTCTCCCACCACAGCTGCCAGCACAGACCTGAGCAGATGACTCCCGCATCCTCTTTGTGCCCGCAGTCGTGCTGCCCCCAGGGCCTGGCAGGGCAGTCCCAGAGAGCAGCTTCGTCCCCAGAGCAGGTCACGCCATCCAGCCAGATCTGCCCAGAGCCTTCCCCAAACCGAGCAGAGCTGGCTGCCTCCACCGCCCCTCCACAGCCCAGCTGGTGGCAAACGACAGCAGCATCAGCCAGGTCCCAGTCGTCATCGCAGATGGTTCCCCAGCTGCCCTGGTAGTAGATCTCCACTCTCCCGGCGCAGCGCCCAGACCCGTTCACCAGACGGACCCGCCGGCTCCCTGCAGTGGGGAGAAACCCCAGTGGCTGCCAGGGGCTGGTTGCCCACCCATCATCTGGGGGGCCCATGCAGTGCCGCTCACCCCAGCAAATGACTCCCACGTCCTCTGCAACCCCTTCCGCCAGTGCACTCTCGGGCAGGGAGGTGTTGCAGAGGGTCAGCTTGGTCTCATTCCCTGTGCACCGGACCCCTCGCAGCCCTACGGGGCCCGTCCCTCGCTCAGGCTTTGGGGGGTTGTAGGCTGCCTCTGCCTGTCCGCACTGCAGCTGCCGGCACACCACGTTGGCCTCCTGCACGTCCCACTGGTCATCCAGGACTCTGCCCCACGTCCCGCGCTGCAAGATCTCCACTCGCCCGTCGCACCGGCTCCCTCCACCCACCAGCCGCAGGGATGAAAAGCCGGCTGAGCCTGGGGAGAGCAGAGATGCCACAGCCATCGGCAGCACTGGGGAGCATGGCACCCTTCAGGGAGGAGGGCAAGGGGGAATTTTCCAACCAAACAGGACAAGTCTGAGCCTTGTGCTGACAAGAGGAGAGGGCAAAGCCCGTGCCTGCTCTCCAGCTCACACCCAGCTCTGCTGCTGCTGGGGGCACCCAGGCAGCTCCTGCCTGGGTGATGGGATGAGGGTCTGCAGGGCTCTCCGTGGGGATGGCATGCGGTTGTCTGCAGCCAGAGGGATGGAGCAGAGCCCCGCAGCCCTGTCCTGGGCTCATCCCACAGGAGAAAAACACAGGAGCCCAGGCCTGGCAGTGGCGCAGGGGCCCAAGACGCTGCCCTGAGGGCAGGTGCCTGCCTCCATCCAGTCCTCAGCTCTCCCACAGCAGAGCGGTCAGCCTGAGCAGGCAAAGCCCTCCAGAAGGCTTCTGTGGATGCAAGGCTTTCTCCAGGGAGAAATTCAGCCTGGTACTGCCATGGGCCCCCTGCTTTGGGTGGCCATGTCACACACAAGGGGCAAAGGGATTCAATGCAGCATTTTCCCAGCACTCACCTGAGCAAATGACAGCAGCATTGTTCCCAAGGGAGCATGGTGAGGCCCCCAGGGTAATCACTGGGCACTGTCCCAGGTGGACTTCAGTCCCGTCACAGTGGAACGAGTCTCTCCAGACTGGTCCGAGTCCTCTCCCAAAATGCCCTCCTCCAGGAAGGGACTCGGCAAACCCGCAGTTGAGTTGACGACAGAGAACGTGGGCATCCGAGAGATCCCAGCGGGAGGCACAGAGGGTCCCCCAGGTCCCCAGCACCTGGACCTCCACCCTCCCCGCACACGCCGTGCTTCCGTTCACCAGCCTGAAGCCTGTGTACTCTGGGGAGAGAGGAGGAGGACTGAGGGTGGACTGGTGCTCTTGTACCCTCAGAAGCTGGCGGAGAGGCCAGAGGCACAGCATGCCTTTCTTCTCCCTCTGCACTATTTTCATGCTGCAGACAACCCATCAGCCCTCCTGTCCTCATGCCCCGCCCAGCACGGTCCTTGCTCTCTTCCCCGACCCCCACCACATCCCCGGTGTTCAACACCCCACCCTGGGTCCTTACGTGTGCAGGTGACAGCAGCGCTGTTCATGTGGGTGCAGGGCTGGTCCCTGCGGGACCCCCTGGGGCAGGAGTTCAGGAGGGATTCATTCCCCACACACTGCAGCTCTCCATCCCACATGGGACCCACCCCTTCTCCAAAGCGAGCTGCCCCAGCGACAGGCAGGGCCACCCCACACTGCAGCTCCCTGCAGACCACGTCAGCAGCTTTGGGACCAAAGTGGGAGTCACAGACAGTTTTCCACTGGTCCCCATCATGGATCTCCACACGTCCTGAGCAGTGGCTCTTCCCTTCTACCAGCCGGACAAAGCCTGGGAAAAACAAAACCACTGAGAGCTCTCTGGCAGTTAAATGCCCACGTTCCCACGTCACCTCCAAGCAAGCCATGGCCAAATGGCCCCTTGCACATCCCAGAGCAAGCTGTTGGGGGAGTGTTGGTGACACAAAGACATCCAGGCCCCCCTGCACCCCTTCTCTACACCATCACAGCACTCAAGGGTATGTGTCTATTGCAGACCCACAGCAGAGCCTGCAGACCATGTTGGCAAATTTGGGATCAAAGTGTGAGTGGCAGACAGTTTTCCAAGCGTCCCCGTCATGGAACACTGTACATCCTTAGTAGGGCTATTCCCTCTGACCAGCCAGACAGATTCTGGAGCAAACACAGACCCCTGAGAGTTCTGTCAACCCTCTGGCAGTCCCCTGATCATATCCCATCTGATCTCCACAGTGGTCAAAGGCAAAAAGCCCCATGACCATACCAGCTGCTCTCAGGGGGTACTGATGGCACAAAAACATTGTTCCCCCCCCGCTGCTCCTCAGACACCAGCACAGCCCTTGTGGGCTTGCTTCTATCCCAAACTCACAGCCACAGGAATCTCTCAGACAAACTGCTGCTACCCCAGAGACCTTGGGCTACCCAACGCTGGTCCCTGGGAACTGCAGCACCCAGAGAACTTGCAGTCCAGGGAAATGGTCCCAGGTGCTGTTGGCTGCTGCAGGCTGCTATGCCCCACCAAGCTCAGGGCCCAGAGTGAGGAACTCCTTGGTGCCACCCGAAATGCACCCTGTTCCAGGGGGGTCTTGGGCCGTTGGGGGGCTGCTGGTAGATGAGACATGTCACAGGGCAAAGGTACAGTTAGGCTGTACCTGTGGTCAGTGTCTATGCCAGCCTCCCGCTCTGGCACCTGCCGGGAAAGAGGTCCTCAGGCATGACCAGAGTGCACTGCTGGGCACGCATGTCCATGGCCAACAGCTGGGCAGAGGGCGGTGAGTGGACAGAAGAGCAACCCTGGGTTTACACGGGGTCTCAGTGCAAGGGCAGGTACAGAGGAGAGCCAGTAAAGTGCTGGAAAACCCAAAAGCGCAAGGCAGCCAGAGGCTGGGACAGACATGAGAGGCTGGGCAGCGAGGCAGCACTCCTGGACGGGCTTTTGTCCCCCTGGACACGCTCTTGTGGGGTGACCCTGGGGAAGGAATGAGGTGCCACGTGCCAGCCTGTTCCTCTGCCCAAGCCCAGCACTCCTCCTCTCCAAGCAGTACCTTTGCTTATGCCAAGGGACCCTTGCCTGCCAGGGGCACAACCCAAAATTCCTCATCCATCTCATGCCCTTCCCCGAGGCTGTGGGTGGCTGCATGAGTCACTCTTGGTGCCTCTGGCATGGGGGACCTGGCCCTGACTGCTGCCAGAATGGTCCTGGGTGAAAGGGAGGAGAAAGATGGGAACCAACAGACACATCAGGGCAGGGCAGAGGGATTCATCTGAGCCACCTTGGGGGCCAGGCAGTGTAGGGGCACCCAGGGGCAGGTTCTCACTGTGCTTTCCCCAGGGACCGAGGACACCAGCAATGACAGTCCCAGCTCGGCAGTTCAACCAGCCACACCGGGCCCTGCTCTGGCGTTAGCCTGTTGCTCCCTGAGGCCACAACCAGGTCCCTTGCCCTGTCCCAGACCCAAAGTTGGAAACCAGGCTGTCCCCTTACCTGAACACATCACTCCAGCGTCCTCAGCATGACCACAGTTATGTTCACCCCATCCTCTGTGTGGGCAGTCAGACAGGGCAGACTCGGTGCCATTACAGCCAACATTATCAAGCCAAATGGGGCCAGGTCCTGGCCCAAAGCCTCCATGCTGAGGAGCACCAATAGCAGACCCACAGTCCAGCTGCTTACAAACCACTGCAGCATCCTGCATGTCCCAGTAGTCACCACACACAGTCCCCCACTGGCCCTGTTGTTTCACCTCCACTCTGCCAGCACAGTGGTTGTCGCCGTCCACCAGCCTCACGTCCACAGCCCCTTCAAACACTGACACAGGACCAGTCAGGACAGTGCCGAGCTCCAGCACTGTGCGTTTGGGGGAACCCCTGCTTGGGTGGAGTCTGAGGTGCCAGGGTGGGAGCCCACTGCCCTCCAGGCTGTCCCCAGGGCAGTGCAGGGCTCCCTTCTATCCCCACGGGCTGTACAAGGCTGGGGATGCCCAGTTCTAACCCTGCTGGGTCATTTGGGGCCCCACAGACTTTGGCACTTCCTTCCACCCCAATGGCCCCCTGCAAACTGACCCCCAGCTCATACACACCCAGGGCACCCACTCCTCCCCAGCCAGCACCCTGAGAAGAGACCTGCCCCCACCACGGCTCCCCCAAGCACACACTGCTGCTTCTGCCCAGGTCCTGAGCTCCCCTGGACCACAGCCTGCCCTGGGCATCTCCCAGCTCATCCTCCACCCTCACGACTTTCTGTGTCCCCTGTGGTGAAAGAGGATGATTCCAGTGAGCCCTCCCAACCCATGCCCCCTCCTTGTCCTCGGGCATCAGCCCAGCCCTGCCCTTCTCTAGGATGCCCCAGGAAGGTCACCTCTCTGCCAGCCTGTGGGAACAGGTACCCCAGTTCCCTTGTCTCCACAGGCACAACCTGCCCCCCCTCAGGCTGGAGCTCACCCAGTGTTCAACACCCACCCTGAGTCCTTACGTGTGCAGGTGAGAGCAGCGCTGTTCATGTGGGTGCAGGGCTGGTCCTTGTGGGACCCCCTGGGGCAGGAGATGAGGAGGGATTCATTCCCCACACACTGCAGCTCTCCATCCCACATTGGACCCACCCCATCTCCAAAGTGAGCTGCCCCAGCGACAGGCAGGGCCACCCCACACTGCAGCTCCCTGCAGACCACGTCAGCAGCTTTGGGACCAAAGTGTGAGTCACAGACAGTTTTCCACTGGTCCCCATCATGGATCTCCACAAGTCCTGAGCATCGGCTCGTCCCTTCTACCAGCCGGACAAACCCTGGAACAAACAAAGTAACTGGAGTTCCCAGAATCCTCTGACAGATACATGACCACATCCTGCATCACCTCCAAGCAAGCCATGACCAAACCACCCACTGAACATCCCAGAGGAAGCTCTTGAAGGACTCTTGGTGACACAAACACACCCGGCCCCCCTGCACCCCTTCTCTACACCATCACAGCACTCAAGGGGATGTGTCTGTTGCAGCACCAGGCACTGCTCAGACAATCTGCTGCTGCACAAGGAGCCCTGTGCTGCCCGGTGTGTTCCCACCAGCACTGCAGTGGTGTGCGCAGTTCGGGTCCAGGAGAACTGGCCCAGATGATAATGACTGTTGCAGCCTGCTCAGCCCCTGCAGAGCTTGCGACCAGGCAGGACCATCACCTTCATGCAGCCAGAAATGCACCCTGCTCCCAGGGCTGTTCTGGGGTGTTGGGAGGTTGCTGTTAGGGGGAGATGTCACAGAGAGCAGAAATGCTGCAGCTGTTACCATGGCTGGTGCCTGTCCAGCCCTCTCCGATGCCTGCTCGGAGGGGGTGTCCTCAGCCAGGCACACAGGGCTCTGTCCAGAGGTGCACAGGTCCCAAGCCAATGTCCAGGCAGAGGGACAGGAGACCTGCATGTCCCCCTGGGCTCATGCTGGCTCAAAGGATAACAGCAGGCACAGACGAGAGTCAGAAAGTGCTGCCAAAGCCTCTGTTTCATGGGGCAGTGTGGGGAACCATGGGCAGGCAGGAGAGGCTGGGCAGCAGGTCAGCACTGCCTGCATGGGCCTGTGTCCCCGTAGGGATGTCACAGCCCCAGGGACGTCCCAGTACCAGCCTGTGCATGCAGTGATGCAGAAGGGAGCAGCCAGAGTCAGGCAGAGGCCAAGCTCCCAAGCCTTGCAGGAGCTGGCTGGACCACACAGCCGAGCCCTGGGGACAGGCAGTGAAAGGGCTGTGTGCCACCCTGCTCCTCTCCCAGGGCCCAGCACTCATGCTCTCTGAAAAGCCCTTTTGATTCAGTTGAGGTACTCATGCCTGTGAAGGGCAATGACCCAGGGGACCAGCCATCTCATGCCCTTCCTCCAAGGTGTGCAGTGCCAAGCAAGTCCCCCTGGTTTCTCCAGCACAGGGACCCTGAGCGTTGTTGTCTGGGAACTGGCAGACTGGGTGGAGACCAGTGGGGATCAGTGGACACCCCAGGGCAGGGATGGAGGATTCATCTGCAGCCCAAGACACTGACTGAAGAGGGGCTGAGACACTGCGGCAGGGTTAGTTCAGCCTGGGCTAGGCTCCCTCTGGGCTTTTCCCAGGCACTGAGAACACCAGCAATGACAGTCCCAGCTCAGCAGTGTGACCGACCACATTGGGCAGTGCTGTAGTGCCCACTTGTTGCTCCCTGAGGACACATGCAAGGTGTCTTCCCCCGTCACAACCCCAGAGGTGGGGAACAGGCTGTCCCCTTACCTGAACACATCACTCCAGCATCACGAGCATGACTGCAGCTATGTTCACCCCATGCTCTGTGTGGGCAGTCAGACAGGGCAGACTCGGTGCCATTGCAGCTAACGTTATCCATCCAAATGGGGCCTGATCCTGGCCCAAAGTATCCATACTGAGGAGATCCAACAGCAGACCCACAGTCCAGCTGCTTACAAACCACTGCTGCATCATTCAAGCTCCAATAGTCACCACACACGGTCCCCCACTGGCCCTGTTGTTTCACCTCCACTCTCCCAGCACAGTCGTTGTCGCCATTCACCAGCCTCACCTCTGCTGCCCCTGCAAACACCAACATGGCACCGGTCAGAAGAGCTCCAAGCAGCAGCACTGCAGGTCTGGGGGAACCCCCTGCCCAGGCCATGTCAGAGGTGCCAGGGTGGGACCCCTCTCCCCTCCAGGCTGTCCCCAGTGCGGCACGGGGATCCCTTCTGTCCCCATGGGCTGTTCAAGGCTGGGGGTGTGCAGGTCTGGCCCTGCTGGGTCATTCGCCATCCCACCGCACAAGGCACCTTCTCCCACCCCAACGGCCACCTGCCCCCTGCCCACGCACACCTGCACACTGTGCCCAGCCCTGCACAGGGCACCCGCTCTTCCCCAGCCCAGCACCCCCTGAACAGCCCCGTGTACACAGCCCTGCAGCTTCCCATGCAAACCACCTGCCCTGGCACCATCCAAACCCACCCCCACCCCCAGGGCTTTCCCTGTTCCCACCAGGACCATTCCAGGGATCCCCACACCCACATCCCCTCCTCGCCCCTGGTGTCAGCCCAGCCCCTGCCCTGGGACAGGCCCCCCAGGAAGGATGTCTCTCGACGCAGATGCCCCCGTCCCCTTCTCTCTGCGGGGCACAAACTGCCCTCATGGGCTCAGGGTCCCCTGGAACAAGGGGGCAGTGAGCAGCACACAAAGCCTCTGGGGTACCCCAGGGGTTGGCAGTACCCTGGGGATCTCTGCCTGCTGCCATCCCCAGCTAGGCCACCACCGGCTCCAGAGGCACAGTGCTGGGGAACGGGGGGTCCCCAAAGGCTACCCCAGGACAGGGTGTCTCTGCGTCCAGCCAGGCACAGGCTGCCCCAAACACCGGAGCCCTGGAAAAGGACATGCTCTCTCCCACCCAGACAGGCAGGCACAGGCTCCATGGACCTGAGCACCTTCTGGCCCTCACCTCAGTAGCACCTGCAAAGAAACCCCATTCCCGGACACATCCTGATGGCCATGCTGCTACCCGCTGGGCCTGGGCTGGGGGACAATGGAACTGGCACTTACCGCTGCACAGCTGTACCCAGAGGAGCAGCCCCAGCATCCGAGGGGACAGGACTCCCTCTGTGCCCATCCTGAGCCTCCTGCCCTGCCAGCACATCCCTGCTCTGCCACACTCCCTGCCACGGCTCCTGGGGACTCCTGGGGACAATGACGACAGCAGGGCAATATATCTCTGCAGATGCCAGCCCAGCTACAGGACGAGCCAATCAAAGCAGCAGGGCCTTTTTCGACATTATCGGGAGCTATCTCCCCTCCGACACAGCCCGGCCCTCCAATGAACTTCTCCAGCGCCATTCATGACCATATATGAGAGACGGCTCTGCTACAGGTGTCACGTCACTTTGGTGGGGGGCCGTCACAGGACAGGGCTGCTTGTGTGGGGGTAAATGGATATTTCACCCCCTCAACCCTGCTTTCTCAACCAGGAGCACTGAGTGTCTCTTATGACAGGCATACCCAAGAGCCCAAGGTGAGAGTGTCCAGCCACCCTCGTGCCGTGGGAAGCACAGGGCTGGGGCTGCGCCGGAGGCTGTGTCAGGAAGGGAAGGAAACAGCCCCTGTCCCTGCTACAGACCCCGCTGTGCTGGGAGCAGCAGCTGGGAAAGGGCCTTAGCCCAGGCCAGAGCCCTGTCCCAGGAGTGCTGGCTCACCCGTCCTTCCCTGGAGAGCCCCATGGAAGGTCCCTCGCAGGAGCCGGAGCTGGGACATGTCCCTGCCCTGGCAGCAGACGTGCAGCCCAGAGGCTCAGACAGATCCCTGACTGTCAGCGTGTCACCGAGGGGCCGTTATTCCCCGCGGGCGCATCGGGAGCTCCAGCCTGCAGGTGCACAAACCACAGCCCACGTGGCCTCGCAGCACTCCCCACGCTCCCCCCACAGCGCCCAGGCAGGAAGTCTGTGGTTTGCTCCTGGCGCCGTGCCCAGGCACATCCCTGCGGGGTCCCCGAGCCACCCCCACCCCGACTGCTCCAGCCAGGGCTGCAGGGGCTGCTCCTTTGGCCTCGCAGGCACGGGGCCAGGCAGCTCCTTCGTCCGTGAAGCCCTTGTGACAGCACACGGCCGCTGTGCACCGAGCCCCACAGCCATGGGGTGCCATCGGTGATGTGACCACTGTCACTGCTGTTTGCTCATGGGTTATCCTGACAGTGACCTCACACCCTCCTACTGCTGGCACTGTGTGTGCATGAGTTACAGTGTCACACGTGTGTGCGGTGTATGGACTTCTGCTCCTGATGTTTCTTCCAAAAAGCCATATTTGGGCATGGTCGAAATATTGTTTTGGTGACATCAGAAGCACCTACAGAAGCTATGTGCCAGCTCCTGGCCTACCAGCTACTCAGGCAGCA
The DNA here is from genome assembly GCF_035582795.1 of Mycteria americana. Lineage (NCBI taxonomy): Eukaryota > Metazoa > Chordata > Aves > Ciconiiformes > Ciconiidae > Mycteria > Mycteria americana. Next base: position 1,602,700 of record NW_027445626.1, read on the forward strand.
GTGACATCACAAGCTCATGCACAGCCCCTGGCCTATCTGCTACTCAGCCACAGAGGATGTCATAGCATCTACCTCTGATATTGGCCTGCTCCCGGCCTATCGGCCATTCAGGCACCAATGACCTCAAAACCACCTACAGAAACTATGGGCCTGCTCCTGCCCTCCCAGCTCCTCAGGCAGCAGTGACATTAGAAGAAGCACCTACACATGCCATGGGCCTACTCCAGGCTTATGAGCTACTCAGACATGACATGAGATACATCAAAGACCAGAGACAACCATCCGCAACTCCAAAACCTTAGTGTTCCGCAAGGACTGGACATGATTGTCCCCAAAGTCCAAGGCCTAGACATTGCCCAAGGACTGGAGATGATTGTCCCCAAACCACAAGACCTTGGTGTCCCTCAAGGACCATTGGTGACCAACCCTAGACCCCTAGATCTTGGTGTTCATCAAGGACCATCAATGACCACCCCCAACACCAAGACCTTGATGTCGCTCAAACCCCAAGACTTTGGTGTCCCTCAAAGAGCAGCAATCATTTTCCCCATCACCCTGACTCCCCTAGACATTTTGGGGGTGCTGGTGGCCACCTGAGCACCCTGTTTGTCCAGGACCCCACACCCCAGAGGACCACGGGCCATCCCACCACTGGGGGGGCGGGTACGGTATTTCACCCTGGGGTTTAATTGTCCCTGCCTGAAAAACCCCGTCAGCAAGAAGACCCGGGAAAGCAGGATCAAACTTTGGGCCCGGTCACTGTGACAGCCCCTGTCTGCTTCGGGGGATGCCCCCAGCCAGGTAGGGTGGGGTATCCCACACTTGTACCCCCTCGTTTGTACCCCCATTTATAGCCCCCACATTTATAGCCCTTCCATTTATCAGCCCCATTTATACCTCCCTAATTTATACCCCCTCTTTATGCTACCCATATACCCACCATGTATTACCCTCCCCATATATATATCACCCTATATACCCCCTATATACCTCTCCCTGTATATACCCCCATATACACTCCTCCCCATTATACCCCTCCCAATATACAACCTTCCCCATATGTACCCCCCATTTATACCCCGATTTATACCCCCCTTTTTAAACATTTTACAACCTCATTTACAGCCCTCCCCATAGATACCCCCTATATACCCCTCCCCATTTATAGCCCCCATTTATACCCCCCTTTTTATAGCCCCTCAGTTATAACCCTATTTACACCCCTCCCCATATATATGCCCCTTATACACCCCCATATATATACTCTTTGTATATACCCCCATATATATACTCTCCATATATACCCCCATATATACCCCTCCCCATTTATAATCTCCAAATATATCCCCATATATACAGTTTCCATATATACCCCTCCCCATATATACCCCCCCATATATACCCCTCTCCATATATACCCCTCGCCATAGCTACCCCCTATATATACCCACCATTTACCCCCGCTCCTGTCCTGCAGGTAGGTGGAAGTCCTTGGGGACCCCCCCTGTCGGGGGCGCTGCCAGGTGAGTGTTTTGGGGGTTTCCTCGGGGGGTGGGGGGAACACCCCCTTGGACCCCCACGTTGCTCTGTGGAGCCCCCAAACTACCCCAAAATTACACCAGGGGCCCCCAGACTACCCCCAGGGACCCTAAAACTGCCCCAGAGGCCCCCCTATTATCCCCAGGGAAGGTGAATTACACCCAGGGACACCCAAAAATGCCTCAGGGACCCTAAATTGCCCCCAGGCACCTCCAAACTGCCCCAGTGATGACAAAACTGTCCCAGGGATCCCCAGACTACCCCAGGGACCCCTCAACCTATACCAGGGACCCCCAAAATTACCCCCAGGAAGCCCAAACTGCCCCTGGGTCCCCCCAGCTTCCCCAAGGGACCCCCAACTACCCCAGAGACCCCTAAAACTACCTCCAAGGACCTCCAACATCCCTAAGGACCCCCAAACTGCACCCAGGGACCTCCAACTGATTCCAAACTGCACCAGGGACCCCCAAACTGCCCCTAAAGCTGCTTGAATTATCCCCAGGGACCCCCAAAACTACCCCAGGGATGCCTAAAACTGCCCCCAGGGACCCCCAAACTACCCCTAAGACCACTTGAATTGCTTTCAGGGAACCCAAATTACCTCAGGGACCCCAAAAACTATCCCTGTGGACCCTCAAACTACCCCACGAACTCCGCAACTGCCCCAGGAATCCCCACCTGTCCCAGGGACCTCAAAACTCCCCCGGGGCCCACCACTTTCTAGGGATGCCCAACATCTCCAGGGACACATAGATTTAACTAGGGACCCCCAGATTATCCCAGGGACCCCCAAACTACACCACAACCCCACAAACTGCTCCCAGGGACTCACAAATTACTCCCAGAAACCCCCAAAACTACAGCAGGGACCCATAACTTCCTCGCTGACCCCAAAACCACCTGCCATGGGACCCCAAACTGCCTCCATGGACCCAGAATTGCCCACAGGGAGACCAGGCCTGCCCCCAAGGACCACCAACTGATGCCCAACTGCCCAGGGACACTCAACACGACCCCACCGATGCCCCAAATAGCCCCCATCACCCCCCAGCTCCTAGTGCCCCTACATCCCCTCCCTCTTCCAGCTATCATAGAACCCCAAATCAATCGACCCCCCCAAAACCAAAAGCGCTTGGGAGGACCCCAGTTCAGAAACTGAAAAAGAGGGAGGGTGGGGGGGCACCCCCATCTGCCATCTGCCCCCCTTCGACCCCCCAGATCCCCATCGTCCCCCATGAGCAGTGATGGGGTCGGGTGCTGGGGTGGGCAGTCAAAGCTGGGTGGCTGCAGGGGAATGAGGCACTGAGGTCGCTTGTGGGAACTGTGCCGGGAGGATGTTTCCCCAGCCCTGAATGCACCCTGTCCCAAGTGGTGGTTGCACAGCAGAGGTCTAGGGCCACATGTGGGGATGCAGGTGTGGGCCAGCCCAGGGACAGGGACAGGGATCTCAACAAAAGCCATGATGCTCCAAGAACCTCCCCCACTGATGGAAACCCTAAATTGCCCTCAATCCCCAGCCAGGCAGGGCTGTCACCCCAGTCAGTGCGATTGCTGCGGAGACCCAAGAGACATGCTGGGCTGGGAGGTGCAGGGCAGCCAGGACTGACCCCAGCACTCCCAGGAACCTCTCTGCAGCCACAGCAGCTCTCCACAGCTGGGACAAGACTCGCTGATGCTCTCTCCATGGCCAGGGGTCTCTTGGGGCTGTAGCCACTGGCACTGCCTGCTGGGAACCCCAGACCTAGTTCTGAGCCCCAGTGCCCTGCACCACAGCTCTTAGCAGCTCCCCTCCCATGCCACCATCCTCTCTCAGGAGCACCACCAAGTGCATTACTCCCTGACCAGGTATGCAGAGGAGCTGCTGGAGGTCTTCTCTGCTCACCCATTCTGCCCCAAATGCTGCCTTGGTGTCAGCCCACAGGCACCACCACATTCCCTCTGTGTCAGGTACTGGGTGTCTCCCCATGCCCTCCTCTGAGCCCAAGCAGGGACCCCCAGGGTGTCTCTCTGCTCAGAGCTGGCCACAATGCCTGGCTGTGCAGTCACAGGGGATCCTGGTGTTGCCACACTTGGAGAGAAGGTTGTGGTTGTCCTTGCTTACAGTAGGCATGAGGATGTGTCTGGCAGTCAGGAAGGAAAGACAAGGATAAGAGACAATGCGGACAAGAAGCAGGCAAGGAAATTTCAAATGAGGTTTAAGGAAAAAATGCACACATTTATAGTTGATTAGTACTGGGTCCACGGTCCAGGCATTCTCAAATCTCAAGTGGGAAAACCACTCACCAACCTGATCTAATGGACCAGCTCTCCCTGCTCAGAGCAGAGCGTAGCACTGGACACCTCCACTGGTTCCTTCTGACTCTTCTTGGCGGCACCTCTGGAGATGGCCTAGCCTAGTCTGGAGCGGGATGCCCAAAACAGGGTCCAGCTGGATTTTGAATATCTCCATGCATGGACACTACACAACCTCTCTGGACAACCTGATCCAGTAATCAACCACCCTCACAGATGAAAGGTGTTTTCTTTGGTTAAGAGGGAAGTTCCTGTGCTTCCCTTGCTACCCATTGTCTGTCACTGGGCACCACGGAGAAAAGCCTGGCTCCCTCTTCTTCATTCCCTCCCGTCAGGTATTGATACACATGGACAAGATCCCCATGAGCCTTCCCTTCTCCAGGCTAAACAGTCGCAACTCTCTCAGCCTCTCCTCCTGAAGGATGCTTGTGTGCCTTCATCATCTTTGTGGCCCTTTGCTGGACTCCCTCCAGTCACTCCATGTCTCTCTTGTAGTGGGCAGCCCAGCACTGGACACAGCACTCCACACGTGGCTTCAGCAGTGCTGACTAGAGGGGAAGGATCACCTCTCTCCACCTGCTGGCAAACCTCTCCTGAACACAGCCCAGGAGGCTATTGGCCTGCTTTGCCACAAAGCCGCACTGCTGACTCGTGGCCAGCTTGTTAGCCACCACGACCCCCTGATCCTTCTCTAGAAACCTGCTTTCCAGGCAGTCAGCCCCCAGCCCCCAGTACTGGTCCATGGCGTTATGCCTGCCCAGGGGCAGGGCTTTGTCTTTCCCTTTGTTGAACTTGATGAGCTTCCTCTCTGCCCACTTCTCCAGCCTGCCCACGTCCTTCTGAGAGGCAGTGCAACCAGCCGCTGTACCAGCCACTCCTCCCAGTTCTGTATCATCCACAAACCTGCTCACGATGCCCCTGGTCCCATCCTCCAGGACTCCAATCAAAGGCTGTATAGAACGGGACCCACATCAACCCCTGGGCTACACCCCTGGTGATTATCCTCCAGCTGGACTTTGTGCCACTGGAAACAGCCCTCTGGGATTCAGGCACTTTTCCATCCATCTCATTTTCCACTTCTCTAGTCCATACTTGCTTCAGCTTGTCTACAGGGGTATCATGGGAGACAGGCTGACAGCTCCCTGCATCCTCCTTCCTGCCCTGCTTCAAGATAGGGTTTACATTTGCTTTCTTCCAGTCCTCAGGAACCTCGCCCAATCCCCACAACCTTTCCAACATGATGTCAAGTGGCCTTGCAATGACATCAGCCATCTTCCTCAGCACTCACGAGTGCATCCCCTCAGGTCCCAAGGACTTATGCACGTGCACTTTCTTTAAATGTTCCCTAACCTGAGACTGCTGCACCAAGGGTAAGTCTTCCTTGCCCTGCCTCTGGTCTTGGGGGCTGGGCATTCCTGAAGGTTGTTCTTACCAGTAAACTCAGAGAGGAAGAAGGCATGGCCCTTTCTTGGCCCTTTCTGTGCTCTCTGTCACCAGGGCCCCTGCCTCATCTAGCAGCAGGCGCACAATTTCCCGAGCCTTCCTTTTGCTGCTGATGTCGTTGTTAAATCCTGTCTTCATGCCCTTCATGTCCAGACTGAATTACCAGATTGAGGTCGAGGTGGACTTTGTCTTTCCTCACACTCTCGCCGAATGGTTGGGAGGTTCTTGGTGCCCTCCAGAAGCCTCCTGAGTGTCTTGTGCCCTGCTGTGCTGCCCCTCAGGCAGACGTCTGACTGGGTAATGTCCCCCATGAGGACCAGGGCTTGCAATGAGAAGCTCCTTCTACTTGTCTGAAGAAGGCCTCATCTGCTGCTTCTTCTTAATATGGTTGGTCCATAGCAGACACCAACTACAACGTTATCCACGTTGGTCTGCCTACTAATCCTGATCCATCAGCTCTCACCTGGCTCTAGGCAGAGCTCCATGCTGTCCTTCTGCTCACTCACATATTGACTTGACACACAGTGAAATTCCGCTCCTCACCAACCTGCCCCATTCTTCCTAAAGAGCCTGCTTCAATCCATGGCCAACCTCCAGTGATGTGAGCTATCTGGCTGTGTCTTGGATATCTAAGTGAGAATATAGCTCAGGAATTGCCCACACTGTGTGCATTCCTGTCGAGGCACATCAGAGGTGTGCCCAGCCATGCTGATTTCCCTGCTGGAGAAATGAGATTGAGGGCTACTTGACAGGTGCCCACAAACAGCCCTGGCTGAACCCTTTGCTTCACCTCCAACTTCCTTCTTCCATGTTTCCCCCCTCCCCTTTGGTCATCCTCCAACCCTCCCACACAAGAAGCCCACCTCTGTTTTCCCTTTGCCCACTGGCCCTGGCTTTGCTTGCCTGGTGCCCTCTGTTGGTGTGTCTGGGATGGCTGTATTGCGAATTCTTACTTTGCTCTGCAAGTCCGTTAGACTAGGGCCTCCTTTTATTATCCGTCTTGTCCTGCAGTTCCTCATGCTGCCATCTTGTTAGAGGCACCACAGGACAGGGTGGCCAACAGAAACCTCAGCAAGTTTTACAAGGAGAAGTGGCCAGTCCTGCATCAGGAGCAGAATAACCTCATGTAGCAAGGCAAGCTTGGAGCTGACCAGCTGAGGAGTGAGCCTGAGGAGAAGGCATGGTTGCTACAAGGGATGCTATAGGAAGCCAGTGCAGCATATTGACCACGAATCAGGCCAGCTGCATATGGGTCTGAATTAGGAGGAATGTGGCCACCCAGACAAGGGGAGTTACCTCCTCCCTTGACTCAGCAGGGGTGTGGCCACATCTGAACTAATCTGTGCTGGGGTGGGGCTCCATGTTCTGCAGGAGTGGGGAGGACCTGGAGAAGGTGCAGACGACATCTGCCAAGATGGGGTGAAGGGGCTGAATCCCATGACTTGTGTGGAGAGGCTGAGGGACCTGGGCTGCTTTGGCCTCCTGATGTAGAGGCCAAGGACAATGTTGTCATGGCCTGCAGCTGCTTGAAGGGTGCTTTCAGAGAGGATGTTTTCCTTTGTAGAGGAAACAGCATGAGGAAGGAAAAGCTTTGGAGTCTGAGCCTGGGCATGAGGAAAAAGGAAATGTCACTTGAAGGGTAGTGCTGTGGTGCAACTGGTCACTGGGGGTGGTGGTGTTTGTCTGTGTTACAAATGTCCTGGGGCACCTTCCCCAGCTGTCCATGCCACCAAAGACAACAGACCAGCCTCCTCTCTCCTGTGTCTGCAAGTCTCAGCTGCCTTCCACAAGCCCTGGCTCTGCACCACCAATCCCCTGGTGTGAGTCCTCACCCTGCATGGTCAGGCAGCTCAGCTAACTTCAGTGTGTTCCTCTCCCAAGTAGCTTCCAGCCCAGCCCTGTCCCTCTCTGGTGGTCCCCAGCACTTTCCGTCCCCTACCCATCTATCTCTTTCCTGTCCAGCCCAGAAAAGCAGCCCATTCTGGGCTGACCCCATGGCAGTGCCCACTGATGGGTATTGCAAAGCTCTGCACACTCAACCCCACAGCCCCAGCCCCTCTGAAGCTAACAGTAACTCCTGCCAGAGAGGCAGAGAGGTGTCTCAGTCCCAGGGCTGAGGGCCAGCCATGGCATGAGGAGATGGAGGCCAGTGTCTGCTCCTGTCTCCAAGACAGCCTTATTGTCCACGGCCAGCAAACCCCTCTGTGCCAGCCCCACTCCCAGGAAAAGGCTCCTGGCCCAGGGCATCCTCAGGCTGCTCCAGCCACCCAAGCAATAGAGAAGCCTGCCCGAGCTGGTGCATTCAGAAATAGATATCTCTTTGTCATTTATTCCCTCCTAGAAGCATAGAGTTGCTGCTTTCTCTTCTCCAGACATGTCCCTGCCCCCAGAGAGCCTTTCACCAGGGAAGTTTGTCCATGCTGGCCTGACTTGCCGCTCCTTCCTCCTCCCTGTGCCCTCCACAGGGTCCCGTGCTGTTGGTATTGCTCTGCAGAGCGAGCGGGCTGTGGTGCCTGAAAGCCATGGGGTGAGAGTCCCAGGCAGATCCCTGTTGATCAGTCACCATCTCCGGGGGAGCTGGGCACCCACAGGTGAAGGTTCAGCCCAGGCCCATTCTCTAACACATTGCCACATGCCCTCCTCCCCTCATCCCATGGGGAGAACCCAAGCAAAACAGCATGGCATTGTGGGGGCAATTTCTTCAGCCTGAGCTCAGCTTTGGAAGAAGAGCCCAACCTCCAGACACCACCATGAGGAAATCCCCTTTTATTACAGAGGTGCGACACGAGAAGCCAGCTGTACCATTGTGCCAGACACACGTGAACAGGCCTCTGGGTCAGACAGGCTGGGTTCATGCCTCTGGGGAAGTGGAGTCGATGCAGACATGGACAAACATGGTCATCACAGATAAAGTGGCCAAAGCACAGGAGGTTCCCAAGATGAATTTGAAATCACTTCTGAAGAGGCGTGAGCAGGCTATTGCTGCTGAGAAAGAGCTGATTGAATCAGCTTCTTGAATGTGTCTTTAAGCTCCTGGTTCCTCATGCTGTAGATGAGGGGGTTCACAGCTGGAGGCACTACTGAGTACAGAACTGCCACCAACATATCCAGCAATGGGGAGGAGATGGAGGGGGGCTTCAGGGAGGCAACCATGACAGTGCTAATAAACAAGGAGACCACGGCCAGGTGAGGGAGGCACATGGAAAAAGCTTTGTGTCATCCCTGCTCAGAGGGGATCTTCAGCACTGCCCTGAAGATCTGCACATAGGACAGCACAATGAAAACAAAACACACAAAATCCACAAATATACTAACCACAATAACCCACACTTCCCGGAGGTAAGCATCTGAGCAGGAGAGCTTGAGGATCTGGGGGATTTCACAGAAGAACTGGTCCAAGGCATTGCCTTGGCAGAGAGGTATTGAAAATGTATTGGCAGTGTGCAGCACAGCATAGAGGAAACCACTGCCCCAGGCAGCTGCTGCCATGTGGACACAAGCTCTGCTGCCCACGAGGGTCCCATAGTGCAGGGGTTTGCAGATGGCCATATAGCAGTCATAGGACATGATGGTGAGGAGAGAAAACTCTGCTGACATGAAAAAGACAAACAGAAAGACCTGGACAGCACATCCCAGGTAGGAGATGGCCTTGCTGTCCCACAGGGAATTGGCCATGGCTTTGGGGACAGTGGTGGAAATGGAGGCCAGGTCGAGGAGGGAGAGGTTGAGAAGGAAGGAGTACATGGGGCTGTGGAGGTGGTGGTTGCAGACTACAGCGGTGATGATGAGTCCGTTGCCCAGGAGGGCAGCCAGGTAGATGCCCAGGAAGAGCCAGAAGTGCAAGAGCTGCAGCTCCCGTGTGTCCATGAATGCCAGGAGAAGGAACTCGGTGATAGAGCTGCTATTGGACGTTTGCTGCCTCCAGGCATGGGGACCCGTGCAAAGAGGAAAAGTCATTGACAAGTTAGGGGAGACTTTTCTGAGCAAAACCAAAGCCATTTCCTGAAGACCCTCCCCTTGCTACAGACCTCACCCCTCCATTTCCCTTTCCTAGGACACCTTCCTTCAGCTCCATGGCTGAAGCTCTGGTTTGGTGCTGGTTGAATGTGGCGTGAGGAGCTGGGCCTCTGGCCACTGGCTGCTGAGGTGTCAGCCCTGCTCTGCAGCAGTGAGTTCATGGGAATGGTGGAAGCAGCGGCCAGTCCTGGTGTTCAACTTTGTCACATGAAACCACCCATAACAGAAGGGCTTGTTAACATCTGAATCCCAGTGCTAAGGAATGAAGATTGCAGAAAGCAGACTGAAATTTGTTGTGTTGTTTGTTTTTTGTTTTAAATTTGGGGGAAATTTTTATATTATTCCCCCCATCTGATTTGAGGATTGTACTGGGATGTCCTAGTATTTCTGTTGCCCTCAGGGAGAACTGAGGGAATCCTGCAAGGCAAGAGGATTGCCATTGGATTAGAGCAGTTGAGGGGACCTGGTCTGTCCTTCAGACCGAGATGCCTTGGGCTTGCACCTTTCTGAGACTGAGGGCGATCACAGTGCTCTGTTTGCGTGAAAAGCCAGCAGACACTGCTGAGAGCAGAGGGATCCACTGCAGACTGCTAAATGTCTCACCCTTTCTCAACATCTCAGCAACCCACTTCTAGCCAAGGACACACACGGCTCATTTCACCAACCCAACAGCATTTCCTTGGTCATAGCAGCACTGTGCTTATAGATGGAGCTTTCAGATGCTACACAAAGATGCTATGGAACAGATTTGCATTCTGGAGGGCAGCTCACAGCATGGAAAGATAGCAAAAGGAGATCCGTAAGTTTTTTCATGATGGTATGTCACTAAGGGAAAACCAGCTCATTCCCCAGCCCCACAGGCTGCATTGCCCACAGCCTCACAGATGAGAGGAAAGCTGGGACACTTGTTCCCATGGACACACCTGCACAAAAGGACCCACAAGATCAGTGTGTGACTCTGCAGCTGAAACTCCCATCCCCAGAGAGCCTGACAGCAAGAACAGGATAACAACAGCAATAACACAGACAAGTGGAGAAACAAGGAAAAATACAGTGAGGGTCTGTCTGAGAGAGGCGAGGGGAGAGGCAGCCAGGCACTCAGGACAGCGTTGCCCTTACCCAGCTGTGCACGCCACCTCCCAGACACCAGCATTGCCAGGCAGTTGGTGTCAGCCCCTGTGCTCTGCAGAGGGAAGTGGGCATGTGGCTGGAGAGCTGCAGCACGGCTCTGCTGGAGCTGTGGCTGCAGAGGAGGTGGTTCATGCCTTGGAACCCACTGCCCTGAGGGCAGAGGCTTTGCTGGGTGGGAGAGGAGGCAAGGGGGCTTGCTCAGAGGAAGGGGTCTGTGATGGAGGGGATGTTACGGAGTTTTCTGAATTCTCCTTCTACAACAAATCTGGTTTAAGTTTCCTCTCCTTCCCTGATCGTAACCCTGCTGCCTGGAGATTTTCCTCCTGGGAAGTGATTCCCTGGGCCATGTCTTTTCCCTGTCAGCACTCACAGACCCCATCCCAACCTCTGTGCACTCACCTCGGCCTACAGAAACCTGCCTGTTTGCAGGGCACTGCCTGGGCACGTGTTCCTGTTTGGAGGTTCAAAAGGGCTGGTGAGAACAACCCTGATGGGTCAAGCAAATGTGATGCTGGTGCTGTCCATAGGTAGAGGAGGGGCGGAAGGCAGTTTAGGAGGCTATTAGCAGACCTGCTGACCCCGCAAAGTTACAGCTCAGGAGTCTCAATGACTTGTCCAAGCTTGACAGGTCCTTTTCTATTTCTCTTTCCCTCTGCCACCCCAACCCCCGCTCCTGTTCCCTGCCCTCCAAGTAGGAAACTGAAAACACAGACTCAGGAAATCTCTTTCTTGTAAACTGCCTTGACCTTCCTCTTGAAACACCCCCTTGGAAGTTTCCTAGTGGTGATCTGGAGCTGTGAGCAGCCCTGAGTGATGCAGCAGACAGACCCTGCCCTGCCAGAAATTGTTCCTTCCACCCACAGCTTCTTTCTGCAGTGCTATAGGGAGCTCCCCGGGCAGGCTGAGTGCTGACCCTGGCAGGCGGCAGAGTCCCTGCCTGGGCACACAGCCCCCTGGGGCACAGGGACGCTGAAGGACAGCCCTGGGCACCCTTGGCTGCACACACACACATTCACAGCCCTGTAGCTGTCCCTGGGAGAAGGCAGCTGAGATGCCCTGTCCCTCTGATGGTGCAGCAGGGAAGCCCTGCTCTGCAGCATGTCCTCCTCTACGCTAGACGAACTGTGGAAGTCCTCCTGACTGTGGGATGTGCCAGCTTTTGGAGATCCTTCCACAAACTGCAGATACATTCCCTGTCATGCAGGTACTTACCATGTAGAGGGCTGTGAAGATTTCTCCCCCAGCGAGCTCTCAACTTTCCTCACAGCCCAGACTGCCTTTAAGCTCTCTCTGCCCTGCTCCTCTCCCCTCGGTGCCTGCAGGCTGTGCCCTCAGCACTGCTGTGCTTTGCAGAGCTGCTGCTCCTGGGCAGAGCTGTCTCTCTGCAGCTCTGCCCACTTGCCATGAGCTCCCTCTGTCCCAGGAGCCCGGCCCAGCTCAGCAGCAGAGGACCAGCCCAAGGTAGCAATTTCTCTGCCCCCTCCGGGTTCCCTTGATTTGTGGCTGGGGGTCCAGGGGAACCTACTGTGGAACAAGCTGAAGGAATCACTGATGTTCCCTCTCTCAGCTGGGGTGAGACACTTGGTTCCAGCAGTGGCATTTCTCTGCTCAGAGACAGAGTTGGGTCGAAATATCAACTTTTGTTGGCCCATCATTAGACAGGACAGCCAGACAGACACAGGCAGGAATCTCTTTTTGCCCTGCTGAGGGAAGGGATTCAGCTGAGTCAGTCAAGGCATCCTCTCCTTGGTTTGTAGTCCTGGGGCTGGAAGGGGACTCAGCTCCCTGCCCTGCACACCACCAACCCACAGGAGGTGGGATGCCTCTTGCCTCTCTTCAGGTGGTCATTCAATAGACCCCTGCATGTGAGCTCCTTCTCTCAGCTCCCATGGAAATTAATGGTGATGGAGGCCAGGAGTGAGCTGTTCAGATGCAATTGTCTGGTGACATTTGAGGGGCCAGAGGTGGTCAAAGATATGTGCAGGTAATAGAGACAGATCGAAGATAGGTGCAGGCAGATGTAGAGACAGGACACCACCTGGGGGCATCTTCTTGGAGGCCCTTGGGAGTTTCCTGTGGCCAACTGAAATGACAGCTGATGCCCAAATTAAGGGCAACTGAACCTGTCCCCACTCATTATGTTCAGGGTGGCCTATATCCATATGATGGAATGAAGTCATATGCCATATGAGAGCCCAGTCTCACTCTTCCTTCTTCTCCATCTGTTGGATTTACTAGGTCTCCACTCACTGGATTGGCAGTTGCCTCATGTTCATCCCCACATTGCCTTTCAGAATTCAGGGTATCTACTCACTTTAATGTTCCAATCCAGGCCCACAGAGCTACCTGAGATGCCAGGGCTGGCAGGGACAGCACAGGACCTGCAGGAAAGCAATTCCCACTCAGGGCGGGTGCACGACAGACAGCCTTGACGGCATTGCAGGGAGTGCGATTGATGCCTGTGTGCCAGGGACTGTTGCCATCAGTCAGAGGCATTGGTCATCAGATGCCATCGGAGAAGCAAGGTCTGTCTTTTCTCTGGCACAACAGCTGCATGCATTGCCTGAACACAAAGCACCCCACACTGGGGTCTTTACTCACTCCCTTGAGGATTCCATCAAGGAACAGACCAATGATTTTAACAGTGTGCCTGCATACATCTTGTCTTCAAGGACAGCATAATCCAAGCACAGACATGCTTCCTATCAAAACTTAGTTGAAACTCAAAAGGGCATTCAAGGGCATTAAGATGAGCTGTTGCTACCTCAGGAACAGCTAAAGAAGAGTCAGAAATACTGTGAGACCACTGCTACATTTCGTAAGAGTAGGTGTAGATAGATGTGAGCTACTCTACGTCCTCTTTGCCTCAGTTCCCACCAGCGAGGTCTCCCAGGCCTTTCTGCTTTGAGGCAGAACTCTGGAGGAGAACAACCAGCAGTGGATGGGGATCAAGCCAGGGGTTACTTGAGCAAACTCCACCCTTACCACTCCATGGCACTGGAGGGGCTGCATCCAAAGGTGCTGAGAGAATGTTTTTCACCACTGGTTCATTATAATTGGAGTAAGAAAGGCACTCAGACTCTGTGAGGTATCATTTAAAATGCTGTTCATCAGCACTAACACTATAAAGAGAGAATCATGCAGATAATCTCAGGTCCCTTTTAGATGGTGGGACCCCAGGTGGTGTAGCATTGAACAGGCCTCTGACCCACCCGCAGCATGCCATGTGGACCCCACCCATAGAAGACATTCCCCTGTTTGGATCATTCAAGCTGCTGTAGGAATTTCTTACCAAAAAAGAACTCTTCTCATCATCTCTACAGTCTAACAGAAATGATGTTCTCATGAGAACTTCTTGCTGCCTTGTTAGCTACAGGCAAGGCCACGCAGGAGGCGTAAGGGCCAGTACTGAGTGGGAGCTGCCTGCAGGCTCCTGTGAGACAATGAGTTGCTGAAGTTGTCCTGCGGCCAAGGGCTCTGTTCTGCACAGCACAGGCGTGAAGGCCAGGCTGTACGTGCAGTGCCGCACAGCTCAATGGACAATGGTCTTCTGGTCAGGGTCACTGCTCAGGTTTGCCTGTTAGAAGTCTGCACTCCACCCTGGTGCCAGAGCTGAGCTGCTGCGGTCCAAATGTACATAGGCAGGAGAAGGTGGATCACAGGCAGGAGGATCTGGAGCCCCATGGCTTGTCACACAATTGTGACGGTTTTGGATTAAATGAGATGTGGTGGGACTGCTTGCTCATATGGGGTTCTGCAATGGAGGAACGCAGGCTCCGCTGGAGAGACTGGCAGGCAGGATGCGTATGGGGGATGCCCCCCGTGTTGAGGGGATGGCCCCTGTGTTCTCTTCCTGTGGAGGAGGACAACCAGCGGTGGATGGGAATCAACTCAAGGGTGACTTGAGCAAACTCAACAGAAATGGAGATGGGTTTTTTGACCAGATCCCTGAACGCAAGTATTGGTACGCCATGACACCTGAGATTCCCTTTTTTTTGTCCAGAGGAGTATGATGCTGTTGTGCATGGAGTGATGCACTTCACTCGTAAAAGAGAAGCAAAAAAGTACTTCATTGATATAAAACAGTGCATAGAGGCCAGGATGAAACTGTCAGGGAGACCCTGCTGTTGAGTCCTGAGGTTCAGAAAGGACCCCCTTGCTTCCTAAACTCCTTCTCAGAGAGGAGTCTAGGTGCGGCTAGTTCCAGTCTTTGTGTCAGACTTGGTTAATGATCCATGTCTAAAGGATTATATATGCACAATCAATCCTTTCTATCGCTTATTTAAGATTGCAATATTTAGCATGCTATTCGTCACTAACCAAGTATCTGTTGCAGCAAGGAATCTCTCAGTGTCGAGGACTAACCTTAAGAGGCGTCCCGGCTCAAGGGGAGATCCTGGTGTGCAGCCCGCTGCCATGCAGGAGAGCTCCAAGGGCTCTTGGGCTGCTCACTATTTATGGGGGTAAGATGATTGACTCATAGTCACATTTGCATACCAACCACAGATTTTAGTTTCTTTACTGTGGTTAGGTGGGCGCATTGCGCAATAACCCCTGGCTATTGTGTTGTTACCCGTTTCCCGAATCCACTTTGAGCCAGATGCAGCCATCGTGAGCACATGCATGTATTACGACTGCCACTCCTGGTTATCATTTGAGCAGGGTTACAGGAGATACAGGTCAGGTTGGGGGGCCGGGGGGGTAACACACCGTCACACTGCACCCCATGCCTATAGTCAATTCATCTTATTCTCTACAGCGTGGTGGTATGGTCACCTCTTGCCGCTGTGCCATAAATAGTATATTGATAATTTATGCCTTTCAGACCCAGAGTAACTAGATAGTGAAGTATTGCTATTTTCTATGTATTAGCTTGTATGTTTTGGATGGTTGGAGTTGGGTTATTTGTTTTATCCTGTAGACACATCAGTGTTAGTTAGTAAAATCACAATGGGGTGAAGCATGAGATTAAAAACTCCCGTTGCTGTTGGTGACCATCCAAGAAGAGTTTCCCACCAATGGTGTTCCCCATCCTTCTTCACTCTTTCCAAGACATGGCGTATCTCTTCTGTGTCATGATGAGTGGTGATCAGAGGTTTGTGGCCATTGTTTCACATGCATTCTAGCAGTTGACACAGGTCATCGTGTTGTAGTATTTTCTTCACCAATGTAAGATGCATTCCAATGCAGGTAGGCAATAAATCTTGACTCAATGTATAATTAGATCATAACAGTTGATAAGACGTAACAGGAGCTGAATAACTGAAGTCACATCCCATCATTTTTGAAAAGTTACAAAGACAAATATGTGAGCGATTGCTTGTATCTACACTAATGTTATCTAGGAATATAAAATCACAAAGGGTTCTCATACAAAGACTATTGATGGGGTAAGATGATTTACTCATAGTCATATTTACGTACCGACCACAGATTCTAGTTTCTGCAGGGCGTGCATTGCACAGTAGCCCTTGGCTATTGTGTTGTTATCTGTCTCCTGAATTCACTTTGAGTCGGATGCAGCCATCATGCGCAGATGCATCCATTATGACCACCAGTGCTAGTTATCACTGGAGCAGGGTTACAGGAGATAAAGGTTGGGGGCAGGGGAAGCAGGGTAGGCCAAAGCATCTCAGTGGAGACAAGTGATTGCTCTGCCTTGAGTAGAAAAGGAAGCCTGGACAATTGCACCCAAGCTGTCCAGTGCTGGGGGAGAGGAATGAGTAGGTGTGGATACTGCAGAGGCTACAAAGGACGTGCTCCTGTATCCCAGATAGGGTGGGATTAATGCAGATTTGGCTAGTCAAGAGTATTCACTTTTTCTCTTTGCTTCCCTCTGTGAATTGAGGCAACTTGTGACTTCAGCATGGGACTTGCTGTGAGCCAAGACTGAATATGGACAAACAGAGTCGGAAGCAGGGAGTGCTTTAGGGGTTCTTGGGATATGTGCTTGACACAAAAATGTGTTTTCTATTGGTGTAAGGCTATGCACTGTGGAGAGTGGACTTCAGGGGAAGTAATGTGCACTTCATAGACAGCAGAGGAGCGCATTTTATTTTATTATTGCACCATGCCTTCATTTGGTTTTGTCTTTTGGCAATTAAGAAACATCCTTCTGTGTCTGGGTGCAGCTCGTTCCCCAAGCAAAGCAGGTGGAAACTGGTGCCAATGGGCTGAAACATGCAGCTACAGACTGTAGTGGAGAAAGCTCAGATGTGAACAAAGGTGCTGTAAATCCCAGGTGCCTGATGAGAGACATGTGGGGTTGGAGGGAGGGACAAGTTTGCCCATAGAGTGTCTGACACACAGGGTCTTGACTTCAGTCTTGAATATGTTTGCTTTCAATGCCATTTGGAGATTGCTATTGCCCTTAACGCGTAAGCAGACAAATGAAGAAAAGGGGAAGAAAATGAAATCCTTTCTTATTGTTTTTGACTATTGAAATCTTTTCACTTCTGAAATCTCTCTAATTAACCACATAAGACCTGGGGAATGAAGAAAATTATGCCCAGAGAGTTGGCTTCTTAGGGCATTTTGTATGTGAATGAGCCCTGTGGTGCCAAGTTCCTGAACTGCAGATGCTAAAAGTGGAATGAACTGGCCTCTAGAGAAGTAAAAGTCAGCAGCAAACCTCTAAGTTTCTGAAGGTGTTAGCAGTCCTCAGTGAGAGCCATCACTGAAGAGACCATGGAGGGAATGAGCAGACAAATGTCCCGCTGTTGCCCCCATAATCCAAGGGGAATTGAAGTTGGGCCAGAGCATTGATCTGCTTGAGAGTAGGAAGGCTCTGCAGAGGGACCCGGGCAGGCTTTATCAATGGGCTGAGGCCAATTGTATGAGGTTCAACAACGCTAAGTGCTGGGTCCTGCACTTGGCTCACAACAACCCCATGCAATTCTCCAGGCTTGGGGAAGGGTGGCTGGAAAGATGCCTGGTGGAGAAGGACTTGGGGGCGTTGGTCGATAGCCAGCTGAATATGAGGCGGCAGTGTGCCCAGGTAGCCAAGAAGGCCAAGAGCATCCTGGCTTGTGTCAGAAATAGTGTGGCCAGCAGGACTAGGGAAGTGATCATCATTTTGTGATTGGCACTGTTAAGGCTGCAGCTCAAATACTGTGTTCACTTTTGGGCCCCTCACTACAAGAAAGACATTGAGGTGCGGGAGCGTGTCCAAAGAGCAACGAAGCTGGTGAAGGGTCTGGAGCACAAGTGTGACGACGAGCGGCTGAGGGAACTGGGGTTCCTTAGTCTGGAGAAAAGGAGGCTGAGGGGAGACCTTCTCGCTCTCTACAGCTACCTGAAAGGAGGTTGTAGTGAAGTGGGTCTCATTCTCTTCTCCCAAGTAACAAGTGACAGGACAAGAGGAAATGGCCTCAAGTTGCACCAGGGGAAGTTTAGATTGGGCATTAGGAAAAATTTCTTCACCAAAAGGGTTGTCAAGCATGGGAACAGACTGCCCAGGGAAGTGGTTGAGTCACCACCCCTGGAAGTATTTAGAAGACATGCAGAGGTGGTGGTTAGGGACAGGGTTTAGTGGTGGACTGGGCAGTGCTAGGTTAACACCTGGACCTGATGATCTTAAAGGTCTTTTCCAACCTAAATGATTCTATGTTGCTATCATTCTATGATTCTACTTTTTGCCCATCCCTCTGGCCTGGCTATGCCCTTTGGGATGGCAGCCGTGCCCTCCAGTGTACTGTCTCCTCTCCTCAATATCGTTTCATCTACAAGTGCTATGAAAAAGAACTCTCTCATCTCCTCCAGATCATTAAAACCACGTTAAATAGGGCAAGTGGCAGGACAGACCCTCGCAGGAGCCTTCTAGCTAGGTGCCTCCAGGCAGACTACCACACATTGACCACATCCCTCTGAGCCCCACCAGCCATCTGGTTATTTACCCCTCCTCTTATGCACCCATGCAGGCCATAATACCCTAACATGGGCACAAGAATATTGTGGGGGATGATGTTGAAAACTTCACTGACTTCCAGGTTAAAAGACAAGCACTGCTCTCCCTGTGTCCAGCCAGCCTGTTCTTTCATTCCCGAAAGCAAAGAGGATGGCAAGACACAAGCTGCCCTGGGTCAAACCAGTCAGCTTCTTTTTGAGACACCCAGAAATGGGATCTGAGTGGACACACTCTGGGGCACAGCCTTGAGTTTCACTGCTCCTCTGCTGGGCATTTTGGAAAGGTGCATGCAATGTTTGGGTGCTGCCAGTCATCAGGGAGTCCCCCCAGTCTCCATGACCTTATAAAGGTGACGGAGAGTGTCCTCACTGTGAGATTGGCTTGCCCTCTCAGCTCCCTGGGATGCCTCCCCTCCTGTCCTGGAAAGGATTGCATTTGCTCAAGCAACCCCTGACTTGATCCACATCCACCTCTGGCTGATCTTCTCCAGAGTCCTGCCCTGAGTCACAGAGGCCTGAGAGACCTTGCTGGGGAAGACTGAGGCAAAGAGGATAACAGAGAATCTCACAGTTATCTACACCTGCTCTTACAAAACTCAGCAGTGGCCACACAGTATCTTTGTTTCTGCTTTAACTGTTCCTGAAGTAGTAAACACTCATTACGGTGCCCTTGAATTGCCTTTCAAGTTTAGTTTGAGTTGCGATCTGGACTATTGCTGAGCTTGGAGGATGCTGTCCTTGAATACCAGCTGTACTGAGCTTTGCCACCATGTCACAGCTCTGTCTCCCACAGTCACAGCTCCAGCTCATCCTGTCTGTGCCCCTGTCTGAGGGCATTGCTGCACATTTGAGCTGAAGCACCCCAGCTGTGGCACCAGGCAAGCTCATACTTGCCCTAAGGAAACCTGTTACCAAGTGTCCAAGACCCCATGTGTGCAAAGGCTTTGCTTCAGAGCAGAGACATGGCATGGACAAAAGACAGCTGAATGTCTTTCTATTCCTAGGACTACAAACCCAGAATGTAATGAGAAACCCAGAATGAAATTACAAACCCAGAATGAAATGCCTAAATTCACTCAATTGAAGACATTTCCCAGCTTGCAGAAATTAGATCCCTGCCTGTCACCTTCCAGGTGTCCTGCCTAATGATGGAACAAAAAAAAAGGTGATTCTCATGCCTGACTCTTTTCCCAATAGGAGAAATGACACTGCTGGAAAAAAGTGCCTCTCCCCAGTTGAGGGAAGGAACCATCAGTGGTTCCTTCAGCCTGTTTCACAGCAGGTTCCCCTGGAGCCCCAGGGACACCTGGAGGGAGGCCAGAGGGGGCAGAGGAAGTGCTGCCTTGGGCTGGTCCTCTGCTGCTCAGGTGGGCCGGGCTCCTGGGACAGAGGAAGTTCATGGCAAGTGGCAAAGCTGCAGAGAGACAGCTCTGCCCAGGAGCAGCAGCTCTGCAAAGCACAGCAGGGCTGAGGGCACTGCCTGCAGACAGTGAGGGGAGAGGAGCAGGGCAGAGAGAGCTTAAAGGCAGTCATGAGTGGGAAGATGGCTGAGACCTCACTGGAGGAGAGATCTTCAAAGCCCCCTACATGGTAAGTCTCTGGATGCAAGGCAATGTACCTTGTGTTCCTGCAGGGATCTCCCAAAGCTGGCACATCCCACAGCCCATGGGGTCTTTCAGGAGGACTCTTACAGTTTCTGTAGTGTAGAGGAGGAGGATGTGCTCCAGAGCAGGGCTTCTCTGCTGCACTGTCCAAAGGACAGGCCATGATGGCTGCCTTCTCCCAGGGACAGCTGCAGGCTGTGAATCTGGGTGTGCAGCCAGGGCTGCCCACAGCAGGGTTCCAGCAACCCAGGGGGCTGTGATTCAGGGCAGGGACTCTGCTGCCTGACAGGGTCAGCACTCAGCATGCCCGGGGACCTCCCCACGGTGTTGGGGGGAGAAGCTGTGCACGGAAGGAGCGACCCCGGGCAAGGCAGGGTTCTTCTGCTGTTGAGAGGGCGCTGCGTGGGACAGCGCTGCTCTCAGATCCAGGTCATGCCCAGGTCATATCCGAGGGGACTTGTCATGAGTACGGTCAGGGCAGGGTTTCCTGCTTGAGTCTGTGTTTTCCTGAATCTATGCTTCCACTTTTCTCTGGCTTGGCTTGGTGGGAATGGAAACTCAGCTGTGTGGGCTAGAGAAGGGGCTGAGACTCCTAAACCATCACCCTGGGGTTTACTAGGAACCTCAGCAAGTGCCTTCACCCCCCACCAGCCTACAGATAAAACCAGCATCACCTTTCCAGTTTCATCAGGGTTTGTGTAACCTGCTCGTTGGTCCCTGCACACACACACAGAGGCTGCAGGGCAGAGCTGGGCACACAGGGGCTGGGATCGGGGCTGTGAGCACTGGCAGGGAGGAGACATGGGGCCAGAGAAACAGGTCCCAGCTGGGACAGCTCCAGGCAGTAGAGACATGGGCAAGGAGGGAGCGAAATAGGAAGCAAAACCCTGCTGCAGGGGAGATATGGGCACCTCCCGGCCATGCCCTGCAGTGCAGATGCCTTCCCTGAGCAACACCCCTCTTGTCTCCTCTCCCACCTAGCAAAGCCCTCGGCCAGCCCGTGGGGTTGAGGGTGTTAGTTACCCCCTTGTCCATCTGCCAGCAGAAGAGATGAAGTGCATTTCTCCTGCCATGTGCCCATTTCCTGCTGAGCAGGGGCTGAAGGGGACTGCCCTGCATTATCAACATCTGGGAGGGGTTGTGCAGTGCTGGGTAAGGCAAAGGCTTTCCTGAGTGCCCCTCTGCCTCCCTGTTGCCTCCCTCAGCTGCTCCTGGTGTTGATGTAAGGCTCTCTGGGAAGAGTAGTTTCAGCTGCAGAGTCAGGCACTGATCTTGGGGGTCCTCCCATTCACATGTGTTTAAGGCAATGAGGTGTCCAGCTTTCCTCTAACCTGTGAAGCTCTGGGCAATGCAGTCTGGGAGGCTAGGAAATGAGCTGGGTTTCCCTTCACCAGATGCCATCATTAGCACACTTGGCTGTCTCCTTGGGGTGTCCTTCCAAACTGTCAGATGCCTCCCAGGATGCACAATGAGCCACGTGTGCCTTTGGCTAGAAATGGGGTGCTAAGTCCTTGAGAAAGGGGAAGACATTTAGTGGTTTGCAGTGGACACCTCTGCTCTCACCAGTGTCTGGTGACTCTTCAGGATAACGTGGGAGTGTGATCACCCTCCCTCTCAGAAACGTGCAAGCACTGGGCAGCTGGGAACAACACGGAGGGACAGACCAGCACCCCTCACTCTTCACTGAACCACCGGCAATCCTCTTGCCTTGTAGGACTCCCTCTGTTCTCCCTGAGTGCAGCAGAAATGCTGAGGGGTTCTGACATCCAAACACACTCCCCATGGGAGATGGAGGGGAGCTGTGAAAATAAAAATAACCTCTCCAACTGCCTTCTGCCATCCCCATTGCTTAGCACTGGCAGTGCAGATGCGG
Organism: Mycteria americana; assembly: GCF_035582795.1. Classification (NCBI taxonomy): domain Eukaryota; kingdom Metazoa; phylum Chordata; class Aves; order Ciconiiformes; family Ciconiidae; genus Mycteria; species Mycteria americana. The sequence continues at coordinate 1,624,504 of NW_027445626.1, forward strand.
ACAAGCTCTTCTGTTTTGGGAGCAGTTTCCTGTGACAAAGTCCAAAACTAGCACTGGCTTCTGCCCCCACCGTTCCCATGCACTCACTGCTGCAGAGCAGGGCTGACGCCTCGGCTGCCAGCGCACAAAGCCCCTGCTCCTCACCACACACTGAACCAGCACCAACCAGAGCTCCAGCCAGAGAGCTGAAGGAAGGTCTCCTAGAAAGACAAAAGGGTGGTGGGTGTGCAGCAGGGGAGGATTTATGAGAAATGGCTTTGATTTTGCTCTGAGAAGTCTCGCCTATTGTCTCACCACCTTTTCCTCCTTGGACAGGTCCCCATGCCCAGAGGCAGCAAATGTCCAGTGCCAGCTCCATCACTGAATTCCTCCTCCTGGCATTCACAGACAAACGGGAGCTGCAGCTCCTACACTTCTGGCTCTTCCTGGGCATCTACGTGGCTGCCCTCCTGGGCAATGGACTCATCATCACTGCTGTAGTCTGTAACCACCACTTCCACAGCCCCATGTACTTCTTCCTCCTCACCCTCTCCCTCCTCGACCTGGCCTCCATTTCTACCACTGTCCCCAAAGCCATGGCCAATTCCCTATGGGACACCAGGGCCATCTCCTACTCAGCATGTGCTGCCCAGGTCTATCTGTTTCTCTTTTTGATGTCAGCAGAGTTTTCTCTTCTCACCATCATGTCCAATGACCGCTATGTTGCATTTGCAAACCCCTGCACTACGGGACCCTCGTGGGGAGCAGAGCTTGTGTCCACATGGCAGCAGCTGCCTGGGGCAGTGGTTTCCTCTATGCTCTGCTGCACACTGCCAATACATTTTCAATACCTCTCTGCCAAGGCAATGCCCTAGACCAGTTCTTCTGTGAAATCCCCCAGATCCTCAAGCTTTCCTGCTCAGATGCTTACCTCCGGGAAGTTGGGCTTATTGTGGTTAGTCTCTTAGTAGCACTTGGCTGTTTTGTTTTCATTGTGCTGTCCTATGTGCAGATCTTCAGGGCTGTGCTGAGGATCCCCTCTGAGCAGGGACAGCACAAGGCCTTTTCCATGAGCCTCCCTCACCTGGCCATGGTCTCCCTCATTCTAAGCACTGCCATGGTTGCCTACCTGAAACCACCCTTTATCTCCTCCCTATCCCTCAATGTGGTGGTGGCAGTTCTGTATTCGGTGGTGCCTCCAGCAGTGAATCTCCTCATCTACAGCTTCAGAGACAAGGAGCTCAAGGATGCAGTTTGGAAACTGATGATGGGATGTTTTTTCTAAAGCAATAAACTGTCCTTTTTTGGAGCGTATCACTCATAATGGATGTCATTACAGGCTCAGCCTGTCTTCTGGAGGTTTTGGTGGTGGTGGTGGAGGGGTTTTTGCTCTGTTTTACATGTGATAATGTGCACAAAGAAATGTCTTTATTCATGCCATTTTTAATTCTGTATCTACCTTTGTAGTGTTACCAAGAGACTGTTGAAAAGACTTGAAATAAGAGCCATGTTCTCTGTGCTTTTTTAAAAAACTAAAGAACCCTGCAGCAACTTCTTCAGCTGAGATCCTTTTTCTGAGACTTTTTCTGGTGCTGCAGTGGCAGAGCCTGCATGCAGAGGTGGAGGGCAAAAGAGTCCTGGCCCAGCAGCACTGCCAGGGAGCACCAGCGCTTGCTCTTTCTGCAGCTGTTCTCTTTTACATTCCACACTCTCTTTCTGAGCCCCTGTGTGGAGGTAAGGAAGGCTTGCTCTTGCAGCTTGGTCACAGTCCTTTTGGGTGGCAGTCCTGTGATTGCACGCAGTGACAGGCAATGGGCACTTCCTTGGCAGAGCTGACCTCCATAACAGAGTTTCCATCACCCAAGGGGATCTCCTGATGGCAGTGCCTGAAAGCTGACTTTTTCTTCCAAAGCTTCTCTCAAGAACAAGCCCAGGGAAGTGCCCTCAAGAGGAAAACACGATTGAACAGCTAAATTGAGTATCCAGGGTGGGAGCATGCGGCAGTGTCCTTGCACAGCCAGACCTCCTGGGGGAGAGAGGCAGGACCAGCAGAACAGGCTCTGGTCTGTGCCCATGCTCACTGTACACCCCAGGGAAGCTGCCCCAAGGCAACCGTCCCAGACCAGCCCATAACAATCACCATTTCCAGCACCAGACTCTCAGCCCTGCTCATACAGGTTGTTTATCCCTCCACAGTGCAACACTGCATGACTAGCTCAGAAGTCCATGTTTGTGTTGTACAGATAGAAGATCATGGAGCAGATCCTCCTGGAAGACATCTCAAAACCTATGGAAGAGAGGGAGGTGATTAGAGGCAGCCAACAAGGCTTCACAAAGGGCAAATGTGCCCGGCTTATCTGGGGGCCTTCTACCATGGAGTAACTGCATCAGTGGACAAGGCAAGAGCTACGGATATCATCTACCTAGGCTTCTGTATGTCCTTTGATATGGTCCCGCACAACATTCTTGCTGCTATATTGGAAAGGCATGGGTTTGATGGATGGACTGTTAGATGGAGAAGGAAATGGCTAGCTGAGCACATGCAAACAGTGTCATGGTTTAGACCCAGCTGGCAACTAAACACCACACAGCTGCTCGCTCACTCCCCCCCCCCAGTGGGATGGGGGAGAGAATCGGAAGAACAAAAGTAAGAAAACTCATGGGTTCACATAGAACAGTTTAAGAATTGGAATAAAATAATAGTAATAATAACAATTAATTGTAATGAGAAGGAAAACAACAAGAGAGAGAGAGGAACAAAACATAAGGGACGAAAAAAAAGTGATACAACCGCTCACCACCCACCGACCAACACCAAGGCAGTCCCCGAGCAGTGACCGCTACCCCACGGCCAACTCCCCCCCAGTTTATATACTGGCCATGACGTTATATGGTATGGAATAGCCCTTTGGTCAGTTTGGATCAACTCTCCTGGCTGTGCCCCCTCCCAGTTTCTTGTGCACCTGGCAGAGCATGGGAAGCTGAAAAGTCCCTGACCAGTGTAAACACCGCTTAGCAACAGCCAAAACATCAGCATGTTATCAATAATATTCTCATAGTAAAATCGAAAACACAGCACTATACCAGCCACTAGGAAGAAAGTTGACTCTATCCCAGCCGAAACCAGGACATCCAGCTATACCACCTGACCTAACCTCACCTCACCCAGTCCATTTGACACACTGCAAGATCGAGTTACCTTTGGGATCATGCATTGTCACGATATAGCGCAAGCATTGGAACACTACAAAACAGAAGGAACTTAAGTCTCTCCACTCTGGTTATGCATGGAACCGAAGTATACTCAAGAGATGAAGGGAGTTGGAATGACTCTCTTTGGATGGCTAGACTTCAAGCCATTCCAGGACAGACAATACAGATCAGCTGCCAAGTAACTAATGGGTCCACTTACCACAGGCCGACTGAAATTAAAACAGTCTATACTGACTCTTCCAGACCAAAAAACTACAAGGCTGAATGTTACAAAATGACCAAACCAAATTCAGATTGCTGGTACAATCTTACCTTTACCAAACCCATAATTGTATACTGTCTTTGGGGGTAAAGAGGCACAGAATTACTATTTGAATTTGGGATTGATACAGCAACATCTGTGCCAGTTGCAAAGGATAAGGAACCTCTGCCCCCACAAATGTCTGAAAATGTATTGACTCGGCCTCCCATTAGGCTAACTCCTATCACCTTCAACACAGGCCTTTACATAATTAAAAATACAGGTCAGCAACAAGTGCTGTTTAATCCATCATACTCCCTCAAACAGGTGGAATTAGCAATGCAGACTAATCTCTCTGCAATTAAACCTACCTCTTCACCATACCTGAGTATATCTTACGCAGGATGGTCAGCATGGTTGCATAAACGGACTCTCATCTCTCCAAAACAACCAAAGAGAGATGTGACTGGTGTCTTAGGAACAGGACTGGGAGTCTTAAACAGCATAGATGCTGAAGTACTTGCTAAGAAATTAGCCACAGTAACCAATGACTTAAGTGCCCTGAAACACCCTTTACAATCTTCTCTTTCAGCTCTGGGAGCTAACCAATGGCTCTTATCGGATATATTGCCTCAGTGGGGAGAGGTAAATGAGAAGGACCACCAGTTGATTGTGGATGCACTTGGTGTGACCCAAACCAATGTTTCTTTCGCTCTTAGTTGTATCCAAGCTCAGCTGTGGATGCAATCTGTAGTAGCTGCAATTAAAGGTAATTTGGGATAATGCAACTGAATTTGAGAAAGAATTCCAATCCTGGTGGTATCCCGTTGATTTCACCTATGACCCTACTGACGGCAAAGCCACAGCTTTTGTCTTAACAATACGCAATGCTTCGGTGTACACCATATACCCAATCATTGCATTGGGGTTGAATCACAATGGAGCTATACTCTATCCATCAGAACACAGAGTATGGGCCCAACACAATGGGAACAAATGGCAAACTATTGACGTGAATGCGTGCCTTGTACGGGAACAACAAGGATTTATTTGCGAGATTAACACCCTCAAAGCCCAAGACATTTGTCTTGACACTGAACAAAATGTTTGTCATTTTGAAATACAACCAGATGAAGCCCCTGAAACTGGACTTGTATATATTGGGAAAGGACGCGTTTGCATGAGAACCTTTTGTGATTTTGTATTTGTAGATAACGTTACTGTAGATATAAGTAATCACTCAAATATTTGTGTTTGTAATTTTACCAAAATTATGGGATGTGACTTCAACTATTAGGCTCCTGTCACAACTCACCAACTGCTGCAGGCTAACTATACACTGTATCAAGACTTATTACCTGCCCCTATTGGAATGAACCTGACATTGGTGAGAAAACTACTGCAACACGATTGTCTCGTCCCACTCGGTGGGTTGCGAAAGGGGTGAATCTTTTTGATTCCCCGACTGTTTGAGTACCAACAAAAGCCGATCTCTGCTCGGCAGAGCCGCGTGGTCGGCAGAGTCACGACAATGACCCAGGGGAACAGGCTGGCCAGCAACTTTATTAACTGGTGAATTCCACAAACGGACAAACTTAACGACCTGACAAGTTTAACGAACGAACAAAGGCGATTTGGCAAAGGAGCTATTTTCCAGGCTTCCCGATCCCAAACTTGCATATATATATTGGAAAAGCAGAGGAAAAGAGAAGAGAAGCAAGAAAAGGAAAGAAGAAGAGAGGAGAAAAGAGAAAGAAAAAGTATCACCACCCTTGGATCCCGCGATGACGATGACAGACGTGGCAATCCTCCAGTGGTGGGCGTGTGCGCGCTTCCCTGGGGGGGGCCAAGCCTTCTATTGGCTAATGCCCGCCTCCAGGTATGCCCCTTCAGGACTTACATGGTTCTTGTTCTAGAAAGTTCTCAATCTTCTGCGCAGGCGCTGGGGGAGGGGGGTGGTCGTGAGGGGTCTTTGGGGCTGTTGCAAGCCCCTTCCTCAGATAAACTCTGTGTGACCGCTGGCCATACATGGTCAGGTTTGGCAGAACCTGGAACCGCGCATCCTCCAACGCGCTCTCCACGTCCCGCTCTTGCTCTCCCCCACCCCGTGCTCACCGACCTGCCGTCGCCATGCAAATAGTGCCTCAAGTTGCCACAATGTTTGAGACATTAACTCTTTTAGTCTCTCACAACGATGACCTGAATCAACTGCTGGAACGCATCCGGAATAATGGACATAAGACATTAGTCACCGTCCACCATGATGTGGAAGAGATATATTGCATCTTAGAAGGAGTGAAGCACGATGGAGGACTCTATTGGTGGGACACTTTGCTAGGATGGTCGCCAACCACAACTGGAATTCTCAATAAGATGCTTCATCCAGTTGTTGTTCTGCTAGTGCTCACTGTGTTATGCTTCATTCTAACCGTCGGGCTGTATGTTAGACTTTGGACTATGGCGAAGCATTTGTCTCATCAAATATCCCCACAAGACGTATACGTACTCAATAATCCTCACCATGGGAATGTATATGACACACCCGAGGCATTCCAAATATTGTGAAGCTTGAGCGACTACAGTCACGGGGTGGATTATGTGGGATAATTGCTGGAGGTGACTTAGAAATTAAACTTATATTCACACTTTTAGGTAAGGTACACTCCACTTGTCTGTGTTATTGCTGTTGTTATCCTGTTCTTGCTGTCAGGCTCTCCGGGGATGGGCGTTTCAGCTGCAGAGTCACACACTGATCTTGTGGGTCCTTTTGTGCAGGTGTGTCCATGGGAACAAGTGTCCCAGCTTTCCTCTCATCTGTGAGGCTGTGGGCAATGCAGCCTGTGGGGCTGGGGAATGAGCTGGTTTTCCCTTAGTGACATACCATCATGAAAAATCTTACGGATCTCCTTTTGGTATCTTCCCCATGCTGTGAGCTGCCCTCAAGAATGCAAATCTGTCCCATACCATCCCATAAGCACAGTGCTGCTATGACCAAGGAAATGCTGTTGGGTTGGTGAAATGAGCCATGTGTGTCCTTGGCTAGAAGTGGGTTGCTGAGATGTTGAGAAAGGGTGAGTCATTTAGCAGTCTGCAGTGGATCCCTCTGCTCTCAGCAGTGTCTGCTGGCTTTTCACGCAAACAGAGCAGTGTGATCGCCCTCAGTCTCAGAAAGGTGCAAGCCCAAGGCATCTCGGTCTGAAGGACAGACCAGGTCCCCTCACTCTGCTCTAATCCAATGGCAATCCTCTTGCCTTGCAGGATTCCCTCAGTTCTCCCTGAGGGCAACAGAAATACTAGGACATCCCACTACAATCCTCAAATCAGATGGGGGGAATAATATAAAATTTTCCCCCAAATTTTTAAAAAAACCCAAACAACACAACAACTTTCAGTCTGCTTTCTGCAATCTTCATTCCTTAGCACTGGGATTCAGATGTTGACAAGCCCTTCTGTTATGGGTGGATTCATCTGACAAAGTTGAACACCAGGACTGGCCGCTGCTTCCACCATTCCCATGAACTCACTGCTGAAGAGCAGGGCTGACACCTCAGCAGCCAGTGGCCAGAGGCCCAGCTCCTCACGCCACATTCAACCAGCACCAAACCAGAGCTTCAGCCATGGAGCTGAAGGAAGGTGTCCTAGGAAAGGGAAATGGAGGGGTGAGGTCTGTAGCAAGGGGAGGGTCTTCAGGAAATGGCTTTGGTTTTGCTCAGAAAAGTCTCCCCTAACTTGTGAATGACTTTTCCTCTTTGCACGGGTCCCCATGCCTGGAGGCAGCAAACGTCCAATAGCAGCTCTATCACCGAGTTCCTTCTCCTGGCATTCATGGACACACGGGAGCTGCAGCTCTTGCACTTCTGGCTCTTCCTGGGCATCTACCTGGCTGCCCTCCTGGGCAATGGACTCATCATCACCGCTGTAGTCTGCAACCACCACCTCCACAGCCCCATGTACTTCTTCCTTCTCAACCTCTCTCTCCTCGACCTGGCCTCCATTTCCACCACTGTCCCCAAAGCCATGGCCAATTCCCTGTGGGACAGCAAGGCCATCTCCTACCTGGGATGTACTGCCCAGGTCTTTCTGTTTGTCTTTTTCATTTCAGCAGAGTTTTCTCTCCTCACCATCATGTCCTATGACCGCTATATGGCCATCTGCAAACCCCTGCACTATGGGACCCTCGTGGGCAGCAGAGCTTGTGTCCACATGGCAACAGCTGCCTGGGGCAGTGGTTTCCTCTATGCTGTGCTGCACACTGCCAATACATTTTCAATACCTCTCTGCCAAGGCAATGCCCTGGACCAGTTCTTCTGTGAAATCCCCCAGATCCTCAAGCTCTCCTGCTCAGATGCTTACCTCTGGGAAGTGTGGGTTATTGTGGTTAGTATATTTGTGGATTTTGTGTGTTTTTTTTTCATTGTGCTGTCCTATGTGCAGATCTTCAGGGCAGTGCTGAAGATCCCCTCTGAGCAGGGACGACACAAAGCCTTTTCCATGTGCCTCCCTCACCTGGCCGTGGTCTCTTTGTTTATTAGCACTGTCATGGTTGCCTACCTGAAGCCCCCCTCCATCTCCTCCCCATTGCTGGATATGGTGGTGGCAGTTCTGTACTCAGTAGTGCCTCCAGCTGTGAACCCCCTCATCTACAGCATGAGGAACCAGGAGGTTAAAGACACATTGAAGAAGCTGATTCAATCAGCTCTTTCTCAGCAGCAATAGCCTGCTCACGTCTCTTCAGAAGTGATTTCAAATTCATCTTGGGAACCTCCTGTGCTTTGGCCACTTTATCTGTGATGACCATGTTTGTCCATGTCTGCATCCACTCCACTTCCCCAGAGGCATGAACCCAGCCTGCCTGACCCAGAGGCCTGTTCACGTGTGTCTGGCACAATGGTACAGCTGGCTTCTCGTGTCGCACCTCTGTAATAAAAGGGGATTTCCTCATGGTGGTGTCTGGAGGTTGGGCTCTTCTTCCAAAGCTGAGCTCAGGCTGAAGAAATTGCCCCCACAATGCCGTGCTGCTTTGCTTGGGTTCTCCCCATGGGATGAGGGGAGGAGGGCATGTGGCAACGTGTTAGAGAATGGGCCTGGGCTGAGCCTTCACCTGTGGGTGCCCAGTTCCACCCGAGATGGTGAGTGATCAACAGGGATCTGCCTGGGACTCTCACCCCATGGCTTTCAGGCACCACAGCCCGCTCGCTCTGCAGAGCAATACCAACAGCATGGGACCCTGTGGAGGGCACAGGGAGGAGGAAGGAGCGGCAAATCAGGCCAGCATGGACAAACTTCCATGGTGAAAGGCTCTCTGGGGGCAGGGACATGTCTGGAGAAGAGAAAGCAGCAACTCTGTGCTTCTGGGAGGGAATAAATGACAAAGAGATATCTATTTCTGAATGCACCAGCTCGGGCAGGCTTCTCTATTGCTTGGGTGGCTGGAGCAGCCTGAGGATGCCCTGGGCCAGGAGCCTTTTCCTGGGAGTGGGGCTGGCACAGAGGGGTTTGCTGGCCGTGGACAATAAGGCTGTCTTGGAGACAGGAGCAGACACTGGCCTCCATCTCCTCATGCCATGGCTGGCCCTCAGCCCTGGGACTGAGACACCTCTCTGCCTCTCTGGCAGGAGCTACTGTGAGCTGCAGAGGGGCTGGGGCTGTGGGGTTGAGTGTGCAGAGCTTTGCAGTACCCATCAGTGGGCACTGCCATGGGGTCAGCCCAGAATGGGCTGCTTTTCTGGGCTGGACAGGAAAGAGATAGATGGGTAGGGGACGGAAAGTGCTGGGGACCACCAGATAGGGACGGGGCTGGGCTGGAAACTACTTGGGAGAGGAACACACTGAAGTTAGCTGAGCTGCCTGACCATGCAGGGTGAGGACTCACACCAGGGGGTTGCTGGTGCAGAGTCAGGGCTTGTGGAAGGCAGCGGAGACTTGCAGACACAGGAGAGAGGAGGCTGGTCTGTTGTCTTTGGTGGCATGGACAGCTGGGGAAGGTGCCCCAGGGCATTTGTAACACAGACAAACACCACCACCCCCAGTGCCCGGTTGCACCACAGCACTACCCTTCAAGTGACATTTCCTTTTTCCTCATGCCCAGGCTCAGACTCCAAAGCTTTTCCTTTCTCATGCTGTTTCCTCTACAAAGGAAATCTTCATCCTCTCTGAAAGCCCCCTTCAAGCAGCTGCAGGCCATGACAACATTGTCCTTGGCCTCTACATCAGGAGGCCAAAGCAGCCCAGGTCCCTCAGCCTCTGCACACAAGTCATGGGATTCAGCCCCTTCACCCCATCTTGGCAGATGTCCTCTGCACCTTCTCCAGGTCCTCCCCACTCCTGCAGAACATGGAGCCCCACCCCAGCACAGATTAGTTCAGATGTGGCCACACCCCTGCTGAGTCAAGGGAGGAGCTAACTCCCCTTGTCTGGGTGGCCATGTTCCTCCTAATATTCAGCCCTATATGCAGCTGGCCTGATTCGTGGTCAACATGCTGCACTGGCTTCCTATAGCATCCCTTGTAGCAACCACGCCTTCTCCTCAGGCTCACTCCTCAGCTGGTCAGCTCCAAGCTTGCCTTGCTACATGGGGTTATTCTGCCCCTGATGCAGGACTGGCCACTTCTCCTTGCAAAACGTGGTGAGGTTTCTGTTGGCCACCCTGTCCTGTGGTGCCTCTAACAAGATGGCAGCATGAGGAACTGCAGGACAAGACGGATAATAAAAGGAGGCCCTAGTCTAACGGACTTGCAGAGCAAAGTAAGAATTCGCAATACAGCCATCCCAGACACACCAACAGAGGGCACCAGGCAAGCAAAGCCAGGGCCAGTGGGCAAAGGGAAAACAGAGGTGGGCTTCTTGTGTGGGAGGGTTGGAGGATGACCAAAGGGGAGGGGGGAAACATGGAAGAAGGAAGTTGGAGGTGAAGCAAAGGGTTCAGCCAGGGCTGTTTGTGGGCACCTGTCAAGTAGCCCTCAATCTCATTTCTCCAGCAGGGAAATCAGCATGGCTGGGCACACCTCTGATGTGCCTCGACAGGAATGCACACAGTGTGGGCAATTCCTGAGCTATAATCTCATTTAGATACCCAAGACACAGCCAGATAGCTCACATCACTGGAGGTTGGCCATGGATTGAAGCAGGCTCTTTAGGAAGAATGGGGCAGGTTGGTGAGGAGGGGAATTTCACTGTGTGTCAAGTCAATATGTGAGTGAGCAGAAGGACAGCATGGAGCTCTGCCTAGAGCCAGGTGAGAGCTGATGGATCAGGATTAGTAGGCAGACCAACGCGGATAACATTGTAGTTGGTGTCTGCTATGGACCAACCATATCAAGAAGAAGCAGCAGATGAGGCCTTCTTCAGACAAGTAGAAGCAGGTTCTCATTGCAAGCCCTGGTCCTCATGGGGGACATTATCCAGTCAGACGTCTGCCTGAGGGGCAGCACAGCAGGGCACAAGACACTCAGGAGGCTTCTGGAGGGCACCAAGAACCTCCCAACCATTCAGCGAGAGTGTGAGGAAAGACAAAGTCCACCTCGACCTCAATCTGGTAATTCAGTCTGGACATGAAGGGCATCAAGACAGGATTTAACAACGACATCAGCAGCAAAAGGAAGGCTCGGGAAAATGTTTGCCTGCTGCTAGATGAGGCAGGGGCCCTGGTGACAGAGAGCACAGAAAGGGCCAAGAAAGGGCCATGCCTTCTTCCTCTCTGAGTTTACTGGTAAGAACAACCTGCAGGAATGCCAGGCCCCCAAGACCAGAGGCAGGGCAAGGAAGACTTACCCTTGGTGCAGCAGTCTCAGGTTAGGGAACATTTAAAGAAAGTGCACGTGCATAAGTCCTTGGGACCTGAGGGGATGCACTCGTGAGTGCTGAGGAAGATGGCTGATGTCATTGTAAGGCCACTTGACATCATGTTGGAAATGTTGTGGGGATTGGGCGAGGTTCCTGAGGACTGGAAGAAAGCAAATGTAAACCCTATCTTGAAGCAGGGCAGGAAGGAGGATGCAGGGAGCTGTCAGCCTGTCTCCCATGATACCCCTGTAGACAAGCTGAGCAAGTATGGACTAGAGAAGTGGAAAATGAGATGGATGGAAAAGTGCCTGAATCCCAGAGGGCTGTTTCCAGTGGCACAAAGTCCAGCTGGAGGGTAATCACCAGGGTTGTAGCCCAGGGGTTGATGTGGGTCCCGTTCTATACAGCCTTTCATTGGAGTCCTGGAGGATGGGACCAGGGGCATCGTGAGCAGGTTTGTGGATGATAGAGAACTGGGAGGAGTGGCTGGTACAGCGGCTGGTTGCACTGCCGCTCAGAAGGACGTGGGCAGGCTGGAGAAGTGGGCAGAGAGGAAGCTCATCAAGTTCAACAAAGGGAAAGACAAAGTCCTGCCCCTGGGCAGGCATAACGGCATGGACCAGTACTGGGGGCTGGGGGCTGACTGCCTGGAAAGCAGGTTTCTAGAGAAGGATCAGGGGGTCGTGGTGGCTAACAAGCTGGCCACGAGCCAGCAGTGCGGCTGTGTGGCAAAGCAGGCCAACAGCCTCCTGGGCTTTGTTCAGGAGAGGTTTGCCAGCAGGTGGAGAGAGGTGATCCTTCCCCTCTAGTCAGCACTGCTGAAGCCACATGTGGAGTGCTGTGTCCACTGCTGGGCTGCCCAGTACAAGAGAGACATGGAGTGACTGGAGCGAGTCCAGGAAAGGGCCACAAAGATGATGAAGGCACACAAGCATCCTTCAGGAGGAGAGGCTGAGAGAGTTGCGACTGTTTAGCCTGGAGAAGGGAAGGCTCATGGGGATCTTGTCCATGTGTATCAATACCTGATGGGAGGGAATGAAGAAGAGGGAGCCAGGTTTTTCTCCATGGTGCCCAGTGACAGACAAGGGGTAGCAAGGGAAGCACAGGAACTTCCATCTCAACCCAAGAAAACACTTTTCTGCTGTGAGGGTGGTTGAACACTGGAACAGGTTGTCCAGAGAGGTTGTGGAGTGTCCATGCATGGAGATATTCAAAATCCAGCTGGACCCTGTATTGGGCATCCCGCTCTAGACTAGACGAGGCCATCTCCAGAGGTGCCGCCAAGAAGAGTCAGAAGGAACCAGTGGAGGTGTCTAGTGCTACGCTCTGCTCTGAGCAGGGAGAGCTTGTCCGTTAGATCAGGTTGGTGAGTGCTTTTCCCACTGGAGTATTGAGAATGTCTGGGCCCCAGACCCAGACGATAAAGATGTGGTAATTTTCCTTAAACCTCATGTGAAATTTCCCTGCCTGCTTCTTGTCCGCATTGTCTCTTGTCCTTGTCTTTCCTTCCTGACTGCCAGACACATCCTCATGCCTACTGTGAGCAAGGGCAGCCACAACCTTCTCTCCAAGTGTGGCAACACCAAGATCCCCTGTGACTGCACAGCCAGGCATTGTGGCCAGCTCTGAGCAGAGAGACACCCTGGGGGTCCCTGCCTGGGCTCAGAGGAGGGCATGTGGAGACACCCAGCAACTAACACAGAGGGAATGTGGTGGTGCCTGTGGGCTGACACCGAGGCAGCATTTGGGGCAGAATGGGTGAGCAGAGAAGACCTCCAGCAGCTCCTCTGCATACCTGGTCAGGGAGTAATGCACTTGGTGGTGCTTCTGAGAGAGGATGGTGGCATGGGAGGGGAGGTACTAAGAGCTGTGGTGCAGGGCACTGGGCTCAGAACTAGGTCTGGGGTTCCCAGCAGGCAGTGCCAGTGGCTACAGCCCCAAGAGACCCCTGGCCATGGAGAGAGCATCAGCGAGTCTTGTCCCAGCTGTGGAGAGCTGCTGTGGCTGCAGAGAGGTTCCTGGGAGTGCTGGGGTCAGTCCTGGCTGCCCTGCACCTCCCAGCCCAGCATGTCTCTTGGGTCTCCGCAGCAATCGCACTGACTGGGGTGACAGCCCTGCCTGGCTGGGGATTGAGGGCAATTTAGGGTTTCCATCAGTGTGGGAGGTTCTTGCAGCAACGTGGCTTTTGTTGAGATCGCTGTCCCTGTCCCTGGGCTGGCCCACACCTGCATCCCCACATGTGGCCCTAGACCTCTGCTGTGCAACCACCACTTGGGACAGGGTGCATTCAGGGCTGGGGAAAAATCCTCCCGGCACAGTTCCCACAAGCGACCTCAGTGCCTCATTCCCCTGCAGCCACCCAGCTTTGACTGCCCACCCCAGCACCCGACCCCTTCCCTGCCTTGGCCATGGCCCCTGTGAGGGTTTGCAGACAGCCCTGCTCTGGGGTCTGCTGGGGTCTGCCAGGGTGTGGGGATGTGTGAATCCATGCAGGTCTGGATGTTCCCCCAGTGCAGACACTGAGCCCAGCAAGAGGACAGAGCTGGTCCAGTACTGGGGAGAACCCCCAAAACTTCCCCATGCCCCCCCCAGCTTACTTTTCCTGCAGCCTTTGCAGCTCCACCCGTAATTCTTCATCGTCGCTGTCTGTCTCCGCATCACTGCTTATGGGGGATGATGGGGATCTGCGGGGTCGAAGGGGGGCAGATGGCAGATGGGGGGTCCCCCGCTCCTCCCCCATTTTCACTTTCTGAAATGGGGTCCTCCCAAGCGCTTTTGGTTTTGGGGGTTGATTGATTTGGGTTTCGTTGACAGCTGGAAGAGGATGGTGACTAGTATGGACACTAGGAGCTGGGGGGTGCTGGGGGCTATTTGGGGCATCGGTGGGGTAGTGTTGAGTGTCCCTGGGGCAGTTGGGCATCAGTTGGTGGTCCGTGCGGGCAGGCCTGATCTCCCTGTGGGCAATTCTGGGTCCATGGGGGCAGTTTGGGGTCCCATGGCATGTGGTTTTGGGGTCAGTGAGGAAGTTAGGGGTCCCTGGTGTTGTTTTGGGGGTTTCTGGGAGTAATTTGTGAGTCCCTGGGGGCAGTTCGCAGGGTTGTGGTGTAGTTTGGGGGTCGCTTGGGTGATCGGGGTGTCCCTGGGTTAATCTGTGTGTCCCTGAAGATGCTGGGCATCCCTAGAAAGTGGTGGGCCCTGGGGGAGTTTTGAGGTCCCTGGGACAGTTGGGGAGTCCTGGGGCAGTTGCGGAGTCCCTGGGGTAGGTTGAGGTTCCATAGGGATAGTTTTTGGGGTCCCTGAGGTAATTTGGGGTCCCTGAAAGCAATTCAACTGGTCTTAGGGGTAGTTTGGGTGTCCCTGGGGGCAGTTTTAGGCATCCCTGGGGTAGTTTTGAGGGTCCCTGGGGATAATTCAAGGAGCTTTAGGGGCAGTTTGGGGGTCCCTGGTGCAGTTTGGAATCAGTTGGAGGTCCCTGGGTGCATTTTGGGGGTCCTTAGGGATGTTGTAGTTCCTTGGGGGTAGTTTTATGGGTTCCTGGGGTAGTTGGGGGTCGCTTGGGGAAGCTGTGGGGACCCAGGGGCAGTTTGGGCTTCCTCGGGGTAATTTTGGGGGTCCCTCGTATAGGTTGAGGGTTCCCTGTGGTAGTCTGGGGATTCCTGGGACAGTTTTGTCATCACCGGGGCAGTTTAGAGGTGTCTGGGGGCAATTTAGGGTCCCTGAGGCAGTTTTGGGTGTCCCTGGGTGTAATTCAGCTTCCCTGGGGATAATATGGGGGCCTCTGGGGCAGTTTTGGGGTCCCTGGGGGTAATCTGGGGGCCCCTGGGGTAATTTTGGGGCAGTTTGGGGGCTCCACAGAGCAACGTGGGGGTCCAAGGGGGTGTTCCCCCCAGCCCCCCGGGGAACCCCCCAAAACACTCACCTGGCAGCTCCCCCGATGGGGGGGGGGTCCCCAAGGTCCTCCACCTACCTGTGGGACAGGAGCGGGTGTAAATGGTGGGGATATATAGGGGGTAGCTATGGGGAGTGGTATATATGTAGAGGGGTATATATGGGGAGGGGTATATATGGAAACTGTATATATGGGGATATATTTGGAGATTATATATGGGGAGGGGTATATATGGGGGTCTATATGGAGAGTATATATATGGGGGTATATACGGAGGGTATATATATGGGGGTGTATAAGGGGCATATATATGGGGAGGGGTGTAAATATGGTTATAACTGAGGGGCTATAAAAAGGGGGGTATAAATGGTGGCTATAAATGGGGAGGGCTATATAGGGGGTATCTATGGGGAGGGGTGTAAATGAGGTTGTAAAATGGTTAAAAAGGGGGGTATAAATTGGGGTATAAATGGGGGGTACATATGGGGAAGGGTGTATATTGGGAGGGGTATAATGGGGAGGAGTGTATATGGGGGTATATACAGGGAGAGGTATATAGGGGCATATGGGGAGGGTAATACATGGTGGGTATATGGGTAGCATAAAGAGGGGGTATAAATTAGGGAGGTATAAATGGGGCTGAGAAATGGAAGGGCTATAAATGTGGGGGCTATATGTATATGTGTCGGGGGGCTATGTGTCCCCCGCAGCAGAGAGGGGCTGTCGCAGTCACCGGGCCCAACGTTTGATCTTGCTTTCCCGGGTCTTCTTGCTGACGAGGTTTTTCAGGCAGGGACAATTAAACCCCAGGGTGAAATACCGTACCCCCACCAGTGGTGGGATGGCCCGTGGTCCACTGGGGTGTGGGGTCCTGGACAAACAGGGTGCTGAGGTGGCCACCAGCACCCCCAAAATGTCTAGGGGAGCCAGGGGGGTGGGGAAAATGATTGCTGCTCTTTGAGGGACACCAAAGTCTTGGGGTTTGAGGGACATCAAGGTCTTGGTGTTGGGGGTGGTCATTGATGGTCCTTGATGAACACCAAAGTCTAGGGGTCTAGGGCTGGTCATCAATGGTCCTTGAGGGACACCAAGGTCTTGTGGCTTGGGGACAATCATCTCCAGTCCTTGAGCAATGTCTAGGTCTTGGACTTTGGGGACAATCATGTCCAGTCCTTGAGGAACACTAAGGTTTTGGAGTTGTGGATGGTTGTCTCTGGTCTTTGATGTGTCTTACGTCATGTCTGAGTAGCTCATAGGCCTGGAGTAGGCCCATGGCATGTGTAGGTGCTTCTTCTAATGCCACAGCTGCCTGAGGAGCTGGTAGGGCAGGAGCAGGCCCATAGTTTCTGTAGGTGGTTTTGAGGTCATTGGTGCCTGAATGGCCGATAGGCCAGGAGCAGGCCAATATCAGAGGTAGATGCTATGACATCCTCTGTGGCTGAGTAGCAGATAGGCCAGGGGCTGTGCATGAGCTTGTGATGTCACTGCTGCCTGAGTAGCTGGTAGGCCAGGAGCTGGCACATAGCTTCTGTAGGTGCTCCTGATGTCACCAAAATAATATTTTGACCATGCCCAAATACGGCTTTTTGGAAGAAACATCAGGAGCAGAAGTCCATACACCGCACACACACGTGTGACACTGTAACTCATGCACACACAGTGCCAGCAGTAGGAGGGTGTGAGGTCACCATCAGGATAACCCATGAGCACACAGCAGTGGCCGTGGTCACGTCACCAATGGCACCCCATGGCTGTGGGGCTCGGTGCAGAGCGTCCGTGTGCTGTCACAAGGGCTTCACGGAGGACGGGAGCTGCCCGGCCCAGTGCCTGCGATGCCGAAGGAGCAGCCCCTGCAGCCCTGGCTGGAGCAGTCGGGGTGGGGGTGGCTCGGGGACCCCGCAGGGATGTGCCTGGGCACGGCGCCAGGAGGAAACCACAGACTTCCTGCCTGGGCGCTGCGGGGGGAGCGTGGGGAGTGCTGCGAGGCCACGTGGGCTGTGGTTTGTGCACCTGCAGGCTGGAGCTCCCGATGCGCCCGCGGGGAATAACGGCCCCTTGGTGACACGCTGACAGTCAGGGATCTGTCTGAGCCTCTGGGCTGCACGTCTGCTGCCAGGGCAGGGACACGTCCCAGCTCCGGCTCCTCCGAGGGACCCTCCATGGGGCTCTCCAGGGAAGGAAGGGTGAGGCAGCACTCCTGGGACGGGGCTCTGGCCTGGGCTAAGGCCCT
Organism: Mycteria americana; assembly: GCF_035582795.1. Lineage (NCBI taxonomy): Eukaryota > Metazoa > Chordata > Aves > Ciconiiformes > Ciconiidae > Mycteria > Mycteria americana. Next base: position 1,641,838 of record NW_027445626.1, read on the forward strand.
TTCCCAGCTGCTGCTCCCAGCACAGCGGGGTCTGTAGCAGGGACAGGGGCTGTTTCCTTCCCTTCCTGACACAGCCTCCGGCGCAGCCCCAGCCCTGTGCTTCCCACGGCACGAGGGTGGCTGGACACTCTCACCTTGGGCTCTTGGCTGTGCCTGGCATAGGAGATGCTCAGTGCTCCTGGTTGAGAAAGCAGGGTTGAGGGGGTGAAAAATCCATTTACCCCCACACAAGCAGCCCTGTCCTGTGACGGCCCCCCACCACGGTGACGTGACACCTGTAGCAGAGCCGTCTCTCATATATGGTCATGAATGGCGCTGGAGAAGTTCATTGGAGGGCCGGGCTGTGTCGGAGGGGAGATAGCTCCCGATAATGTCGAAAAAGGCCCTGCTGCTTTGATTGGCTCATCCTGTAGCTGGGCTGGCATCTGCAGAGATATATTGCCCTCCTGTCGTCATTGTCCCCAGGAGTCCCCAGGAGCCGTGGCAGGGAGTGTGGCAGAGCAGGGATGTGCTGGCAGGGCAGGAGGCTCAGGATGGGCACAGAGGGAGTCCTGTCCCCTCGGATGCTGGGGCTGCTCCTCTGGGTACAGCTGTGCAGCGGTAAGTGCCAGTTCCATTGTCCCCCAGCCCAGGCCCAGCGGGTAGCAGCATGGCCATCGGGATGTGTCCGGGAATGGGGTTTCTTTGCAGGTGCTACTGAGGTGAGGGCCAGAAGGTGCTCAAGTCCATGGAGCCTGTGCCTGCCTGTCTGGGTTGGGGAGAGCATGTCCTTTTCCAGGGCTCCGGTGTTTGGGGCAGCCTGTGCCTGGCTGGACGCAGAGACACCCTGTCCTGGGGTAGCCTTTGGGGACCCCCTGTTCCCCAGCACTGTGCCTCTGGAGCCGGTGGTGGCCTAGCTGGGGATGGCAGCAGGCAGAGATCCCCAGGGCACTGCCAACCTCTGGGGTACCCCAGAGGCTTTGTGTGCTGCTCACTGCCCCCTTGTTCCAGGGGACCCTGAGCCCATGAGGGCAGTTTGTGCCCCGCAGAGAGAAGGGGACGGGGGCATCTGCGTCGAGAGACATCCTTCCTGGGGGGCCTGTCCCAGTGCAGGGCTGGGCTGACACCAGGGGCGAGGAGGGGATGTGGGTGTGGGGATCACTGGAATGGTCTTGGTGGGAACAGGGAAAGCCCTGGGGGTGGGGGTGGGTTTGGATGGTGGCAGGGCAGGTGGTTTGCATGGGAAGCTGCAGGGCTGTGTACACGGGGCTGTTCAGGGGGTGCTGGGCTGGGGAAGAGCGGGTGCCCTGTGCAGGGCTGGGCACAGTGTGCAGGTGTGCGTGGGCAGGGGGCAGGTGGCCGTTGGGGTGGGAGAAGGTGCCTTGTGCGGTGGGATGGCGAATGACCCAGCAGGGCCAGACCTGCACACCCCCAGCCTTGCACAGCCCGTGGGGATAGAAGGGATCCCCGCACCACACAGGGGACAGCCTGGAGGGGAGAGGGCTCCCAGCCTGGCACCTCTGACATGGCCTGAGCAGGGGGTTCCCCCAGACCTGCAGTGCTGTGGCTTGGAGCTCTCCTGACCGGTGCCATGTTGGTGTTTGAAGGGGCTGCAGAGGTGAGGCTGGTGAATGGCGACAACGACTGTGCTGGGAGAGTGGAGGTGAAACATGAGGGCCAGTGGGGGACCGTGTGTGGTGGCTACTGGAGCATGAACGACGCGGCAGTGGTTTGTAAGCAGCTGGACTGTGGGTCTGCTGTTGGAGCTCCTCAGTATGGACACTTTGGGCCAGGATCTGGCCCCATTTGGCTGGATGATGTTGGCTGTAATGGAACCGAGTCTGCCCTGTCTGACTGCCCACACAGAGCATGGGGTGAACATGACTGTGATCACAGATTCGACGCTGGAGTGAGGTGTTCAGGTAAGGCGACAGCCTGTTCTCCATCTTTAGGGTGGGTCAGGGGAAGGGACCTGGCTGTGCCCTCAGGGAGCAACAGGCCAGGACCTGACGCCATTCAGCTGGATGATGTTGGCTGTAATGGCACTGTATCTACCCTGTCTGACTGCCCACACAGAGGATGGGGTGAACATAACTGCATTCATGCTGCTGATGCTGGGGTGATGTGTTCAGGTAAGGGGACAGCCTGTTCCCCACCTCTGGGGATGTGACAGGGGAAGAGACCTTGCATGTGTCCTCAGGGAGCAACAAGTGGGCACTGGAGCACTGCCCAATGTGGTCGGTCACACTGCTGAGCTGGGACTGACATTGCTGGTGTTCCCAGTGCCTGTGAAAAGCCCAGAGGGAGCCTAGCCCAGGCTGAACTAACCCTGCCACAGTGTCTCAGCCTCTTTTCAGTCAGTGTATTGGGCTGCAGATGAATCCTCCATCCCTGCCCTGGGGTGTCCACTGATCCCCACTGGTCTCCACCCATTCTGCCAGCTCCCAGACAACAGTGCTGAGGGTCCCTGTGCTGGAGAAACCAGGGGGACTTGCTTGGCACTGCACACCTTGGAGGAAGGGCATGAGATGGCTGGTCCCCTGGGTCATTCCCCTTCACAGGCATGAGTACCTCAACTGAATCAAAAGGGCTTTTCAGAGAGCATGAGTGCTTGGCCCTGGGCTCGGCTGTGTGGTCCAGCCAGCTCCTGCAAGGCTTGGGAGCTTGGCGTCTGCCTGACTCTGGCTGCTCCCTTCTGCATCACTGCATGCACAGGCTGGTACTGGAACGTCCCTGGAGCTGTGACAGCCCCACAGAGACATAGCCCCATGCAGGCAGTGCTGACCTGCTGCCCAGCCTCTCCTGCCTGCCCATGGTTCCCCACACTGCCCCATGAAACAGAGGCTTTGGCAGCATTTTCTGACTCTCGTCTGTGCCTGCTGTTAACCTTTGAGCCAGCATGAGCCCAGGGGGACATGCAGGTCTCCTGTCCCTCTGCCTGGACGTTGGCTTGGGACCTGTGCACCTGTGGACAGAGCCCTGTGTGCCTGGCTGAGGACACCCCCTCCGAGCAGGCATCGGAGAGGGCTGGACAGGCACCAGCCATGGTAACTGCTGCACCCTTTCTGTGCTCTGTGACATCTCCCCCTAACAGCAACCTCCCAACAGCCCAGAACAGCCCTGGGAGCAGGGTGCATTTCTGGCTGCGTCAAGGAGATGGTCCTGCCTGGTCGCAAGCTCTGCAGGAGCTGAGCAGGCTGCAGCAGTCATTATCATCTGGGCCAGTTCTCCCGGGCCAGAACTGCGCACACCACACTGCAGTGCTGGTGGGACCATGCCGGGCAGCACAGGGCACGTTGTGCAGCAGCAGATTGTGCGAGCAGTGCCTGGTGCTGCAACAGACACATACCCTTCGGTGCTGTGATGGTGTAGAGAAGGTGTGCAGGGGGTCGGGTGTGTTTGTGTTACCAAGAGTCCTTCAAGAGCTTCCTCTGGGATGTTCAATGGGTGGTTTGGTCATGGCTTGCTTGGAGGTGATGCAGGATGTGGTCATGTATCTGTCAGAGGACTCTGGGAACTCCAGTTACTTTGTTTGTTCCAGGCTTTGTCCGGCTGGTAGAAGGGAAGAGCCGCTGCTCAGGACGTGTGGAGATCCATGATGGGGACCAGTGGAAAACTGTCTGTGACTCCCACTTTGGTCCCAAAGCTGCTGCCGTGGTCTGCAGGGAGCTGCAGTGTGGTGTGGCCCTGCCTGTCGCTGGGGCAGCTCAGTTTGGAGAAGGGGTGGGTCCCATGTGGGATGGAGAGCTGCAGTGTGTGGGGAATGAATCCCTCCTCATCTCCTGCCCCAGGGGGTCCCGCAGGGACCAGCCCTGCACCCACATGAGCAGCGCTGCTGTCACCTGCACACGTAAGGACTCAGGGTGGGGTGTTGAACACTGGGTGAGCTCCAGCCTGAGGGGGGGCAGGTTGTGCCTGTGGAGACAAGGGAACTGGGGTAACTGTTCCCACAGGCTGGCAGAGAGGTGACCTTCCTGGGGCATCCTAGACAAGGGCAGGGCAGGGCTGATGCCCGAGGACAAGGAGGGGGCATGGGTTGGGAGGGCTCACTGGCATCATCCTGTTGCACCACAGGGGACACAGAAAGGCGTGAGGGTGGAGGATGAGCTGGGAGATGCCCAGGGCAGGCTGTGGTCCAGGGGAGCTCAGGACCCGGGCAGAAGCAGCAGTGTGTGCTTGGGGGAGCCGTGGTGGGGGCAGGTCTCTTCTCAGGGTGCTGGCTGGGGAGGAGCGGGTGCCCTGGGTGGGTATGAGCCGGGGGTCAGTTTGCAGGGGGCCATTGGTGTGGGAGGAAGTGCCAAAGTCTGTCGGCGCATAATGACCCATCAGGGTTGGAGGTGGGCATCCCCAGCCTTGCACAGCCCATGGGGATAGAAGGGAACCCTGCACTGCCCTGGGGACAGCCTGGAGGGCAGTGGGCTCCCACCCTGGCACCTCTGGCTCCACCTGAGCAGGGGTTCCCCCAAACGCACAGTGCTGGGTCTCAGCACTGTCCTGACTGGTCCTGTGTCAGTGTTTGAAGGGGCTGTGAACGTGAGGCTGGTGGACGGCGACAACCACTGTGCTGGGAGAGTGGAGGTGAAACAACAAGGCCAGTGGGGGACTGTGTGTGGTAACTACTGGGACATGCAGGATGCTGCAGTGGTTTGTAAGCAGCTGGACTGTGGGTCTGCTGTTGGAGCTCCTCAGTACGGAGGCTTTGGGCCAGGATCTGGCCCCATTTGGCTGGATGATGTTGGCTGTAATGGCACCGAGTCTGCCCTGTCTAACTGCCCACATGCAGGATGGGGTGAACATGACTGTGTTCATGCTTTTGACGCCGGAGTGATATGTTCAGGTAAGGGGACAGCCTGTTCTCCACGTTTGGGTCTGGGATAGGGGACAAGGTATCTGGCTGTGCCTTCAGGTTGCAACAGCCTAATGCCAGAGCAGGGCCCGGTGTGGCTGGTCGAACTGCCGATCTGGGACTGTCATTGCTGATGTCCTCGGTCCCTGGGGAAAGCCCAGTGGGAACCTGCCCCAGGGTGCCCCTACCCTGCCTGGCCCCTGAGGTGGCTCAGATGAATCCCTCTGCCCTGCCCTGATGTGTCTGTTGGTTCCCAACTTTCTCCTCCCTTTCACCCAGGACCCATCTGGCAGCAGTGAGGTCCAGGTCCCCCCATGCCAGAGGCACCAAGAGTGACTCATGCAGCCACCCACAGCCTTGGGGAAGGGCATGAGATGGATGAGGAATTTTGGGTTGTGCCCCTGGCAGACAAGGGTCCCTTGGCCCAAGCAAAGGTATTGCTTGGAGAGGAGGAGTGCTGGGCTTGGGCAGAGGAACAGGGTGGCACGTGGCACCTCATTCCTCCCCCAGGGTCACCCCACAAGAGCGTGTCCAGGGGGACAAAAGCCCGTCCAGGAGTGCTGCCTCGCTGTCCAGCCTCTCGTGTCTGTCCCAGCCTCTGGCTGCCTTGCGCTTTTGGGTTTGCCAGCACTTTACTGGCTCTCCTCTGTACCTGCCCTTGCACTGGGAGCTCGTGTAAGCCCAGGGTTGCTCTTCTGTCCACTCTCCTGCCCTCTGCCCAGCTGTTGGCCATGGACATGTGTGCCCAGCAGTGCACTCTGGTCATGCCTGAAGACCTCTTTCCCCGCAGGCGCCGGAGCGGGAGGCTGGCACAGACACTGACCACAGGTACAGCCTGACTGTACCTTTGCCCTGTGACATGTCTCATCTACCAGCAGCACCCCAACGGCCCAAGACCCCCCTGGAACAGGGTGCATTTCGGGTGGCACCAAGGAGTTCCTCACGCTGGGCCCTGAGCTTGGTGGGGCAGAGCAGGCTGCAGCAGCCAACAGTGCCTGGGACCATTTCCCCAGACTCCAAGTGCTCTGGGTGCTGCAGTGGCCAGGGACCAGCGCTGGGTAGCCCAAGGTCTCTGGGGCAGCAGCAGTTTGTCTGAGAGATTCCTGTGGCTGTGAGTTTGGAAGAGAAGCAAGCCCACAAGTGCTGTGCTGATTTCTAAGGAGCAGCAGGGGGGGAACGATGTTTTTGTGCCATCAGCACCCCCTGAGAGCAGCTGGCGTGGTCATGGGGCTTTTTGCCTTTGACCACCTTGGAGATCATATGGGACATGATCAGGGGACTGCCAGAGGGTTGTGGGAACACTCAGGGGTCCTTGTGTGCTCCAGGATCTGTCTGGCTGGTCAGACGGAATAGCCCCTACTAAGGATGTACAGTGATACATGATGAGGACGCTGGGAAAACTGTTTGCATCTCACACTTTGATCCCAAAGTTGCCAACATGGTCTGCAGGCTCTTCAGCGAGTCTGCAATAGACACATCCCCTTGAGTGCTGTGATGGTGTAGAGAAGGGGTGCAGGGGGGCCTGGATGTCTTTGTGTCACCAACACTCCCCCAACAGCTTCCTCTGGGACGTGCAAGGGGCCATTTGGTCATGGCTTGCTTGGAGGTGATGTGGGAACGTGGGCATTTAACTGCCAGAGAGCACTCAGAGGTTTTTTTTTTCCCAGGCTTTGTCCGGCTGGTAGAAGGGAAGAGCCACTGCTCAGGACGTGTGGAGATCCATGATGGGGACCAGTGGAAAACTGTCTGTGACTCCCACTTTGGTCCCAAAGCCGCTGACGTGGTCTGCAGGGAGCTGCAGTGTGGTGTGGCCCTGCCTGTTGCTGGGGCAGCTCACTTTGGAGAAGGGGTGGGTCCCATGTGGGATGGAGAGCTGCAGTGTGTGGGGAATGAATCCCTCCTCATCTCCTGCCCCAGGGGGTCCCGCAAGGACCAGCCCTGCACCCACATGAGCAGCGCAGTTGTCACCTGCACACGTAAGGACTCAGGGTGGGGTGTTGAACACCGGGGATGTGGTGGGGGTCGGGGAAGAGAGCAAGGACTGTGCTGGGCTGGGCGTGAGGACAGGAGGGCTGATGGGTTGTCTGCAGCATGAAAATAGTGCAGAGGGAGAAGAAAGGCATGCTGTGCCTCTGGCCTCTACGCCAGCTTCTGAGGGTACAAGAGCACCAATCCACCCTCAGCCCTCCTCCTCTCTCCCCAGAGTACACAGGCTTCAGGCTGGTGAACGGCAGCACGGCGTGTGCGGGGAGGGTGGAGGTCCAGGTGCTGGGGACCTGGGGGACCCTCTGTGCCTCCCGCTGGGATCTCTCGGATGCCCACGTTCTCTGTCGTCAACTCAACTGCGGGTTTGCCGAGTCCCTTCCTGGAGGAGGGCATTTTGGGAGAGGACTCGGACCAGTCTGGAGAGACTCATTCCACTGTGACGGGACTGAAGTCCACCTGGGACAGTGCCCAGTGATCACCCTGGGGGCCTCACCGTGCTCCCATGGGAACAACGCCGCTGTCATTTGCTCAGGTGAGTGCTGGGAAAATGCAGCATTGAATCCCTTTGCCCCTTGTGTGTGACATGGCCACCCAAAGCAGGGGTCCCATGGCAGTACCAGGCTGAATTTCTCCCTGGAGAAAGCACTGTGTCCCCAGGAGCCTTCTGGAGGGCTTTGCCTGGTCAGGCTGACCGCTGTGCTGTGGGAGAGCTGAGGACTGAATGGAGGCAGGCACCTGCCCTCAGGGTGGCGGCTTAGGCCCCTGTGCCACTGCAAGGCCTGGGCTCCTGTATTTCTCTCCTGTGGGACGAGCCCAGGACAGGGCTGCGGGGCTCTGCTCCATCCCTCTGGCTACAGACAACCGCATGCCATCCCCACAGAGAGCCCTGCAGAGCCTCATCCCACCGCCCAGGCAGGAGCAGGAGCTGCCTGGGTGCCCCCAGCAGCAGCAGAGCTGGGTGTGAGCTGCAGAGCAGGCACGGGCTTTGCCCTCTCCTCTTGTCAGCACAAGGCTCAGACTTGTCCTGTTTGGTTGGAAAAGTCCCCCTTGCCCTCCTCCCTGAAGGGTGCCATGCTCCCCAGTGCTGCCGATGGCAGTGGCATCTCTGCTCTCCCCAGGCTCAGCCGGCTTTGCATCCCTGCGGCTGGTGGGTGGAGGGAGCCGGTGCGACGGGCGAGTGGAGATCTTGCAGCACGGGACGTGGGGCAGAGTCCTGGATGACCAGTGGGACGTGCAGGAGGCCAACATGGTGTGCCGGCAGCTGCAGTGCGGACAGGCAGAGGCAGCCTACAACCCCCCAAAGGCTGAGCGAGGGACGGGCCCCGTAGGGCTGCGAGGGGTCCGGTGCACAGGCAATGAGACCAAGCTGACCCTCTGCAACACCTCCCTGCCCGAGAGTGCACTGGCGGAAGGGGTTGCAGAGGACGTGGGAGTCATTTGCTGGGGTGAGCAGTGCTTCATGGGCCCCCCAGATGATGGGGTGTGTGGGTAGCCAGGCCCTGACAGCCACTGGGGTTTCTCCCCACTGCAGGGAGCCGGCGGGTCCGTCTGGTGAATGGGTCTGGGCGCTGCGCCGGGAGAGTGGAGATCTACTACCAGGGCAGCTGGGGGACCATCTGCGATGACGACTGGGACCTGGCTGATGCTGCTGTCGTTTGCCACCAGCTGGGCTGTGGAGGGGCGGTGGAGGTGGCGAGCTCTGCTCGGTCTGGGGAAGGCTCTGGGCAGATCTGGCTGGATGGCGTGACCTGCTCTGGGGACGAAGCTGCTCTCTGGGACTGCCCTGCCAGGCCCTGGGGGCAGCACGACTGCGGGCACAAAGAGGATGCGGGAGTCATCTGCTCAGGTCTGTGCTGGCAGCTGTGGTGGGAGACTGCTGCCGGGGATGCCAGGACGTGGGGAGGGCCAGGCATGGACAAGGCTGTCCCTGGCTGCCACTGAGCCCCAGCATGATCCTGTGGACACCCATGCATGGGCACCCTCAGTCCCTCTGGGGCTCCCTGGGGAGCTCAGCCGTCCCCGAGTGTTAGCAGGAAGGGCAGGGGTGTCTGTGCATCAGGGACTTCTCTCTGCCCCCGGGTGCAAGGGGCACGTGCTGGCCCTGCCCCTGCCTGGCTGAGGGCCTGGGGAGTGCAGAGGTGTCCTGGCTCCCACAGCCCCACACCAGCCTCTTCCCCCTTCCTGCCTTTCCTCCCAGAGTTCCTGGCCCTCAGGCTGCAGAACAGCGACGGCTGCTCCTGGCGCCTGCAGGTTTTCTACAACGGGACGTGGGGGAGCATTTGCTCCAACTCGATGACTCTCAGCACGGTGTCGCTGGCATGCAAGGAGCTGGGCTGCGGGGACGGAGGATCCCTGGAAAGACGCCTGCCCTATGGCAAGGTGTCTGGCCCTGCGTGGCTGGATAATGTGCAGTGTGGGGAGAAAACCAGCTCCTTCTGGCAGTGTCCCTCCACTGCCTGGGACCCGCAGTCATGTGAAGACCTGCGAGACGAGATCCACATCACCTGCGATGGTAACTCTGAGCCACTTGGGCACAGTGTCACCCCAGCTCCTGCTTTCCTCTATGCACAGCCAAATGCAGAGGGGCTATTCCTTTCCATGTCAGACCCTTCTGCTGCCGGTGGCACAAACATGACCAAAGCCACAAAAGTGCAGCAGCAGTTGTAACCCAGGTTGCCAGCAGCACCTGGGGCAGGCAGAGATATCTCCAGGGGAGGTCTCAGAAGAGATCACACAGGCTTCAGAAGAGCCTCCCCTCCATAGACACACTACTGCTGCTCTGTGAACCAGGGACCTTTAGGGGCTGAGCAATCAGGGTCCCCCCAGTCCTGCGCGTGTCCCCTGAATGACCGGGCTTCAGTTGCTGCCATGACCAAGATGGTACAGGGAGGCACAAGCAGAGCTCAGCCTCGCTCTCTTCTGCACCATCCCACACAGCAGCCCCTTCACTTCAGTGTTTCTTTCTTCAGGGGCACGCCCAGAAATGTCCCCGGAGCCATTGGCCCCATGCCCCAACTCCACGAGCTGCACAGGTATTGAGCTGCTCCTCTGTGTCCCCTTCTTGTGTGGTAGGGCTCTGCCTGCTGTCTCAGTGCCATGGGAGGTCTTTGCCTTCTGCAGACAGGGAGAAGATTCGTGCCGTGGGAGGCGAGGACGGGTGCTCGGGCAGAGTGGAGGTGTGGCACCGTGGCTCCTGGGGGACGGTGTGCGACGACTCCTGGGACATGCGGGATGCCGAGGTGGCGTGCAGGCAGCTGGGCTGTGGTCCTGCGGTGTCTGCCCTGAATGAGGCTGCATTTGGGATGGGGCAAGGCCCCATCTGGCTGGAGCAGGCGGAGTGCCGGGGGACAGAGCCATCCCTGCAGGACTGCTGGGCCCGGCCCGGGGATGGCGGTGCTTGCCGGCATAAAGAAGACGCTGCCGTGCGCTGCTCAGGTGAGCGGCAGGGCTGGGACCCCTTGCTGGAGTATTGGCAGGGAGATGGGGAAGGTGTTTTGTCAATTGGTCCTGGCATGGCCCCTGACCTCCAAAGAGCAAGAGCGTTCCTGCAGAGTGCAGGAGCCTGGTGCCAGGCAGGGAGCAGCCTGGGTGGAACTGGGTGTCCTCTGGGCACTGCCCGTGAGCCCCTAAAGCCCCAAAGCTAACTCCGCGGCTGCCTGTGCCATCCTCCCTGCTGCCCAGAGCAGAGACCCTGGCCCCTGTCCTGGCCTACTTTTCTGGCGCTACTGGAGCGGCAATTTGTGTGGGATGTGTGAGGGACATGTACAGACACACACTTGGTGTGTTGGGGAGGAGGGTCCCCAATACCTGCACACCCACCCTCTCAGCCCAGCTCTCCTTTTCCTCCTCTGCAGCTACACCCAGGACAGCAGCATCCCCAACCTGAGCAGGTAATTGGTCCTCTTGCCTGAGGCTGGGTATCTCTGGGGCCAGGCTGTGACCCACAGCTGGATGGAAGGGGCTCCTTGCTAGGCCGGGAAACTCCCAGGAGGAGGCACTGGGGTGGTGGTGGTGGAGTTGGGGAGGGTTGGAATGTACTCAGCAGGGTGGAAGCTTGCCCATCAGTCCACCCTGGGACCCTCCACCCCCTCCTGCCTTGTGTGATGGGTGTCAGGGCTGGTGCTGCCCCCTCCTCTCCCACACCTGGTGCTGCCCCTTCCATGTTCTTACCCATACAGGTCCCACTCGGGGCCGTTTCCCCAGCAGCGGGAGAGTCTCTGTGCCCGTCATCATCTGCATCATCCTGGGGGCCCTCCTCTGCCTGCTCCTGGCCCTCCTGGCTGGGCAAGTGCTAAGGGCCAGGGCAGGACGCAGAGGTGGGTCCTTCCACAGCAGTCCCAGGGGGAGATGCCTCCTGCAAGGGCTGTGGGGTGTCAGTGAGGGGCACAGGCAGAGCTGGAGGGGATGAGACTGTGTGCTGCCACCTGTCCCATGCACCGCCCCATTGACTGCCTGGCCATGGGGCATCAGCATTAAGGTTTAGAGAGAGCCCAGAGGCATGGGGGGCTAGCACTGGGGCAAGGAGAGAAATGGCAGACTGGGGACGGCCAAGGCTGGCAGTGCTCTGGGTAGTGCTGGAAGGGGCTCTCGGGCAACAGAGATGACAGGAGGTGTGTGGGGCAGTAGGGTCCATGTCTGAGGTGTCAGATCCTCAGCCTGTCCCTCTGCCGAGCCCTGCCCCCACCATGGCAGGGCAGGGGCCCTGCTGTAGACCCATGGGGCGGATAGGGAGCAGCTCCAGGTGGAGAGGAAACATGGGAGCTGCTCCAGGGTCAGACAAGGGGTGCATGTCCCAGGGGCCAGAGGGGCATGAGAGCTGTCTCTGAAAGGATGATGCGAGGGTGATGCTGCCCCAGATGATCTCCACAGCAACGTTGCCCTCACTGGGGGTGCTGCAGCCGTGCCTGGACAGTGCAGTGGGTCTGTGCTGTCAGACCAGTCCTGGGCTGGCCCAAGCAACAGGTCCGGGGGAGCACAGTGGGATCCATCACCCCTCTGCCTCTCCCTGTGCCAGCCCTGCCTCTGTCCCCAGGCTCCAGGAGAGCTCAGGAGCTCTTTCCCGAGGCCGTGTACGAGGAGATCGGTTACAGCCCAGTGTGGGAGAAGCAGACGAGGTTTGGTCGCTCAGGTGGGTGTGGGTCCTCCCTGGAGGCACATCTGCAGGACCCTTTCCCCTGTCCCCAACCCAGAGATGATCCCCTGAAGCCCCCCACACTGTGGTCCCTGTAGCACTGGGGCCATGTTGTCTGTGGGGGAGTTTCCAGGGTGTGGGTCCAGGAGAGGAGCTTTCTCCCCACTGTCTTTGCCCGTCCCAGCTGCACAGCCCCTCTCTTCCTGCCCCTGCACCCCATGTGACACCTGAGGAGTGAGGGAAGGGGCTGTCCTAGGGCAGCTCTGGGAGCACCTTGGAGACACTTTTTGTCCTGGGGGAGCCGTTTAAATTCCCCGCCCTCCTCCTCATGCAGTCCCAGCTCTGTGGGTCCCCCTTCCCCAGCAGCGCTGACCATGAGACAGGTCAGTGGGGCTCGCTCCATACCACCTGCTGTGCATCTCTCCAGGCTCCTATGCAGAGGAGTCCCTGACCCAACTGCAGCCCTACCCTGGGGACACCAAGGAGGAGGATGGTCTGAAATCAGCACCGGGTAATGGAGACAGGAAGGTGTTGGTCTCCCTGTAGACATGTGATGGACAGAGGTGTCATTGAGTGTCACCATGAGAGATGGGGAGGACATGGGGGTCTCCTGTGGTGCTGCCAATACCAGTGTCTCAACCCTGTGTTTCCATGTGCATCGTCCTATCCTCTGCTCTGCAGGACATATCTTCTCACTGTCAGCAGCTTCTCTCTCCTTTCAGATGTTCTTGTTGTGCCTGGAGGCAACCCAGCAGATGGCTATGATGATGCCAAGGAGGTTCCTGACTTTGGGGAGGGTGCTGCTCCTGAGCAGGGAGCTTGGGAAATGCCCAGGGTGCCAGAGGAGGGAGCAGGCTCCAGGGATGCACTCGGAGGTGAGAGGGAAAGATAGCGCTGCTGGTTCCTGGGGTGCCATCCCTGGTGCCACCCCTGTCGCTATGGTCATGACACCCAAACCTCCTGGGGATGGGGAACCTGCCGCGGGAGCTTTCCTTGGAGGGACTGTGGGTGGGAGAAGGAGCCGAATGTGGTGAGGAGCAGGGAGGAAGGTGATGTACAGACCCCATGGGCCAACTGCACTGTCCTGCCTTGCTGCTTGCAGGGGGCAGCCTGCGCTCCTGGAGAAGTGCTGGGGTCCCTGGAGCTGCAGGAGACACCTCGTCCCTGTGCCTGGGGAGCATGGGCTATGATGATGCTGAAGAGGTGTCTGTGGCACATCCCCATGAGGACACAAAGGCTGTGACACCGCAGCTTGGTGCACAACAGTCCCTGAGCCCCAGGCCAGGAGAGCACATCCCTGCTGTGCAGCTGGGTGCAGCCAGGAGGGAGGAGAGCTCTGTGCAGCTGGGAGAGCTGTGAGCACCAGGGAAACATCTCCCTTTACCACGCGCAGCAGAAACCACCTGCAGTTTCCTCTATTTTTATTCCCGCTTTTACACTGTGCGTCCATATTGGTTCTTATTAAAAGTCTCTGAAGGCTTTGACCCAGAGCTGGGGCTTGCCTGCCCAGATGTTGGGTCACCTCCCTGAGGCTGATAAGGGGGAGCAGAGAACGATGACACAGTGGTAGGCAAGGGGCACATCTCAGGGACAGTAGGCTCGGGGTCAGGCTGTGGGGCTGCAAGAGCCCATGGTCCCTGGGGAATAATCCTGCTGACAGAGACATTTCCATGCTGCTGGCCATGGGCAGTTTCTAGTCAAAATGGCTCTCTGGTATATCCAGTGGTACACCCCAGCGGCAACATCCATTTCCTCACCCTCGGGTTTCCAGCTGCTCTTTGTCCCAGGCCCTGCCTGGGCCACGCTGGTCCCCCAGTGCAGAGGCCATGCCAGAGCTGCTATGTCAGGGTAAGCCCTGGGCTGTGGCCCCACAGAAGTGAGCCCTAAGGTGGCCGAGTCCCCTGAACACCCCAGCCATCCCCAGGGTGGATCATGACCCACGGATTACCTCCCACAATGGTGAGGATGCAGCCTTGCTCCCCACTGCCCCAGCACAGGGTGCAGAGCCACTTTCTGGGACACACGGGCTGAGATTCCCTCTCCTCATGCTCTGCCAGGAGCCCAGTCTCCATGGGCTGTTCCATGGGCTCCAGCCCGCACCTGCCTGAGGCTGGGGAGTCAGGGCAAAAGCAGCCCTGGAGATGCTGGGGATTGAACCCAGGACCTCCCACATGCAAAGCAGGCGCTCTGCCACTGAGCTACATCCCCTTGACACCTGCCAGCAGGAGAGACACTCTCCTCCCATGATGTGTCTATGACGAGCACAGTCCTGTTGTCCCCTGCGTGCCCAGGGACCCTCTGCAGAAAACAGCACTTGAACCCTTCTGAGGTGGGCAAGCTGGGACTGCCTCTGTGCTGGGGCCTGATCCTAGCACAGGGCTGCACTGCAGAGTGCTGCCCCTTCAACGCCTCTGCAGGGCAATGGGGCAGAAGGAGGCCCTTGCTGCAGGTGCTGCTCCCACGCTCTGGCCCACTGCGGGATGGGTCGATGGAGAGGAGAAAACCCCTTCCCGTGAGCCTCCTCTGCCACCCAGGGCAACAGCCCTCTGTGCCACATCTGTCCCCAACTCCACAGCAGGAGCAGTGCAACAGGGTGAGGGAAATGCCCTGCCTGGGGTGAGGTGCCCGCAGGCTCCAATGAAATACCAGGGCATGCTGTGGAGGGGACGTGGTGGCAGAAATCTTATATCCCTCCTCCAGGCACCAGGCCTCCCCCTGCAGCCCTCTGTTCCCCAGCATCTCTGGAGGTGACTTGAAGAGCAGGCTTCCATCTCCATGGGGTGGGCATGGGGGTTGGGCTCAGGGACCTTCCCATTCCTTCAGCACTGATGACTGTCCTGGCAGCAAAGCAGTGCCCTGGGACAGCCCTGGCTGGGGTCTCTGTGGCAGGGTGGGTGTGTGTGTTCAGCTGGTAACTCAAAGGCTGATGGTTTGACCACATGCAGGGATGGTGTCCTCATGGTGGCACAGCTTTGACAATTGTGTTGCCCAATGCCATAGAGTTTTCCCTGCTGAGCCCCTGCCTGGCATGGGGGTTTGGGGGAATCAAAAGCAGACCACAGTGCCTGTGAACTTCTGGAGTGGTTGAGTGGAGTTAAGGGGATGGACTGCTCACCTCTTCTGCTTTGCACACATGACCCCAAAACCCATCCTCAGCAATGACTCTCCCGTTCTTGCTCAAGAAACACATAGAAGGACTCTTCTGGAGCAGTGATAATCCTGCAGGCACTACCCCTGCGGCCAAGCGTGTTCAAGCTCGTGCTCAAAGCTGACAAGACAGTAACTGTGCTTGGACAGACAGTCTCTCCCTCTCACCACCTCTCACTTGTGCTCAGTCACAACAAAAGCCAAACTTCTCTGCAGGTGCATCCCTAAGGAGCCAGCTGTGAGGCAGCAGAACTCCACAGGGTTAGAACATGCACGTTGCTGTGCAACTATAGTCCAGTATGTGCCATTCCTTGGCCTGACTGGGGAGAGGCTGAGGCTGGAGACAGAGGGAGATGTGCTGGGTCACAGCTGTCACTGTGTTCCTGGGGGGCGAGCAGGGCTCTGTAGCGGCAAGAGGTTGCAAGAGGGGAGCCCAGCAGCTTGTTGGAGCTCATGAGCAGCTCTTTCTTCCTCTGTGCAGGGACTGATGGCTGTGAGGGGCTGCAGCTGGTCTAGCCAGTGCAGTCTGGTGGGTGAGTCTATTTGGGCACGGCTTTGCCAGCTGTCCTTGACACATCAGAGGTCTCGCTGTGACAGACCTCTGGAGGGAGGGTGCTGCCATTCAGGCCTCAGCTCCAGGGAGTGCCTCTCCCTGGGACTGGGGGGACAGTGGCCTCCCCCATGGGCAGTATGCTCTGGTCTGCAAGCTGAGGTCCAGGTGCAGGATGTGTGTGAGGAGGGGAGCAGTCTGTGCACCATCAAGAATGACAAAGAGGAGAGAGACAAGGTCTTTGCAGAGACCCCACAAAGGAAAGGTGCCAATTGCTGTGGAGCAGGGAAGGAGGGACAGATGGAGAGCACCCCAAAGAAGCACTGAATGGAGAGTCCTGTTGAGGGGAAGGCTGGGGACTTGTGGAGCAAGAGGAAGGCTCCTTCTAACCCGCAGATCTGCAGCTACAGTGCAGGGGCAGTGCTCTGGCAAGAGGCGAAGGAGCAAGGAGGACAGGGTAGGCTGGAAGAAGCAGGCAGGCTCTGCAAAAAACTGAGCGAGGATACCACTGTATCAGCCCAGGGTTGAACCAGGGACGTTTCGATGTTCTGTCTAATGCTCTGCCAGCTGAGCTACTTCAGCCCTGCCCCAGCAGCCCTTGTCCCAATTCCATCCCTGCCAGGCCACAGGCTGACACACATGAGGAGCATTCCTTGGGGAGGGTCCCAGGGAAGAGCCTTTCTCAGCCCGTCCTCTCCCTGCCTCCATGGCCAGGTGGGCTCCAGATTTGGGTGGAGGCCAGCTTACACTGGGCATGCCAAAATGTGTGTGGGACTTCAGTCCAAACGTGACAGTGGCAAAGCAGGTGGGCCTGCCAGGCACGTGTAACTGCAAAGGCTGAGGGTGGAAGAAGTCTGGGGCTGTTGGAAGACCTTATCTCCTTCCCCATGGAAGGCCTCCTCCCCACCCTTTTTTCCCCAGCTCAGCTTCACTCCTTTATTCCCAACTCTTCTACCTCCTCCCCTCTGAGCAGCGCTAGGCCATGGGGAATGGGGTTGTGGTCAGTCCAGAACACTTCCTGCCTGCTGCTCCGTCCTTCTCACACTTTTCCCATGGGGTCCCTCCTACAGGCTACAGTCCTTCAAGATGAACCTGCTCCACTCTGGGCTCTCCACAGGCCACAGTTCTTTCAGGAATTACCCAACTTCTCCAGCATTGCGTCCTCCACGGACTGCAGGGCTTACATTGTCCACCATGGTCTTCTCCATAGGCTGCAGGAAAATACCTGCTGTGCTGTGGTATTCTGCTTGGGCTGCAGGGGAATATCTGCTCTGGTGCCTGGACCACCGAGGGGGTGGTTCTCCTCCTTCTTCACTGACCATAGTGTTGCAGGGCTGTTTCTTACCTGTTTTTTTTCCACTAACTCCTATTCCAGTCTGGCAGTTGTGCCCCTTCTTAAATACATTTTCACACCCGTTCCACCAGCTTTGTTGCTGGGCTCAGTTTTGGCCAGCGGTGGGTCTATTTTGGAGCTGGCTGGACCCAGCCCTGTCTGGCATGGAGGCAGCCCTTGGTCTTCTCTCACAGAGGTCACACATGCAGCCTCCTCGCTACCAAAACCTGGACATGGACACCAATGCACTGTGTAAATCTTTGCCTTGCTAAATGGTGTCCCCTGCTCTTCCCTCATCAAGAAATCCAACCTAGTTGCTGGGGAGGAAGAGAGAGCAAGAGAGAAGGCCTTGATGCTGTGAAAGCACTCCTCCGCAAATAGGTACAACACTGGTGTATTATAACACTGTGGTCACTGTCCTGGTTTTGGCTGGGATAGAGTTAATTTTCTTCTTGTGGGGGTGGTTACAGCAATGGAAGCAGAACAATTGGCAGCGCAGAGGCAAACCCATCTGGGCTGCAGCACTGTGGCAAGATATTGCTGCCCGAGTAGAGAACCTGGTTGTAAAAGTACGTCACGTAGATGCTCACGTACCCAAGAGTCGGGCCACTGAGGAACATCAAAACAACCAGCAGGTGGATCAGGCTGCTAAGATTGAAGTGGCTCAGGAGGATCTGGACTTGCAACATAAGTGTGAATTATTTATAGCTCGATGGGCCCATGACACCTCAGGCCATCAAGGAAGAGATGCAACATATAGATGGGCTCGTGATCGAGGGGTGGACTTAACCATGGACACTATTGCACAGGTTATGCATGAATGTGAAACATGCGCTGCAATTAAACAATCCAAGCGGTTAAAGCCTCTGTGGTATGGAGGGCGATGACTGAAATATAAATATGGGGAGGCCTGGCAGATCGATTCTATCACACTGCCACAAACCCACCAAGGGAAGCGCTATGTGCTTACAATGGTGGAAACAATGACCGGATGCCTGGAAACATATCTTGTGCCCCATGCCACTGCCCGGAACACCATCCTGGGCCTTGAAAAGCAAGTCCTGTGGCGACATGGCACCCCAGAAAGAATTGAGTCAGAAAACGGGACTCATTTTCGAAACAAGCTCATTTACACCTGGGCCAAAGAGCATGGCATTGAGTGGGTATATCACATCCCCTATCATGCACCAGCCTCTGGGAAAATTGAACGATACAATGGACTGTTAAAAACTACACTGAGAGCAATGGGTGGTGGGACGTTCAAACATTGGGATACACATTTAGCAAAGGCCACCTGGTTAGTCAACACTAGAGGATCTGTCAATCGAGCTGGCCCTGCCCAATCAAAACTTTTACGCACTGTAGAAGGGGATAAGTTCCCTGTAGTGCACATAAAAAACATGCTGGGGAAGACAGTCTGGGTTACTCCTGCCTCGGGCAAAGGCAAGCCCATTCGTGGGATTGCTTTTGCTCAAGGACCCGGGTGCACTTGGTGGGTAATGCGAGAGGACGGGGAAGTCCAATGTGTACCTCAAAGGGATTTGATTTTAGGTGAGAATAGCCAATGAACCAAATGGTATAATGTCAATTGTTGTATAATACTATGTGTCATCACTTTTTCAATAAGGATCACCCAGATTAATGAAGAAGGAACTTCAACGAAAGTAAGCAAAGTGCAGTGGTGATGGAACCAGAACTGGCTTCAACATGCAACAATCCAACACCACATACCATCTCTTCTGCCCTGAAGGACTATTATGACGGATGGAGCCCAAAGCCATGGACTAAATGAACTTAATTGTAGTAGAAGGGGTAGAACCCGGGCATGACGTAAATGGTATAGAATAAGGGGTGGATACTGTCCTGGTTTCGGCTGGGATAGAGTTGATTTCCTTCCTAGTGGCTGGTGTAGTGCTGTGTTTTGGGTTTTAGTAATACTGATAACACACCGATGTTTTGGCTGTTGCTAAGCGGTATTTACACTTGTCAAGGACTTTTTTTCCCAGCTCCCCATGCTCTGCCAGGTGCCCAAGAAGCTGGGAGGGGACACAGCCAGGATTGTTGATCCAAACTGACCAAAGGGCTATTCCATACCATATGACGTCATGCTCAGTATATAAAGCTGGGGAAGAAGAAGGAAGGGGGGGACATTGGGAGTGATGGTGTTTGTCTTCCCAAGTAACTGTTAAGCGTGAGGGAGCCCTGCTTTCCTGGAGATGGCTGAACACCTGCCTGCCCATGGCAAGGAGTGAATGAATTCCTTGCTTCGCTTTGCTCGCACGCGCAGCTTTTGCGTTCCCTATTAAACTGTCCTTATCTCAACTCATGAGTGTTCTCACTTTTACTCTTCCGATTCTCTTCCCCATCCCACCACGGGGGGAGTGAGCGAGCGGCTGCGTGGTGCTCTAGTTGCCGTCTGGGGCTAAACCACGACAGAAACTCACCAAGTTTTACAAGGAGAAGTGGCCAGTCCTGCAGCCAAGACAGAATAACCCCATGTATCAGGGTAAGCTTGGAGCTGACCAGCTGAGGAGTGACCCTGAGGAGAAGTCCATAGTCACTTCAAGGGATGCTACAGAGGCCAGTGCAGCATGCTGACCACGAATAAGGCCAGCTGCATGTGGGGCTGAATTAGGAGGAGTGTGGCCACCCAGGCAAGGGGAGTTACCTCCCTCCTTGACTCAGCAGGGGTGTGGCCACATCTGAAATAATCTATGCTGGTGTGGGTCTCCATGTTCTGCAGGGGTGGGGAGAAGCTGGAGAAGGTTCAGAGGACGTCTGCTAAGGCAGAGTTAAGGGGCTGAACACATGACTTGTGTGGAGAGACTGAGGGGCTTGGGATTCTTTTGCCTTGTGACATAGAGGCTCAGGGCAATGCCACAGTAGCCTGCAGCTGCTTGAAGGCTGCTTTCAGAGAGGATGAAGCTTTTCTTTGTAGAGGAAACAGCATGAGAAAGGAAAGAGTTAGAGCCTGAGCTTGGGCATGATCAAAAATGAAATGTCACTTGAAGGGTAGTGCTGTGGTGCAACTGGTCACCGAGGGCACAGCAGTACAGCTTTGTAAGTGCAAGTTTCTTCAGCCTTTCCTTCCCTTCAGTTTTGCAAGAAGAGTCCAACCTCCAGACACCGGCGCTGAGGAAATACCCTTTTATTGCTGTCCTGGTTTCAGCTGAGACAGAGTTAATTTTCTTCGTAGTGGCTGGTATGGGGCTATGTTTTGGATTTGTGCTGAGGACAGTGTTGATAATACAGAGATGTTTTAGTTGCTGCTGTACTAGTCAAGGACTTTTCAGCTTCCCGTGCTCTGCCAGGTGCAGAAGAGGATGGGAGGGGACACAGCCAGGATAGTTGATCCAAACTGACCAAAGGGCTATTCCATATCATATGATGTCATGCTCAGTATATAAACTGGGGGGAGTTGGCCGGGGGGTAGCGATCATTGCTCGGGGACTGGCTGGCTGTCGGTCGACGGGTGGTGAGCGGTTGTAATTTTTTTTTTTTTTTTTTTAATTATATATATATGTAATTTTTTTCCCTCCCTTGGGTTTTGTTCCTCTCTCTCTCTCTCATTGTTTTTTTCCCCCTCGTTATAATTCATTATTAGTATTACTATTATTTTGTTCCAATTATTAAACTGTTATTATCTCAACCCACGAGTTTTCTTACTTTTGCTCTTTCGATTCTCTCCCCCATCCCATCGGGGGGGGGGAGTGAGCGAGCGGCTGCGTGGTGCTTGGCTGCCGGCTGGGGCTAAACCACGACAATTGCAGAGAAGTGACACGGGAGGCCAGCTGTACCGTAGTACCAGACACACGTACAGAGTCCTCTGGGTCAGACCGGCTGGGTTCATGCCCCTGGAGAAGTGCTGTGGAGGCAGACATTCCTGGATAAACTTGGTTATCACAGATAAAATACCCAAAGCACAGGAGGTTCCCGAGGTACATCGGAAATCACTTGTGAAGAGACATGCGTAGCTTATTGCTGCTGACAGAAAAATAATTGAATCAATTTCTTCAGTGCGTCTTTGAGCTCCTTATTCCTCATGCTGTAGATGAGGGGGTTCACTGCTGGAGGTAGCACCGAGTACAGAACTGCCACCAACAGGTCCAGAGCTGATGAAAAGATGGAGGGGGGCTTCAGGTAGGCAAACATGGCAGTGATCAAAAACAGGGAGACCACGGCCATGTGAGGAAGGCACATGGAAAACGCTTTGTGCCATCCATGCTTAAACGGGATCCTTAGCATGGACTTGATGATCTGCACATAAGACAGCACAATGAAAGCAAAACACCCTGAAGCTAAAGAAAAACCAAACAGGAGAAGTCCAGCTTTCCTGAGGTAGGAGTGTGAGCAGGAGATCTTGAGGATCTGGGGGATTTCACAGAAGACCTGTTCCAGGGCTTTGCCCTTGCAGAATGGTATTGAAAATGTATTGGCAGTGTGCAGCAGAGCATAGAGAAACCCACTGCCCCAGGCAGCTGCTGCCATGTGGACACAAGCTCTGCTGCCCAGGAGGGTCCTGTAGTGCAGGGGTTTGCAGATGGCAATGTAGCGGTCATAGGCCATGAGAGTGAGAAGACAATACTCCCCTACCATCAAGAACAGAAAGAAAAAGACCCGTGCAGCACATCCTGTGTAGGAGATGGCCCTGGTGTCCCACAGGGAATTGGCCATGGCTTTGGGGACAGTGGTGGAAATGGAGCCCAGGTCAAGGAGGGAGAGGTTGAGGAGGAAGAAGTACACGGGGGTGTGGAGGTGGTGGTCGCAGGCTACAACGGTGATGATGAGTCCATTGCCCAGGAGGGCAGCCAGGTAGATGCCCAGGAAGAGCCAGAAGTGCAAGAGCTGCAGCTCCCCTGTGTCTGCAAATGCCAGGAGGAGGAACTCTGTGATGGAGCTGGCATTGGACATTAGCTTTCTCTGGGCACGGGGCACTGTCCAAGGAGGGAAAGACAGTGACAAGTTAGAGTAGACTTCTCAGAGCAAAATCACAGCCATTTTTCTTGGACGCCTCCCAGCTACACACCCACCCTTTCCATTTTCTAGGAGACCTTCAGCTCTCTGGCTTGAGCTCTGGTTGGTGCCAGCCGAGTGTGCCGTGGGGAGCAGGGCCTTTGCCCACTGGCTGCCGAGGAGTCAGCCCTGCTCTGCAGCAGTGGGTTCATGGGAACAGCGGGGGCAAGGGGCCAATCCTGGTGTTTGAAATTTTTCAGGTTAAACTACTCCTAACACAGAAGGGCTTGTCGGTATCTGCACTCCCAGTGCTAAGGAATGGGTATGACCAAAGGCAGTTTGAGAAGTTATTTTTAAAGCATTCCTCCATCTCACCTGTGGAATGTTCTTGGAAGTCAGAAACCCTCAGCATTTCTGCCATACTCAGGGAGAACAGAGTGAGCCCAGCGAGGCAAGAGCATTGTCTGTGGCTTAGTGCAGAGTGAGGGGAGTTGGTCTGTCTCTGTGTTTTGTTCTCAGGTTCTCTGTGATTGCACCTTTCTGAGATGGAGGAGGATCACACTCCCCTGTTACCCTGAAAATGATCAGGCACTGCTGAGAGCAGAATGATCCACTGCAGACAACCAAATCTCTTACCCTTTCTCAAGATATCAGCACCCCACTTGAGCCTAGGATACCCCTTCCTGCTCATTTCACCGACCCAACAGCATTTCCTCCATTGTAGAATCTCTGCGCTTCTCCATGAGTCTTTCAATTAACCCAGAGATGCTATGAGAAAGATTTGCATTCTGGAGGGCAGCTCACAGCTTGGAAGGACAGCCCAAGGAGAGAGAGAAATGTCCTAACCATGGCATCTGATTAAGGGAGAGTCAGCTCATTCCCTAGCTCCACTGACTGCATTGCCCACAGCCCCACAGGTTAGAGGAAAGCTGGGACACTTGTTCCCATGGACACACCTGCATGGGAGGACCCACAAGATCAGTGACTCTGCAGCTGAAACTCCCATTTCCAGAGAGCCTGACAGCAGTGCCAAGAGCAGCCAGGAGAGGCAAGGAGACAGACTGGCACTCAGGAAAGATCTTCCCTTTCCGCAACTCTGCACAAAACCTCCCAGATCGTGATAATGCAGGACAGTATCCCTCAGCCCAATTGACGGTCGGTGCGAAATGGGCATGTGGCAGGAGAGATGCCTGTCACCTCTTCTGCTGGTCAAGTGGGCATGGAGGAGACTCCCACCCTCGACCCCACAGCAGTGAGGGCCAAGAGCTGTGCTGGGTGATAGAAGAGAGGTGAGGGGGCTTGCTCAGGGAAGGCGTCTGCGCTGCAGGGGGTGGCCAGGAGGTGCCCATACCTCCCCTGCAACAGGGTTCCCGTTAGCAGTTCCCTCCCTCCCTGCCCATGTCTCTGCTGCCTGGAGCAGTCCCTGCTGGGAGCTCTTTGTCCGCATGTCTCCTCCCTGTCGGTGCTCACAGAACCCACTCCAGCCCCTGTGCGCCCATCTCTTCCCTGCAGCTTCTCCATAAGTGCAAGGACCAAAAAAGCAGGTGAAAAACCCTGATGACACTTGAAAGGTGTCCTGGTTTCGGCTGGGATAGAGTTGATTTCCTTCCTAGTGGCTGGTGTAGTGCTGTGTTTTGGGTTTGAGTATGAGAATAATATTGATAACACCCCCATGTTTTGGCTGTTGCTAAGCTGTATTTACACTGGTCAAGGACTTTTTTTTTTCAGCTCCCCATGCTCTGCCAGGTGCCCAAGAAGCTGGGAGGGGAACACAGCCAGGATTGTTGATCCAAACTGACCAAAGGGCTATTCCATATCACATGACGTCATGCACAGTATATAAAGCTGGGGAAGCAGAAGGAAGAGGGTGACATTCAGAGTGATGGTGTTTGTCTTCCAAAGTAACCGTTACGTGTGAGGGAGCCCTGCTTTCCTGGTGCTGTCTGTAGCCTCCAGAGTTGGAAACTGAAAACACAGATTCAGGAAAGTTCCTTATCTTTACAGTAATGCCTGCTTTTACCTTCCAATTGAGAAATCCCCTGCAAAATGTCCCACTGCCCACTCAGCCAACCAAGAGGAGAAAACTCAAAGAGCAGACACCTCTCTTTTCAGGTAACCCCTGCCTTGATGTCTGTCTTGAAAAGTCCTGAGGGTGATGTGGAGCTGTGAGCAGCCCTGACCCACGCAGCACCGTCTCCACAGCAGAGGCACCGTGCTCTGACGAGGGCCACTCCTTCCACCCACAGCTTCTCCTGCAGCGCTGTGCGGAGCCACCCGGGCAGGCTGAGTGCTGACCCTGGCAGGCGGCAGAGTCCCTGCCCCAGTGCACAGCCCCCAGGGTTGCAGGAACCCTGCTCTGAAAGACAGCCCTGGACACCCTGGGCGGCACACACACACATTCACAGCCCTGCAGCTGTCCCTGGGAGAAGGCAGCTGTGATGCCCTGTCCCTCTGATGGTGCAGCAGGGAAGCCCTGCTCTGCAGCATGTCCTCCTCTACGCTAGAGAAACTGTGGAAGTCCTCCTGACTGTGGGATGTGCCAGCTTTTGGAGATCCTTCCAAAAACTGCAGATACATTGCCTCTCATGCAGGTACTTACCATGTAGAGGGCTGTGAAGATTTCTCCCCCAGCGAGCTCTCAACTTTCCTCACAGCCCAGACTGCCTTTAAGCTCTCTCTGCCCTGCTCCTGTCCCCTCGGAGTCTGCAGGCTGTGCTCTCTGCCCTGCTGTGCTTTGCAGAGCTGCTGCTCCTGGGCAGAGCTGTCTCTCTGCAGCTCTGCCCACTTGCCATGAGCTCCCTCTGTCCCAGGAGCCCGGCCCAGCTCAGCAGCAGAGGACCAGCCCAAGGCAACACTTTCTCTGCCCCCTCTGGGCTCCCTTGATTTGCAGCTGGGGCTCCAGAGGCACCTACTGTGGAACAAGCTGAAGGAATCACTGATGTTCTCATTCCCTCTCCCAGCTGGCAGAGACGCTTCTTTCCAGCAGGGGCATTTCTCCTATCAGGAAAAGAGCTGGGCATGAGACTCACCTTTCCATGTCCCATCATTAGCAGCGTATGCAGACAGTGGCGGAGAGGAATCTCCTTCACCCTGGTGAGGGAAAGGTTTCAGCTCAGTCAGTCGAGGCATCTCATCCTGGACCTGTAGTCCTGGGGCTAGAAAGGGCCTCAGCTCTCTCCCATGCCTGCCACAAACCTTCAGCAGATGGGATTCCTCTTCCTCAGTTCATGTGTGCATTTCTATGATTTTAGAAAATAGGCATCTGCATGAGAGCTACTTGTCTCAGCTCCCATGCAAATCCATGGAGATGGAGGCCAGGAGTGAGCTTCTCAGATGCGTACACCTGGTGACACTGGAAGTGTCAGAGGTGGTCCAAGATAAGTGCAGGTAACAGCAAACTCTAACGGAGCGGTTTAGAGAAGGAACAGCATCTGGGGGCATCACCTTGGAGGCTGGTGGGGGATTCCTTTGGCCAGCACCAGAAGCCCACGTGTAGGAAAACTGAGCTTTTCCCTACTCATGATGGTCAGGACAGCCTATCAAGGTAGTCAGCTGGGCAAATGGACTCATGTGCCATCGGGATATCTCAGTCCTTTTTAAAAATTTTCTCTCTCCATCAGCTGTACATACTAGATTGCCATCAACTGTAATTGCAGTTGTCTCATGGACGTCCCTACAGTGCCTAACTAAATCCAAGGCAGCTACTCAATGGCCAAACACAGGCCTGTAGTGCTACGTAAGATGCCAGGGCTGCACAGCACAACTGCATGTGGCTGGTCAGGACAGCACAGGACCTACAGGAAAGGCATCCCTGTCCAGAGAGGGCGGGTGACTGGCACCGCAGATGGCATCTCAAACAGAGTCAGGTTCTTTTGTTCAGCGACTCTCTCGGCACTGTAGTGAGGCAAGGTCTGACCCACCTCCATCCCGAAGATGCAGGGCAGTTCATGAACAGGAAGGACATCACATCAGGATCTCCACTCGTTTGCCTACTCTTAAACTCTGCTGGTTCTTCTTTCAACTGTCCTTTACTCACCCTCTTGATACAATCAAGGAACAGTCCAAGGATTGTCACAGAGTTCCTGGAGCACAGGATGTCCACACTCAAGGACATTTTCAGCAGCATCTGTCCTTCCTTGAGATCAGCTTCACATCCACCACAGGCCCTCCTCAGGGGCTGCAGAGACCCCACAGACAGCAAAGCCCTCTCCTGCCAGGGCTGCAGAGCCCTGGCCAGTTTCTCTCTGGCCTTGGGGATGGAGCATTTCCCCTTGCTGTGCCGTTACTTTGCCATCTGCCATCCACTCCAGCATGGCTCTGTCTCAAGCAAAGCATTTGCACGCATGGGGTCTTGGGCACGTGGTCCTGTGCTGGCCTTGTTTAAGCTAGTCCCCAGTTCCATAGCTGAGGTGATGCGGCCCAAGCGTGCACCAATGCCCTCCGCCTGGGTCACAGAGAGGAGGAGTTGGAGTCCCATGTGCCATCATAGTTTTGACTTCAAAGGAAGAAATGGCAAGGAGTGGTGGGACAGCTCACACTGCTAGCGGTGCTGCAATGGTACATACGGGCTTCTCAGGAGAGACAGGCTGGAATGATCAGGAGGGGAATGTCCTATGCGTGCAGGAGCTTGTCATATGTATGGAGCTTCTCTATGGGATGTGGAATGGGTTGGGTGAGCCCTTGTGGGTGAGGGTCACAGAAGAGACCTGCTAGTGTGATATCATGGTGGGAGACAAAGAAAATGCAATCAAGGTAAGGAATTGGACAAAGCCTTGTTTAAGCAACCCAAGGAAGTCTCCAGATCCATGACCCCAGGGCTCACTGGGACTTGAATGACCCTGACATTCACTGGAAGGGAAGCAAAGCAGGATGCATGCTGTCCAGCAGGTGTCTGGGGTCTCTTGGTAAGACCTCTTTGCGCAGATGCCAGGTAGGCAGCCAAAGGTGATGCTCACTTCATTCTGGCCTTTGCAAAAGAGGGAGTGCTGATCAGGGACGTGAAACCCAGTGTCAGCCTTGGCTGTAGTGACCAGGAGCTGCCTACAAAGCACTGTGATGGGGAAATCCCCCAAACCCTCTCTGGGAGCTCAACATGCTGGCATGCCTCTCCAAAGTGCTTGCACGCTAATGCACACAGTACGGAGAATACACATGAGGAGTTGTGCGTCTGTGTGCAGTTGCAGGGTTACGATCCTGGCGGGTTGCTCCCATGACTGGAATGTTGCAAAGGAGGGATAAGGGCTCTCTAGGAAGGAGAAGATGGGAAGGTGAGGGGGGAGAGTTGCCCTTCATGTGAGAGAGCAGCTGAAGTGCATGGAGCTCTGCCTGGGGGTGCAGAGGCAGCCGAGGGAGAGCTTATGGGTGAGGACTAAAGAGAGGAAAGGTAAGGCTGACACTATAGTGGGTGTCTGCTATAGGCTACCTGACCAGGAAGAATAAGTGGACCAGGCCCTCTGCCGACAGATAGGAACAGCCTGACGGTTGCAGGCCCTGGTCCTCCTGGGGGATTTCAACCACCCCGATATCTGCTGGAGGGACAACACAGCAGGACTTAAGCTGTCCAGGAGGTTCCTGGAGTGCCCTGTTGATAACCTCCTCAGCCAAGAGAGAGAGGAGCCAATGAGGAGAGGTGCTCTGCTGGATCTCCTCTTCACCCACAAGGAAGGGCTCGCTGGGGATGTGAAGGTGAAAAGAAAGCCCTGGCTGCAGTCACCATGAGATGGCGGAGTTCAGGTTCCCAAAGGCAGAGAGGAGGGTGAAAAGCAAGGTCACAAACCTGGATTCAGGGGAGTAGACTTTGGCCTCTTCAAAGATCTCTTTGGAAGAGTCCCGTGGGATAAGGCCCCAGAGGGAAGGGGATGGGGCCATGAAAACTGGTTAATATTCAAGGATCACCTCCTCCAAGCACAAGAGAGCTCCATCCCAATGAATACGAAGTGAAACTAAAATGCCAGGAGGCCTGTGTGGATGAACAAGGAGCTCCTGGCCAAACTCTAATACAAAGAGGAAGCTTACAGACCGTGGAAGCAGAGACAGGTAACCTGGGAGAAATACAGAAACGTTGTCCGAGCATCGTGGGATGACCTTAGGAAAGCTAAAGCCCAAATGGAATGAAATCTGGCCAGGGATGTCAAAGACAGCACAAAGGGCTTCTGTAAGTACACGGGAGACAAAAGGCAGGCTAGGGAAAATGTGGGCCCATTGCTCAACGAGACGGGGGGCCTGGTTACACAGGACATGGAAAAGGCTGAGACACTGAAGGCCGCCTTTGCCTCAGTCTTTACTAGCAAGAGTGGCCTTCAGGAATGCCAGGTCCCAGAGAGCAGGGGGAATTCTGGAGCAAGGAAGACCTGCCTTTGGTGGAAAAGGATCAGGTCAGGGAATACTTAAGCAAACTGGACATAGGTAAGTCCATGGGTCCTGATGGCATGCACCCACAAGTGCTGAGGAAAGTGTCTGATGTCATTGTGAGGCTACTCTTGATAATCTTGGATGCATTGTAGTGGAAGAAGTGCCCGAAGCGTGCACTACAGCACATGGTACTCCTATCTTCAAGATAGGCAAGAAGGAGGACCCAGGGAACTACAGGACGGTCAGCCTCAGCTCGATCCCTGGGACGGTGATGGAGCAGCTATCACTGGAGAAAGATGGAGAAAACATTTCCAGGCACACGAACGACAACAAAATCATCAAGAAGAGGCAGCATGCGTTCACTGAGGGGAAGTTATGCTTGACCAACTTGATAAACTTCTATGACAAAATGACTGGCCTGGTAGATGATGGGAGAGCAGGGGCTATTGTCCACCTGGACTTCTGTAAGATCTTTGACACAGTCTCCCATAAGATCCTCATAGAGAAGCTGCTGATGTACTGGCTGGATGTGCAGACAGCGGGCTGGACCTGAAACTAGCCGAGTAGCTGGGCCCAGAGGTTGGTGAGCAGCATTGCAAAGTCAAGCTGGAGGCCAGTACCTAGAGGTGTGCCCCAGGGACCCTCAAAGGAGGGTCCAGTCCTGTTTAACATTTTCACTAATGATCTGGATGATGAGGAAGCACGTACCTCAGCAAGTTTGCAGATGACACCAAGCTGGGCAGAGTGGCTAATATGGCAGATGGTTATGCTGCCATCCAGAGGCACCTCGACAGGCTGGAGAAATGGGCTGGCAGGGACCTCATGAAGTTTGACAAGGACAAGTGATATGCCCTGCCCCAGGGAGGGAAAAGCCCATGCACCCAAATATGCTGGGGGCCACCCAGCTGGAAAGCAGCTCACTAGAATAGGCCCTGGGGGTCCTGGTGGGCAGCAGGTTGACTATCAACCAGCAACGTGTCCTTGCTGCAAAAAAGGCGAATGGTATCCTGGGCTGCATCAGGCAAATTACTGCCAGCAGGTCAAGGGAGTGCTGTGTCCTGTCCACACCTGGAGTGCTGTGTCCAGTTCTGGGTTCTGCAGTACAAGAGAGGCATGGGCATAATGTAGACAGTCCAGCAAAGGGCCACAAAGTTGATGAAGGGACTGGAGCACCTAGGGACTGGAGCATCTCACCCATGAGAAAAGGCTGAGAGAGCTGAGACGGTTTAGCCTGGAGAAGAGAAGGCTCAGAGGGGATCTTAATAATGTCTATAAATACCTGAAAGGAGGGTGCAAAGAGGATGGAGCCTCCTTTCAGTGGTGCCCAGTGACAGGAAAAGAGACAATGGGCACAAACTGAAACACAGGAGGTACCCTTTGAACATCAGGAAACACTTTTTCACTGTGAGGGTGACTAAGCACTGGCACAGCTTGCCCAGGGAAGTTGTGAGGTCTCCATCCCTTAGAGAGATTCAAAAGCTGTCTGGACATGGTCCTGGGAAACCAGCTCTAGGTGGCCCTGCTTGAGCTTGGAACAGATGAACTCCAGAGGTCCATTCCAACCTCATCCATTCTGTGATTCTGAGGAACAAGAACAGGAGGAGGAGGAGGAGGAACAACAACTGGAGGAAAACCAACAGGAAGATAAAAAAAAATAAAAACCAAAATACCCAGGAGAAGGTAGAGAATGAGAAAAAAAGTAGTGGAGGAGAAAGAGAAGAGGATGAGTAGCAACATGAAGAAGAAGAGAAAGAGGAGGTTGAGAGGGAGAAGCAGGAGGAGAAAGAGAAAAAGGAAGAGGAAAAGGAGGAAGAAGAAAACCACAAACAAGAGGAACAGGAGGAGAAGGAGGAAAAACAGATGGTGGGAGAGGAGGGTGATCAGAAGGAAGAAAAGGAGAAATCGTAGCAGGACTAAAAAGAAGAACAGGAGGAGAAGAAAAAGAGCAACAAAGATAAAGTTGAGAAGGATTAAAAGGAGGAGTAAAAGGAGAAGGAGTTGGACGAACAAGAACAGCGACAGCAGAAGTATAAACAGCAGGAAGAGGAGGAAGGAGAAGGAACAGGACCAGGAAGAAAACAAAGGAGGAGGAGAAAAAAGAGAAGAATGGAGAGGAAAAAAAAAGAATGAAAGAAAGAAAGACAAAGAAGAGGAGGAACAACAACAACAGAAAAACCATAAACAACCAGAAGAGGAGGAGGAAACTCCAAGCAAGAGGAAAAGGAGGAGGAACAACCACATCAGTAACATGAATAAGAGAAGGAAGAGGAAACAGGAGGAGAAGAAGGTGAAGTAAGCAACAGGAAGAGAAGGCAAAAGGAAGAGGAGAGGAGAAGGAAATAATAAGAAGAGGAGGAGAAGGAAACAGGAAGAGGAAGAAAATGAGGAGGGTGTAACAGGAGGAGAAGGAAGAGAAAGGGGAGAAGGCAACAGAAAGACGAGGCAACAGGAGGAGGAGGAAGAACAGCAGGAGGAGGAAAAAAAAGGCAAGAGGTGGCAACAGGAGGAGGAGGAGGACATAAAGGCAACATGAGGAACAGGAGGCAACAGGAGTCAACAGGAGGAAAAGGAGGAGAAGGAACAGGAGGCAACAAGAGGGCGAGGCAACAAGAGTCAACTGGAGGCAACAGGAAGCAACATGAGGTAACAGGAGGACCATCCAACAGGAGGCAAGAGTGGCAACAGGAAAGGGGGAGGCAACAGGAGGCAACAGGAAGAGGAGGAAGAGGAGGAGGAGGAGAAGGCAACAGGAGGTGACAAGAGGATGATGAGAACAGGCAAAAGGAAGAGGATGGAACAGGAAGCAACAGGAGGCAACAAGAGACAAGAGGAGGAAGAGGAGGAAGATGAAACAGGAAGAGGAAGAGGAGGAACATAAGCAGTCTGAGATAGAACAGGAGGAGGAGGCAACAGGAGGAGAAGGCGGAGGAAGAGGAGAAGGCAACAGGAGGAGGAGGGGGAGGAGGAGGAGGAGGAGGAGGAGGAGGAGGAGGAGGAAGAGGAGGAGGAGGCAATGGGAGGCAAAGGGAGGCAACAGGAAGAGGAGGAGGAAGAGAAGGCACAGGAGGAGGAGGCAACAAGGGGAGGAGAATGAGGGAAGAGAAGGAAGAGCAGGAGGAGGAAGAGGATGAGGAAGAAGAAGAAAAGAGGATGAGAGGCAACAGGAGGCAGAAGGAGTCAACATGAAGAGGAGGATGAGGAGGAAGTGGCAACAGGACACAACAGGAGGCAACAGGAGGAGGATGAAAGAACAGGAGACAACAGGAGGCAAGTGGAGGAGGGGGCAAGCAGAGGCAGCAATAAGAGAAGGAAACAGGAGGCAACAGGAGGCAAGAAAGGGCAACAGAAGAGAACAGGAAGAGGAGCAGGAGGAGGACACAGGAGATCAGGATGCAAGAAGAGGAGGAGGATGCAACAGAAGGAAACAGGAGAAGGAGAAAGAGGAGGAAAAGGAGGACACAAGGAGTAACAGGAGGCAAGAGGGGGAGGAGAACAAGGAGTAGGATGCAAGAGGAAGAAACAGGAGCCAAAATGAGGAGGAGGAGGAGGAAGCCACAGGAGGTAACAGAAGAAACAAGAGACAAAATGAGTAGAAGGGAAAGGCAACAAGAGGGAAGCAGAGGCAAGAGGAAGAGGAGGAGGAAAGAGGAGTCCACACGAGGGAATAGGAGGAGGAGGCAAAGAGAGGAGGAGGAGGCAAAAGGAGCAGGAGGCAACAGGAGGAAACAGGAGGCGACAGGAGGAGGAGGGGGCAACAGGAGGCAAGAGGAGGAGGAAAAGGAGGAGGCAAGAGGAGGCCAGAGGAAAAAACAGGAGAAGGAGGAGGAGGAGTCAAGAGGTGGAGGAGGCAACAGGATGCAAAAGGAGGAGGAGGAACAAGAGACACCAGCAGGCAACAAGAGGGAACAGGAGGAGGAGGAGGAGGCAACAAAGGGCAACAGGAGAATGAGGAGGAGGAGGCAACAGAAGGAAACAGGAGGAGGAGATAACAGGAAGTGACAGGAGGAGGAGGCAACAGGAGGCAACAGGAGGCAACAGGAGGAGGAAGCAACAAGATGCAACAGGAGGATGAGGCAACAGAAGGACAGGAGACAAGAAGAGAAGGAGGAGACAAGAAGAGAAAGAGGAAGCAACAAGTGGCAAGAGAAACCAACAGGAGGAGGTGGATGAGGAGGCAAGAGGAGGAAACTAGTCAGCGGGAGGCAAGAGGAGGAGGAAGAGGAGGAGGAGAGAAGAGGATGCAAATGGAGTAGGAGGCAACAGGAGACAGTAAGAGGCAACAAGAGGAGGCGTAAACAGGAGGCAAGAGGAGGAGGAGGGAAATGGAGGCAACAGCAGGATGAGGAAAAGGAGGCAAGAGGAGGAAAGAGGAACCAAGGAGGGAGAGCAGGAAGAGGCCACAGGAGTAGGATGCAACAGGAGGCAACAGGAGGAGGAGAAAGAGGCAAGAGGAGGCAATGAGAGGTGAAGGGAGAGCCAACAAGAGGAAACAGGAAGCAACTTGAGGGAGAGGCAACAGGAGGAGTCAGGAGGAGACAACTGGAGGCAACAGGAGGCAAAAGCAGGCAAGAGGAGAAGGTGGCAACAGAAGGAACCAGGAGGCAATAAAAGGAGGAGGAGGAAGAGACAAGAGGAGGCAACAGGAGGCAACAAGAAGAAGGGGAGGAGAAGGCAACAGGAGACAACAAGAGGCAAAAGGAAGAGGAGGAAGAGAAGGAGGAAAGAGGAGGAGGCGGCAAAAGGAGGAAACAGGACACCGGAGGAGGAGACAACAGGAGGCAGCAGGAGGATAAGGAAACAGGAGGAGGAGGTGAAGAAGCAACAGGAGGCAACAGGAGGCAACAGGAGGCAACAAGAAGAGGCTAGAGGAGTTTAGCAGGACGATCAGGTCCAGATGTCATCGGTGGTATGGAGTCTTCCTGGCAACCAGTCACTAGCGACATCCCTGAGTGACCAGCGCTTGGGCCGACACTCTTGAACATCTTTATTATCTCCCTGTATGACGGGAGGGAGCTCACCTTCAGCTCCTTTGTGGATGATGGCAATGTGGGGGGGAGACTTTTACCTACCTCACCTACTTCACCCTGCCTTGAACGGGAGAGTTGGACAAGACAATGTTCGAGTCTCTTCCAACCTGAGTTACTCTGTCATGCAATGAGTGCTTCCCCTGGAGAGTTCACTGAAGCTAGAATAGGCAGAGGAAGGAGAAAAGACAGAGAGGCAGAAGTAGAGACATCAAATGTGCCAATATAAATACAGTCGTTCTTCTGAGCAATGTTTCTCCCTTTGAACCATTGGTAAGAAAACTTATTTTGATAAGTGGCTGCATAAAACTATTTTCATTCAGCAAGAGAGCATAATCAGCTTGCTAGTACAGACCCTTGGTGCTGTTAATAAAAAACTATGAAAAAAATAATGAAAAGTCATTTAAAAACTAGCAATGCTGGTAATGAAGACTTTTTCAGCTATTATATTGAGTTCTTTCATGCTGAAGTTACAAGTTTTTCTGAAAATCTACATTCAGGGCTTGATTCAGGGATCCACACAGAGGTGGCCACTGCCCTGGGGTAGCTGAAGCACCCATGTGTCCCAAGATATATGGGAGCACTGCTGGAGCATGAGCTGGTAGGCAGGCAGAGAACCTTAGGGGTGGCGGAGGGCATCACCTGCCTCCAGCACTGCTGGGCAGGCTGAGCAAGAACCTCTCCAGCACAGCAGCACATTGTGTCCCCTTGGACGCTGGCTGTGAGGTCACTTCTGACCAGCCAGCAGTGGGGAGACAGGTACTCTGAGGTCTTGAAAGCCATTACAGTGCTGTCCCCAAAAGGATGAAAGATTTGGGGAGGTCAGGGGTAGCTGGGACAAGATTTGGGGGAGGGAAGAGAGGTTTGGCCAACAGGGATGAAAGATCTTGAAGAGGAAAGGCATGTTCAGGTAATTTGGATGCCACCGCGATACTGCCTGAGAAAACATTCATGTTAGGCCTTTACCCTGTTTCTAACCAGTAACCTTAAGCCCTAACCCTACCCCTAAATGGTACCCCTCACCCTGACACGAATCCACTACTCTAATCCCTAACCTCAAACCTGACCTCTAAACCAAAGCCCCAAACTATAAACTCCTACTCTTACCCTATTCCTCACTCAAATTCCTAGCCTTTAGCCCAAACATTAAGATGCTAGCCTTGACCCTAAAACTTTCACCAGCCCTACACACAACCCAAATCCACAAAGCGCGCCCATACCCTCACACTAACTAGACACCCTCAGCAGAACACCAAAGCCTCCCCCTAAGCCCAACAGGGACGAGGCCTTGGCCCTCTTGGCTATGGCTGTTGCCTCTGCTACCGAGGCCTACCTGGAGAAACTGTCTTTGGAGGCTCTGGATTTTGTTTCTTCCTCGCCTCTTCTTGGGGAGGCTGGGAAGTGTTGCACAGTTTTTTGACACTTGGCATTGCTCATCCTCACATCCCACTGCCCCCAGGAAGAGCCCTGAGCCACTCGTGAGGGACAAGATCTGCCTTCCCAGGGCCTGGGGGTCAGGGTTTGGCCTTGCTGCTCCATAAAAGAAACCAAGGCTTTTCTCAGCATTACAGCCCCCTGCAGATTGCCCTTGCCTACCTGCAATCACAGCCTCCAGTTATCTGCTCTAACGAGTCCTTGGGGAGGCTTTGTCAGTAATGGCCCTCAGTGGGGCCAATCAATGCTTCAAGGTTTTTCTTCTGGCTTTGACTTCTTGAGAGGTTTCTTCAGTCTCCTCTCAGTATCTGAGCTTCACAGACCCAGGGCCAAATACACCATGGGGCTCATTAAAATACAGAAAGCCCTAATGAGCTAGTTCTCTTCCTGTAATTTTCTTCAAGTCTTCAAGACTTGTACAGCTAATTGGAACCATTTCATAGTGTTGTTAAAGAGGAAGATTTCAAAGTGCACCTAATAAAAAAATTTTTTTTAAACGGTGTATTTTATTAATTTCAGTTTAAAGAAGAGGTGATAGCAGCATTCTCCCATTGATATTGGTGCAGAGTGTCTCCTCAGGAAGTCTGGACAGGCAGGAAAAGCAGCCCCTTGAGGTCTGACAGGGTATGGACAGCCTTGCTCCTCACCTCCCCAGCCTCACCATTTCTGTCATTGGCCACCTGGGACTTGCTTCACTTTGCCTTACCTCAGACTTCACTGACCTCTGGGAGCTGAATGTTACAGCTCCATGGCACCATCTCCCACCTCATCTCCTTAGAGAACCGGCTGCACACAGGCACAGAAGGAATTTTCCTCTTTCCAAGCAAAGCAAAGTAAAGCATGATCAAGTTTCATGAACACTAAAACACACTCCTCAACCATACGCTAAGTACAAGCTGCCTCTCATGAGGCTGACTTTCTACAAGGGATAATCTTATGAGGAATGTTGTAGATCGATAGATACAAAAAGGGAGATATAAACATAATTGAAGAGTTGGCTCTTAAAGAGAGACAATTACGCTACTGAAAGACAAGCAAGCTTTTAGTCCCTAAAGCTCAAAGCAGCAGCATAGGTGAGAGGTATCCGAATGAAAAAAGTGTAAGGCAAGGAGAAAGCTGGAGAATCATGGCAACGGCCTTTGTCGAGGCAGTCTGCATCTGAAAAGAGGACTTCAGAAATGGTCTTTGTGTCAGGACAGTGGAAAGTATATGATAAATGAGAGAAATTAAATACGCCACATAACAGGCAGAATAGTGGTAAGGAAGTTACAGGGGAAGATTGATATTTCTGTGGAATGTGCCTTTGGAAAGGTCATGGGATTGGGAGAGGTCTCTTGTGAGTGAGGACAAGCCTATGTTGCACCCACCTTTGAAAGAGGCCAAAAGTGCACCCCAGGGAGCCACAGGCTGTACAAGCTCACCTTGGTGAGGAGTGTGCCAGCAGTTGGAGTCCTCTTGGGTGACGTTTCTGGGACCCTGAAAGAGAAGAATGTGTCCACAGGCAGTCAGCATGGACTTCCAAAGGGTAAATCATGCCTCGTCAACTTGCTTGCCTTCATGACGAAGTAACTGCCTTTGTGCATGAGGGGAGAACAGTGGATGTTGTTCACCTCAGCTTAAGCAAGGCTTGTGGCATGGTCTCCTGCAATATTCTTGTACCCAGGTTAGGCCATGAGAGCCTGAATGAATCAACAAACAGCTGGGTAACACACCAGTTGGACGACGAGGCTGAGAGAGCAGTGGTGAAGGGGTCATAGCCTACCTGAAGGCCACTGGCACATGCGGGGGCATTGTGGGGCAGCACAAGGGACTCTCCTGGGCCCTGTGCAGTTTCACATGTGTGTCCATGACCCAGAGGAGGAAACTCTCACCACATTTGTCAATGACACTACATTGGAAGGACCATTCCTGTGCCTTAGGGATGTCATTCAGGAGAAACCGGACAGGCAGGAGGACTGTCCTGTCAGGAACTTCATGAACTAGAACAAGGGCAGAGGCCAGATCCAGCACCTGGGATAGACTAATGGCTTGCAGTGGCAGGGGCTGGGGACTGCCTGGCCAGGGAGTAGCTCTGCGTAAAAGGCCCTGGTGGAGCTGGGGAACAGAGGGCACAACACGATCCAGCAGTGGTCTACACAACCCAGTGCGACCTGGTAACAAAGGCAACCAGCAGTGTCCTATAAAGAGAAGCCTCGCCAAAAGTGTGAGGGAAGAGATCGTCTGCCCCTGCTCATCACTCGTTAGACCACCTGGACACTCCTGTGTCCACTTCTGGGCCCCCACTTCAAGTGTACTGGGTCTGGCCGGGATGGTGTTCACTTCCTTCGTAGCAGCCCCTATGGTGCTATGTGTTTGCCTTTGTGCCTCAAACAGCGTTGATAACGCACCAGTGTTTTGGCTGTTGCTGGGCATCAGTCTGCTTCTCAGAGGTGGTGAGTGATTGCCCATGCGTTGCCTGTTGGTTTTGGTTTATGTTTGGCTTTATCTTTTTCTTTTGCCTGTTAAACTGTTTTTATCTCAGCCCACAAGCTGCACAGCAACTCATGCAGCAGCATTGGTAGGGACCTGACCGGCTAAGGAGTTCCCTGAGCAGAAGGGCCTGGGCACCGTAGCGGATGCCATAGGAGCCAGTGGGTCTCACAATTCCAAAGGAGAATAAAGAGGTGCCAGTCCAGAGGAGGTCTAGCAAGATGGAGCTAGGGGCCTAAAGCATGAGGTGTAAGGAGAGTCTGAGGGAAGTGGGCCTCGCTAGAGCCTGCTGAAGCGGAGGCACAGGGCAACCTAATGAGAGCCTAGAGCTACCTGGAGAGATGATGGAGCCAAGCTCGCTTCTGCAGTGGCCAACGAGATGACAGAGGCCACAGCCACAAACTGCCTCTTGGGAGCTCTAGGCTGAGCCTTAGGAAAAATATAAGGGCCTAGGAGGAGCATTGCTGTGATCTCCACCTTTGGAGCTCTTCAGGTTTCAGCTCCACAAAGTCACAGCCAGCCTGGAGCCTGGACTAGAGAGCCCCAGCAGTCTCTTCCCCACCAACCCTTGCATGTGCCTGTGCCTTGCAACGTGCCCTCCAAGAAGAGACTAAGCTGGAGGTGAGGGTCCCTACATCACAGGACAATTCAGGGAAAAAAGGAGCTCAGGAAGTCTCGAGTCCAACGTCCAGCTGCAAGCAGGGGCAGCTCTGGGCTCAGAACAGGTAGCGCAGTAAATGTCAGCATTTGCAGAGGAAGTTTACACATGAACCAGGCATCTAAGGCAGCGTTACAGAAATGGAGATGCGGCATTTGAGCAGCTCCCTGAACACAGCTGTCACTATGCCATGCCTCCTGAGATTCCTGGGAACATCCACCTTCTTGTGCAGAAGAGTATGATCCTTCTGCAAGTTTCCTGGTACATCTCCAGAGCAAGGGGTTCTTTAGGCTGTAAAAAGAATTGAAAAAAGCCTCTGACTTGGGTACTATCAACTTAATTACTGAAAGAGAGGGAGATGGAGGGATCTCAGAGCTTCCAGGTTCCTGCTGAAGATTTCAGCCTCCGAGAAAGGAGCTCAAAATAAGAGTTTTGAACTAATATAGCCTTTTGATCATTTCACTTGTGACGGCTCTGCTCCCCACTTTCAACAATTGGCACCCAGAAAGCTCACCTGCTTTTCCTTCCTCTCCTCCCCAAACATGACCAAGTGATGGGAAGAAAGGAAGCAGAAAGGCCCTAGGCCTCTGTGAATCACCTGGGGTGCGGCACTTGGAGGGCCACAGTGTCATTTCATTGTACACCCCATGAAGAACCAAGCTGGGAAGTGAGACTGCAAGCCCGAATAAAGAGGGTTCATGGACAGGCAAGGCTGTGTCTATGGCTGGTCTGGAAACCAGTACACCTACAGCATAGCTCAAGCTGGGGCTGAAGCTCAGGCTTGGGCTTCAATGGTCCCCTGGGCCCATGGACAGAGCTGTGGGTCCAGGCCCCACGTTAGGCTGGTCACGGTGATGAAGGCCTGTGGATGCTCTCAGGGCCCTGACACTGCCCCTATGGGTTCCCACCTGCAGTGCCCTCCATAGGCCAACTTCTCATGCCCTGAACTCCAGGCTCTGTGCTCTGCTACCCTCCTTCCCCACCTCCCTGGAGATCTGGGAGACCAGCATTTCATGGTCACCACAGCCAAGGCTGACACTGGTATTCACATGCCTGACCAGCTCTTCCTCTTTTGGGAGTGCCAGGTCCAGGTGAGCAGAAGACTGAAGGGACTCTTTGGCAGCTCTGCTAAGAATGTTTCCACAAACACCACAAGAAACCTCCTGGAAGGTTTGCATCCTGCTGTCTCACTCAACCATGAACACCGAGAAAACTGAGTCCCCCAGAAGAGCCAGGTCCTGTGATCCACTGATTTCCTCAGATCATTTAATTGAGACATTGTTCATTCCTCACCCTGATGTATGACCTGTAAATGGCTGGGATGGAGTTAATGCAGCCCACAGGGTGATGTGCTTTGGATTTGTTACTAAAGCAGCACTGATAAAGCAACAGTGTTTTGGCTATTGCTGCACAGTCCTTGCAGAGCGTGAAGGCTTTCTCTTTTTCCCACTCTGCCCCTGCAGCAAGAGGCTGGGGGTACACAAGAAGTTGGCGGGGACACAGCTGGGACAGCTGACCCAGAATGACCAAAGGGATATTCCATTGCCTATGATGGCAGGCTCAGCAAAAAAAGTAAAACCCCAAACTCAATGAAAGAAGGAAAAAGGAGAAATATTTGTGATCAAGGCACTTGTCTTCCCAAGGCCTGCTTTCCCGGAAATGGCTAAACATCTGCCTGCCGATGGGACGTAGTGCATGAATTCCTCATTTTGCTTTGCGTGTAGACGCAGTTTTGCTTCACCTATTACACTGTCTTTGTTCTGACCCATGATTTTTCTTGCTTTTGCACTTCCAGTTCCCTCCCCCGACCTGCTGGGGGTG
Organism: Mycteria americana; assembly: GCF_035582795.1. NCBI lineage: Eukaryota > Metazoa > Chordata > Aves > Ciconiiformes > Ciconiidae > Mycteria > Mycteria americana. Next base: position 1,681,520 of record NW_027445626.1, read on the forward strand.
GTGGGGGTAGGGGAGAGTGAGCAGATGACTTTGTGGGGGCTTAGCTGCTGGCTGGGGTCAAAACAATCCGAGCACCTACCACAGTGCCAACATTTCTGGCCTCTACCCACACACACCTTGACCTTTTCTGATTTATTTTCTCCCCTTGTCCTGTTGAGCTGGGGGAGTGAGTGAGTGGCTGGGTGGCTGTCTGGCTGCTGGTCAACGTTAACCCACCACAGGACCACCCCAGGACTGCTGCACCCAGTATGGGGCTTCCCAGCACAATGAAGACCCTGACAGACTGGAGCAAGTCCTGCAGAGGCCAGAAGGATGGTTGGGGCCTGGAGCACGTTATGGACAAGGAGAGGCTGAGAGAGCTGGGGTTTTGAGAAATCCCTCAGAGTCAAACACTGGGGCAAGGACCCAGGCCAGCTGGTGCGTTCTGAATCACTGGACAGTTTCAGTATTTGTCGAGACAAGGCCATGAGCACCTGCTCCAGCTGGAGCTGTCTGAGAATGGGCTTGGCTGAGAGAGCAGCTGTGGCAAGAGCTCTGGGACTTGGTGTGTAAAGAGTGTCAGTAGGAAACTGGTTTCCTCTTTATTAATAATGGCTGTGAGTTGGGTATCACTGAGCCTCGGAGGAGGATGGAGGTGACCATACAGCAAAGGTCCCTTCTCATGGCTGGGCTGTATGGCCAGAGATGGAAATGGCTGGTGTGTGGGACCGGTCTGGGACAATATTCCTAGGGCAGCTTCCCCGGGGTGTCCAGGGAGCATGGCACAGACCAAGCCCCTCTCTTCTGCACCTTTGGTGCCTTGCTTCCTTCATTTTGCCACCTGGCTCTGCCTTGTGAGCACCCTGCTGTGTGCCCTTCTCCTGCACACTCGCACAGCTTAGCTCTACACTGGTGTTTCCTCTTCCAGGACTTCTCCAGCCCAGCCCCAGCTCCAGCTCTCCACACCTGCCCTGGCCCCATGGCAGTGCCCACCACAGGGGGCTGCAGCACTCTGGGCACTCAACCACAGCTCCGGCTGCTCTGAAGGCCACAGCAGCTCCTGGAGGTCAGACAGGGGGGTCAGCCTCCCCACCAGCCCCGGGGCTGCTGCTGGCCAAAAGGGCAAGAGGAAACAGAGGCCAGTCAATCTCTGGCTTTGCTGCATTCATGTTGGAAGTTATCCCTAACCCCGACTGCATTTGCACCCTTCTCTGCCCCCACCAGCCCCTTTCCCTAGGACAGCACAAGAGTCCTGGCCCTGGGGCTCCTCAGGCACCTCCCGCATCTCTCCAGTCTCCCTTTCCATGCCCACTGGGTCCACACTGAGTCCCATGGCACTGCAGAGTCCTTCTTTGTGCATACCTTGATTTAGTGCTTTGCTTTTGGGGTGTTTGAGGGTGTTTCACTTTGTGTGCCTCCATTCACTCCCACCCCAGGGCACATGGTGAGTCCTCGTCCTCTCCTGACCGCTCCACATTCATTTCCATAAAGACGGCTATACGCCATGAGTCCTGACGTATGTGAAGCAGCCTGAGGAGGGAATGGGGAGCTCATGCACCATCTTACACCAACAAGAGAGCTTTTAAAACCAGAACTTCTGGTCCAGTGGAACCCAATGATACTGTGAGCTTAACCCCAAACACAGGGAGAACATAAGGGGAAAAGACTTTTTAAAAGACCAATTCCTTGGACATTTTAGTGGCAGCCACTTGGGAGGAAGAGCCCAACCTCCAGGGACTGCACCCAGGAGATGCCCTTTTATTGAAGAGCTGCTAGTGGACAGGTCACAGCTGACACAATGTGGTGCTAGGGTCAGACCCAACAGGATAAAGCCTCAAGACTAGAAGTAACAACCTAGAAAATTCTATGGAAGTAGAATTCTTACAGGGTAAAAAAGCAGACTGCTGGCCTAAGATAAGCTCCGGGACATGTGAAGTGCTGGGAGGCAGGTTGTTGTCAGTGACGCTACGGCCATTGGGTCAGTTTCCATAGGGCATCCTTGAGCTCCTTATTCCTCATGCTGTAGATGAGGGGGTTGACTGCTGCAGGCACCACCGAGTACAGAACTGACACCACCAGGTCCAGCAATGGGGAGGAGATGGAGGGGGGCTTCAGGTAGGCAACCATGCCACTGCTGATAAACAGAGAGACTATGGCCAGGTGAGGGAGGCACGTGGAAAAGGCTTTGTGCCGTCCCTGCTCAGAGGGGATCTTGAGCACGGCCCTCAAGATCTGCACATAGGACAGCACAATGAACACAAAACAACCAAATGCAAAACAGACACTAGCCACAAGAAGCCCAGCTTCCCAGAGGTAGGTGTCTGAGCAGGAGAGCTTGAGGATCTGGGGGACTTCACAGAAGAACTGGTCCAAGGCATTGCCTTGGCAGAGTGGTAGTGAAAATGTATTGGCAGTGTGCAGCACAGCATAGAGAAACCCACTGCCCCAGGCAGCTGCTGCCATGTGGACACAAGCTCTGCTGCCCACAAAGGTCTCATAGTGCAGAGGTTTGCAGATGGCAATGTAGAGGTTGTAGGCCATGACAGTGAGAAGAAAATACTCAGCTGATATAAAAAATAAAAAGAAAAAGACCTGGGCCACACACCCTTGGTAGGAGATGGCCCTGGTGTCCCACAGGGGATTGGCCATGGCTTTGGGGACAGTGGTGGAGATGGAGCCCAGGTCGAGGAGGGAGAGGGTGAGAAGGAAGAAGTACACGGGGGTGTGGAGGTGGTGGTCACAGGCTACGGTGGTGATGATGAGGCCGTTGCCCAGGAGGGCAGCCAGGTAGATGCCCAGGAAGAGCCAGAAGTACAAGAGCTGCAGCTCCCGTGTGTCTGCGAATGCCAGGAGGAGAAACTTGGTTATGGAGCTGCTGTTGGACATTTGCTTCCTCTGGGTATGGGGGCCTGTCCAAGGAGGAAAAGGCAGTGAAGTGTTAGGACACACAGCTCTCAGCAAAACCTGCTGCATTTCTCACAGAAACACCCCCCGCCAGCCTCTCTCTCTCCTTCCAGAAAGACCTTCATGCAGCTGCCTGGCTGCAACTCTCTTTCTCGCTGGCTGAGGGCCCAATGGGGAGCAGGGGATTCTGCTGTGGGCACCGGAGGAGTCAGTCCTGCTGTGCACCAACAGGCAGAGAGAAACCAGGAGTGACCTCTGCTTAAATCCACTCATGAAATCAATGCCATTTCAAAACTGTCCCTCCCAACTCACCCAACTGCAGAGGAGAGCTGTGGGGGTTTGGTTTTGTTGCGGTTTCTTTTGTTCCTGTTCCTTGTCCCACCTGAGGGGGATTTGCTGAAGGCAGACATCCTTGGCATTTCTGCTACACTGCAAGTGCTACCCTGAGAGCCCTGGCAGGCAAAGGGCTGGACCCTCAGTGCATAGGGAGGAGAGATGGTCTGTCCCTCAGTCTTGCTCTCAGCTGCCCTTGGCTCACACCTCTCGGAGCCACAGGATGGTCACACTCAGCTCTTGCCCTGAAAGGAAACTGGATACTGGAAAGGAAACTGGATACTCTCAGAACAGAGGAAGCCAGTTGCAAAATGCAGACGATCTCCACACTCCCCTCCCCAGGGAAGAGCTGTGAGCTTCTGGATGCCCTGAAGATGGGGTGTCCTGAAGAGAGAGCCAGCTTTCTCCCCACCCTATGGACTGCATTGCCCAGACACCCACAGGCTAGAAGAGGCCTTGGGCACCTTGCTCCCATGGACACAGCTGCATGGCAAGACCTGCAGGGTCAGTTGCTGAGCTGCTGCTGCAAAGCCCATCCCTAGAGAGCCTGAAAACAGCAGCAGCAGGGGCAGGTGGAGAAAGCAGGAGAAATACCCCAGGGCTTCTGCCAAGTGAGGCAAGGCCAGGGAGGGAGAGATGGGCACTCAGGAGAGTCTCCTCTGCTGGAGCTCAGGCTGCAGAGGAGGCAGCTCCTGCCCTGCACCCCAGCGCCTTGAGGGCAGAGGCTCTGCTGGGTGGCAGAGGAGACTGACAGACTTGGTAGGGGAAAAACATGTTCAGTGAAGGGCTGACAGGGAGATGCCCAATTCCCCCCTCCCAGCCTTTGCTCTCAGCACTTTGCTCTCACTCCTCCTCTGTGTCTCTGCTGCCTGGATCTGTCCCTGCCAGGAGCTGCTTCTCTCTCCCCATGGCTGCTACCTATCAGTGCCCACAGACTACATCCCACCCGCTCCGTGCTCAGGTCTGCCCTGCAGAGCCCTCCTGGCAGCAGGACACTGCCCAGGAGCATCTCAGAGAAGGGGCAGGTCAGATAACCCACGAGGATTCCACACAAGTGATGGGGCTTTCATTGGGTAAAGGAACTGGTGGAGGGACTGAATCAGCTTCCTCACAGACCTACTGACCTCTCAGTCTAATGCTGTCGAGGTCTCAGTCTCTTCTGCAAACCTCACAGCTCCATGGCTATGTTCCCCCACAAACTCAGCAGGAAACGGAAAGCACAGGCTTCAGAAAGCACCTTTCCTTCCACGTAGCACCTGCCTTGATGTGCTTCTTGAAAATCTGCCTCTGGCAATGACCTGAAGTGATGTGGAGCTGTGAGCAGCCCTGACCCACGCAGCACCCTCTCCACAGCAGAGGGACCGTGCCCTGACGGGGGCCGCTCCTTCCACCCACAGCTTCTCCCTGCAGCGCTGTGCGGAGCCACCCGGGCAGGCTGAGTGCTGGCCCTGGCAAGTGTCAGAGTCCCTGCCCTGGCACACAGCCCCCTGGGCGCAGGGACCCTGCTCTGCAGGACAGCCCTGGGCAGCCCTGCCTGCACACCCGGCTTCACACCCCTGCAGCCATCCCCGGGAGAAGGCAACTGTCATTACCTGTCCCTCTGACAGTGCAGCAGGGAAACCCTGCTCGGGAGCACGTCCTCCTCCTCTACTTTGGAGAGAGATCTCTGTACGCTGTGACAGATTTATCGTACCCCTCCAGGGAGCTCATGTTCATTGCCGTGCAGCGAGAGACTTACGGTGGAGAGGCTGTGAAGATTGCTCCTGCAGTGAACTCTCAGCCATCCACCCAGCCCAGACCGCCTTTAACCTCTCTCTGCCTTGCTTGTCTCCACTCAGTGCCTGCAGGCAGTGCCCTCAGCCCTGCGGTGCTTTGCAGAGGAGCTGCTCCTGGGCAGAGCTGTCTCTCTGTAGCTCTTCCTGCTTGCCATGCACTCCCTCCATCCCAGGAGCCTGGAACAGCTCAACAGCAGAGGACCAGCCCAAGGTGTTGTAATGACCTCTCTGGTGGGTTTGGGACCAAGTCCGTGAAGCTCAGACACTGAGAAGAAGTTGAGGAAACCTCTGAAGAAGTCGGATGCAAACTGCAAAGTTTCTTTGAGCCTTAATGGGTGCCACTGAGGGACATTACTGACAAAGCCTCCCTGGGGACTGGTTAGAGCAGAAAGCTGGAGGCAGAGATGGCAGGCAAAGGACATGTGAAGGTGGCTCTGATGCTGAGTAAACCTTAATGTGTCCCATTAAGGCAAAGGGCCGAGCCCTGAGCCCATTAACCAGCTGACCCCCAGCCCCTGGGAAGGGAGATCTTGTCCCTCACACGGTGCCCAGGGCTCTTCCTGGGGCCGTGTGATGTGGGGATGTGTGATGCCAAGGGCAGGACTATGCTGCGACACCTCCCAGGCTCCTGGATGTGGACAAGGAGGCAATGAGGCCCTAATGCTAAAAGGATAAGGTGTCTCCTCAGAGGCATCAGAGGCAGAGACAACAGCCACTGCCAACGGCAGAAAGAGCTCCTCTCTGTTGGGGGCTTTCAGCCTTTCTACATCCCGCTGTCATCTCCACCACAGGCTGTCCTATGGGCTTGCATCACCTCTGCCTCTTTCCCTGCAGGCTGTAGGCACCCACCCTGCTACTGCACCTTGCTCTCACCTCAGCATCTTCCTGCCTTTACTGGAATCTCTCCAGCCTCCCTGGCTCTTCCTTAAAACACAAAGCCTTGGGCTCACCCAGGGTGACCTGTTGCACAACAGCACTGCCCTTGGAGTGACAGTTCTTTCTCCTCATGTCCACTCTGGACGTCCCAAGCTGCATTTTGTGGCAGTATTTCTTTCTCATGCTGTTTCCCACTACAAAGAACAACTCTGCCATCTCTGAAACCAACCTTCAAGCACTCTCAGGCTACTCCCATATTGTCTGGAGACTCCCCAGCACTGGCCCAAAGAAGCCCATGTCCCTCAGCCATCCCACACAGGTCATGTGCACCAAACACCACCTTGGCAGACGTTCTCTGCACACTCTCCAATTCCTCCCTCCTTCTGCAAAATGAGGAGCCCCACACTGTGAAACACCTCTTTGTGTGTGGCCACACCAGTGCTGAGACAAGAGGGGTGAGAACTCAAGATGTCTGCGTGGCCAATGCTCCTCCTACTGCTGCCCCGTATGCAGCTGGCCTTGTTCATGGTGAGCATGCGCTACTGGCTCATATGGTGTCCCCTGTAGTGCCCAGAGCCTCCTCCTCAGGGTCAGCTGGTCAAGTCCCAGCCTGTCCTGATGGATGGGGTTATTCTCCTCTCCCTTCACGACTGGCCGCTACTCGTGTTACAAGTTCAAGAGGTTTCTGTTGCCTCAGTCTTCAATAGCAAGACCAGTTGTTCTCCAGGTACCCAGCCCCCTGAGCTGGAAGACAGGGACGCGGAGCAGAATGAAGCCCCCATAATCCAAGGGGAAATGGTTAGTGACCTGCTACACCACATAGACAAAGACAGGTCTTCTATGGGGCCAGATGGCATCCACCCAAGGGTACTGAGGGAGTTGGTGGAAGTGGTCTCCAAGCCACTTTCAATCCTTTCTCAGCACTCCTGGCTAAACCATGGAGGTCCCAGTTGACTGGTGGTTACCAAATGTGATGCCAATTTAAAGAAAGGGTGAGAATGGGGATCTGGGGAACTACAGGCCTGTCAGTCTGACCTTGGAGCCAGGGAAGGTTATGGAGCAGATCATCTTCTGTGCCATCACGTGGCAAATACAGGACAACCAGGTGATCAGGCCCACTCAGCATGGGTTTATGAAAGGCAGGTCCTGCTTGACTAACCTGATCTCCTTCTATAACAAGATGACCTGCTTAGTGGATGAGGGAAAGGCTGTGCATGTTGTCTACCTGGACTTTAGTGACGCCTTGGACACCATTTCCCACAGCACTCTCCTGGAGAAAGTGGCTGCTCATGGCTTGGACGGGCATATGCTTCGCTGCATAGATAACTGGCTGGATGGCCAGGCCCAAAGAGTGGTGGTGAATGGAGTTCAATCCAGTTGGTGGCCGGTCACCAGTGGTGTTCCCCAGGGCTCAGTACTGGGGCCAGTCGTGTTTAATATCTTTATCAATGATCTGGATGAGGGGATCAAGTGCACCCTCAGTAAGTTTGCAGACAAAACCAAGTTGGGCGGGAGTGTTGATCTGCTTGAGGGTAGGAAGGTTCTACACAGGGATCTGGACAGGCTGGATTGATGGGCCAAGGCCAGCTGTATGAGTTTCAACAAGGCTAATGCTTGGTCCTGCACTTGGCTCACACCACCCCCTGCAATGCTACAGGCTTAGGGAAGAGCGGCTGGAAAGCTGCCCAGCAGAAAAGGACCTGGGGGTGTTGGTCAACAGCTGGCTGAATATGAGCCAGCAGTGTGCCCGGGTGGCCAAGAAGGCCAAGAGCGTCCTGGCTTCTATCAGAAATAGTGACGTCAGCAGGACTAGGGCAGTGATCGTGCCCCTGTACTTGGCACTGGTGAGGCTGCACCTCGAATACTGTGTTCACTTTTGGGCCCCTCACTGCAAGGAAGACAATGAGGTGCTTGAGCGTGTCCAGAGAAGGGCAACGAAGCTGGTGAAGGGTCTAGAGCAAAAGTCTGATGAGGAGCGGCTGAGGGAACTGGGGTTGCTTAGCCTGGAGAAAAGGAGGCTGAGGGGAGATCTTAACGCTCTCTACAACTTAAAAGGAGGTTGGAGCAAGGTGGGTGTCAGTCTCTTCTCCCAAGTAACAAGTGATAGGACAAGAGGAAATGGCCTCAAGTTGTGCAAGGAGAGCTTTAAATTGGATATTAGGAACAATTTCTTCACTGAAAGGGTTGTCAAGCATTGGAACAGGCTGCCCAGGAAAGTGGTTCAGTCACCACCCCTGGAGGTATTGAAAAGATATGTAGATGTGTTGCTTAGGGACATGGTTTAGTGGTGATTTAGTAGTGTTAGGGTCACAGTTGGACTCGATGATCTTCAAGGTCTTTTCCCACTTAAATGATTCTATGATTCTATGACTAATTTTTAAGCATCTGTTCTACAGACTCACAGAGCTACTGCAATGGTCTCCTTCCAATTTCCCTTTAAACCTTCTCTTGACTTTGATGCCCACAGCAACCTCATCTCTATATTACTTGTAATACTGATATTAAGACACTCAGATAAGTTCCTGATGGTTGTAGTCATGTAAAAATCCTTTAGAAAAGTCTAAAGGAAAAGAGAATCATTAACAAAGTTGTTGGGCAATAAAATGGAAAAACAGAGGGAAGGGAAGAAAGGGGCCATCTGAGTGTAACCAGGTTGCCAGTCCCTACGCTTCTCTGATGGAGCCCTGCAATGCTCACTACCTTGTCTTCTCATTAGAGCCTATTTCCAACTACCTTCTGTGTAGGCGCACTCCCTGTTCTTAGTGGGCATGTGTGAATGGTAGTGAACTTCAAGCTGGAATCACCGGTCAGTAGGACAGGAGGTCCGTGTTCAAGCAACTGGAGCAGGGCTGCCAACATCCTGGACTCCAATGCCTGGGTGCATGCAATGGGAAGCCCATGAGGATGTGGGTCCAGGTGCTGGCTAGAATGAGTGCCTAAGGCAGAGCTGGGTCTTCTCCTAGAGAGACTGATGGGCTGGAGAAGGCTTACTAGCTTCCTCCTTCCCACTGGCAGCACAAGACTCACAACGTCCTGCTGACCATAGGCCTCAATGCTGCAAGAGCTGAGGAACTTGTGGAGGAACAGCATGGAGCAAGTTGGCAAAAAGGGCTCTAACTCCTTGCCGGGCCTGGCTCTCCAGACTGTACCTGCGTAGGATCAGGATACACTTCTTCAGCTACCACCAGCAATGGGTAGGCACCGGTGAGGAGCCTGAGCTCCCTTCAGTCAGGGGAGCAGTCTCTGGAAGCAAGTCATGTTGTAGAGGAAAAAGGCGGCCAAGGTGTCTGGGAGTCACTATTAGAACCCAGGTGTGAAAGGAAAAATGCTCTTGTTTTTGACAGAAAGAAAAGTTCCTCTGGAGTCAAAGTGTGGGTCAGATCTGAACTAGAGCCAAAAGTGAGTGTGAATATCATCCAGGTTAGAAAACTCCTTCAGGTGCACTGGCTCAAAACAGATCACTCACAGAATCGCAGAATCACACCAGTAGGGTTTGGGAGGGATCTCTGGAGACTGTCTTGTCCCACCCATCTGCTAAATCCCCCTTCAATTAATGTGCCCGAAGGATGGTGGGATCTACTGAGTGATGGCTGCTCATGGGTCCCTCATTCGCCTAGTCTGGCCTCATGCGGAAGGGCAGCCACCCACAGCTGGGGCACATCTGGAGCAGGACTGCAGGTGCACTCATAGATGGACCTGCAAAGACCCCCACCAGGAACAGCTGCAACCTTACAGTTATAAAAGGACTCTGCTTGTGAATAAACCACCACTCTCAGTGATGCATACTGCTTCACTCTTCCGATACAGGTAGATGTGTGTAGCATGGGCAATTACTCACGCTCTCCACGTTCTTCACGTCCCCCGATGCGAGCCCTTTACAAACAACGTGCTGTGGTCAAAACGGGTCTCGAGATGTGGGAAGGGTGGCTAAACATCTCTGTGTGACAGCTCATCACAAAGTGATACGTTGGCTGGAAGTGCAAAGCCATGGGTACATTGTTCCTGGAAGACTTGCGAGGAAATGGAGAGAGCAGTGGGTTCAATCAGCCCCTGCTCTACACCTGCTGCATGCACTGGGAAATGAAGAAATGGGTTGAAATGAGAAGGGATTTGGGGCCCAGCTTAGACAAGTGCAGGGTCATCCAGTCCACTGAGCACTCGGGCGATCAGGAAGAGGCTGATGGGCAGAGGCCTGTGCTCTGCCGAACAGTGCCAGAGGACGGGGCTGGGCTGCCCACACTGAGTGCAAAGGAGGTCCTACTTTCATGAGTTCTGTGGAGAAAGGTGGACTAAGAGCCTGCCTGTACTCAGGGAGAGGGAATGTCTTCTTCAATGTCATCAAGGAGGAGACTGCCAGTGCCTTGAAGAATGAGACTCCTCTCTCTTACCTTTAGAGGAACAATTCCATGAGGAAAACAGAGGCACCTTGCCTTAGTTTAGATGCAGCTGAGATAGGCAGAGAGGCCTTCACAATGTTGACAGTTTTAACACAGAAGCCTCAGGACATCTGCTTCCTTTTGGAGTGGAAGGAGACAGGCCTTGGACAACAATGTCTAACCTCTGCCAATCTCCCACAGGACTGCAATGAAGAAGCTTGATGTCAATTTGTCCCTCAGGGCTCCCCTTGCAAGTGCAAGTGCATCTCTGTTGAGCCTCTTGGTCTTTAGGAAATGACTGAAAATAGGTGGAACACAATAAAGAGAAAAATAATGGCTTTATTTCTTGACCAAGTGGCACTTATGTCTCCATTAACCTCCTGCTGAGAACAAAACCATGCCTGAAATTCAGTCCAGTTTAACTCTCTCAAAGTACCCTTCTTCTAAGTTGCTACAAAATCTAGCATACTGGTCAGAAAAGTCATTTTGAGTAACAATGCCCCTGTCTCTGGATCACCTTTGGTGAAATAAATGTCCAGGCCTTGACACAATGCTCTCAGACCCAATACTGCAGCTAATCTAGCAAGTCAGTGGAATTAGCTTATTCAAACATAGACTTTTATATCTTTAGTGTCTGAAAAGATGAGTTCATTGCCTGGCCTCCTTTGACAGTGGGGAGGAATCAGCACTCCAGAGGGTGATATCATCTCCTCCTATAGTGGTCTTCAGGAGAACTGGACTTAGCATAGACTTGGCAGATAACTTGGCAGCTTAATTTTCAAAATGTAGTTCCAGGTGCACTGAGCCACGTGCTGGGCAACACGTGGTAATTTGCACAAGCGAAGGACTCTTGCTCAGCAGGGACCATCCTTTGAAGACATGAGGATTACACCTGTACCTTAAGGTCTCTCCAAAATTAAACAGAAACACCTCCTCTTCTCTAATTCTTGTCACAATGTGGCCATTTTGTAATTTTCCTGGCTTACTTTTCACTCGTGGTTTGCAAGACAAAGATGCTCTTTTGGAAAGAGAATCAAAACTAGGATTTGCTCATTCGTGTTAATGAAAAGATGGGATTGTCATTCCATGTGAGACATTTGGTTTTGCCTTTGATCTGAGAGAGTTTTCTTGTGTTGTTTCAATAACTTCCCTCTCAAGCCACGGACACACGGAAATACAGAGGTTGTTACATCAAGCTGGCACACAGGTTACTAACCCAGAAAAAGAAGATGGATGAGTGTAGTCTTCAATGCCAAAGTTAGTGGGATGAATGCTATCCCATCCAAGCTGGCAGAGTGCCACCAATGCTTCTTCACTGAAGAGATTTTGGAATCACAGGTGGAGATTTACCTTAGCTGTCTTAGGCATGTTATTGTGATACATCCTACCCCAAGTCATTTGTGCACTAATGGCTCTAACATTTTTAGGTAGATAGCTTAGGTTTGACGGACTCCCCACTCGTGCCGCTATGCAGCAAATATGGGAGGTCCTTGCGTTGCTCCAAGGGCATGTTTTCCAGACTGTTCCCCTTATTCACCTCATTCACACAAGGGAAATGTCCGGCTGCAGCTGTGGGCATAGCTCATTCAGGAAAGCGCTCCTTAAAGTTAAGGCACAGATCACTCCACGAGATGCTCCTTAGAAGGCCTAGGAACAAGATCGTGCCAGCTGCTGCTTCCTCTACTCTATGCAGAAGCCAAACTGTATTTCATGCCATACGTGCATACAGAACCTCCTTACTGTCAGCCTACAAAACAAAACAAAGCACACATTACAGCCCTCACTTGATTTCATGTCCTCTGAGTGGAAGAATCACAGAAATATAGGACTACGTCTCTGGGCTGCAGAGAATCATAGAATCATAGAATCATTCAGGTTGGAAAAGACCTTTAAGATCATCAAGTCCAACCGTAGACCTAGCACTACCAAGTCCACCACTAAACCATGTCTCTAAGCGCCACATCTACACATCTTTTCAATACCTCCAGGGGTGGTGACTCAACCACTTCCCTGGGCAGCCTGGGCAGCCAGTTCCAATGCTTGACAAGCCTTTCAGTGAAGAAATTGTTCCTAATATGCAATCTAAACCTCTCCTGGCGCAACTTGAGGCCATTTCCTCTTGTCCTATCACTTGTTACTTGGGAGAAGAGATTGACACCCACCTCACTACAACCTCCTTTCAGGTAGCTGTAGAGAGCGAGAAGGTGTCCCTTGAGCCTCCTTTTCTCCAGGCTAAACAACTCCAGTTCCCTGAGCTGCTCCTTATCAGACTTGTGCTCTAGACCCTTCACCAGCTTCGTTGCTCTTCTTTGGACGCACTCCAGCACCTCAATATCTTTCTTGTATTGAGGGAATCTTCATAGGCCAGCTGAGACCCAGTAGACATAGTAGTTATGCAGTAGGAGCAGCATGGCCTGAGGAGCAGGGTCTCCTCCCTGTAATGGATGTGGACAGTAAATACCACACTTCCTTAGGTGGATAAGAATCCCCTAAATAACGATCCACCTCTCTGGCACTTGAGCTGGTTGAATAATGGATTTTATTGGTTTTTTTAGTCACTGAATTAAAAATGCAGATAAATAAAGAAAAGAAGCATCCAAGTTCACTTCCAGGACTTTGTTAAATGAACAAAGAACTATTCTGATCCAGTTCAAAACAATTCTTTCTTTTGTACAGCCAGGAGGCTACTACATGTTCTGTGGGTTGCCAGTAAACCAAAGACAAAACCCCTTTCAGTCAGCTCAGACAAATTTTACAAGAAAGGACGTCCTTCTTTGGATTTATGAGACTGACTCATTGCTAATGGCTCCTGTGGAGGCATTTACAACTACCTGAGATGAACCCCTCCCAGATCACCTTTTCTGAGCCACTCCTCTTGCTTCCTTCTGCTACCCATGGGGAGAGAAAAATTGCCCTTTTTTGATTCATCACGTCCTAAGTGGGGTGACTGTATGCTCACCACTTAACGGATCTCTCTCCACTGACCACAGAAAAGGGCCTCACATCAGATGCTGAATTTAGAGATCAGATGTGAGCTTACATCTTAATATACTTTCAGTTCAGACCTGAGATTTTGACCTTAATTTAGACTATAGCTTTCAGATTCATCTGATAAGTCTCCTGCTTTCTATTCTTTTTTCCATTGGCCAAGAGGACCATGTGTTCATCTGGAGGAAGACAGGTGGTCCCTGGAGAGAAACAGATGATTGGAGAGTGATTTCAGCTGTCCACATGAACTGGGATGAGTTATACTTCCTGAATACCTTTGGGGGTACCGTGGGGGTATTTTCTTCCTGCTGAATCAGAAGTGAGGGTAGATGATGAGGTCAGGAGAAGGTGTTGTAATAAAGATGTCTGTAGCTGGACAGAAGAGAACTCCTCTGTCAGGGAGCAGCAAGAGCAGCGCTGCTCCCTACAGGAAGGAGAGCTGGAAGCTGAGGGAGACACCATGGCTGGCAGCACAGGTGCCTCTCCAGCCAGGCCCCAGCCCCACAGTATCTGAGCAAGGCAAGCAGGACAGGCCTGGGGATGGTGGCCTTCAGTGAAGCCAGGAAGTCAATCCATTGATTAGGATGAGGTTCAGGTCCAGCAATCACCAAGCAGGCCCATAGTGATAAGGCAGTGCCAAGGTCAAGCCAGGAACTCAGTCTGCAGTTGAGGCCCAGATCAAAGGGCTCTGTGGCCAGATGAGAGCATGGGCATGGGCATGGGCATGGGCATGGGCATGGGCCTGGGCACGTGAGAGTCAGAGGCTGATCTGGAGACCAGCACTCCTACAGCACAGGGTAAGGTTGGGACTTAAGGCCTAGAGCTCCTAGGCCATGACTGTGGATGAAGGCATCAGCTGAGGCTGATCAGGGTCACTGAGGTTAATTAATTCCCTCAGGCCTCTGACAACCCCCAAACTTCAAGAGCAGTTGAACTGAGTCCATGAAGCTAAGCAGAGAAGTAGGCCTGAGGGGAGATAAAAGATTTCCTGATGTTTGTTTTGCTGAAGACTTGGAAGAAGACAAGCCACTTTTGACCCCCTGGCTAGCCAGTGTCAGCTCAGTCTGCAGGCCTGGAGAAACAGTCTCTCTGATCATTCTGGTCCTCAGAAGTCCTTGTCTCCAACCTGGGACATTATGGCCTGGATGGTATACAAGACTGGATGAAAACCTGGCTGGATTAGTGCTCCCAAAGGGTAATGGGGAATAGTCCACACTCTACCCGAAGGCCAGCTACAAACATAGCTCTCTGGGAGTCTGCTCTGAGACCTCTCCTGGTTACTGGCTTTACCAATGACCTGAGAAGGATACGAGATGGACCTCCTCAAGTTTTTGGAAGACACAAAACCAGAGGGTTACAGTCAATTTGTTCAACAGGCAGACTGCCAGTTCCAGGGAGCTAGACAGCAATGCCAATTCCTTTGGCGTTGGAGGACTGGACCAAAAAGAAATGTCCCCATCCATCCTGACAGAAGGAAACGTGGCACAGACTAATGCTCTAGAATGGTGATAGATAGAGCAGATGGAGTGACTGGGTAGCAACTCTGCTGACAAGCATCTGCAGACCTTGGTGAACACTAGGTCAGCCTGGATTCAGCAGTGAGTCCTGACAGCACAGAAGGCTAACAGCACTTGGCGTTGTATCAACAGGAGAGTAGGCAATAGACAGGCTCATTAGACCGGCACTCATCCGATCACATCTGGAATGCTGCACCCGGCACCCCACCACCCCGTACAAGACAGACACATACAAGCCCTCATGAACTCAGCAGAGACCACTAGATGGTCAGGGGCACAGTGCACCTGAGCTGTGAGGACAAGCTGAGGCAAGTGGCTCTTGTTTAGCTTGATGAAGAGACAGCTTAAAGAGAATGTACCAGCAGCCTTGCAGAACCTAAGAGGAGGTTACTGGAAAGGCAGAGCTGCTGGGCTCTTTACAGAGGTGCATGGCAGAAAGACAAAAGACGTGGTCATAACCTGAAAGAGGGGAGAGGCTGACCTGGAAGAGGAAGAACATTGACCATGAGGACAGACAGACCTTGGACCAGGTTGCCCAGGCAGGCTATGGAATGTCCATCCTTTGAGGTTTTCAAGATCCCACTGGACACAGCACTCACCTCCAATTCTGACTTCACTGGAGACCCATGCTCTAGGCAGTTGCTTACCCCAAATGACGTCCCAGGGTCCCTCTCTCCCTTTGCATTCAGTGGAGAGACCAGGGAGTCTACGTGTCATGACGTACAAGTCAACAGAGCTGAGAGGTATCATGGCCTCTTGCTCCCCTTGCCCTAAAGCCAGAGCAAAGGAGAACCCTGTGCAGCATTCTTTAAGAGGGTGGAATCCTAACTGGCAGTCTAGATCAGTAGCTGAGCTCCCTTTAGCCCCCAGCAAGTTAGGCACCTTTGCCCCTGGCAGGGGTTTGGGTTTCCTCTCTCCTCAACGGGCAGAGCCTGGCACCCCTGAGGGTGATTCATCCTGTCCCATATTGCCAGTCTCCTCAGCTTGGAGGAAATGCCTCCTTTCTCCCCACTGGCTATTCCTGGAGTCTGGAAGGAGCAGCTGTGGCACATATCTCATTGGAGTTCTGCTCCAGGAGTGTGAAGAGCTCATGGCTCCTTCCCCTGCCTCATTTCCCCTCTTCCTAAGAGCACAGAGGTCCAGGGGAGGGCAGCTCAGGGCTTCCATCCCCACAGGGCTTCAGTTGCACAGGGCTCACTTTCTGTGACACAAAGAGAACTCTGAGCTGCAGCAGGAACCTTCAGGAGACTCTTCTATAAACCCAGCAGGCACTGCAGAGCTGCAGACATTCAGGTGCTGCTGAAGACTCACAGAAGGAGATGCTGACAGTGTGTGAGGGCAGAGCAATGGCTGAGTCATGGGTCAGGGGCTGCAGGCAGACTTGGAAAGGGGAGGATGGAATGGGGAAGAGGCAGAGGATGGCACCCAGCCCTTGCCTTTCATCCTCCATTTCCCTCAAAGGAAAGGTTATCACATCATGCTGGGGATTACAGGTAGGTGCTGGATTTGAGGAGGCAGGTGGGCTTAACGTGCCAGTGGCTTTTTGCACAGTGGCAACTATGAAGTGAGACCATGTGGCTTGGTACAGTCCTGTCCTGCATGTCTTCTCATTCCAGCTCACTCTTTCCTCTAGAGACCCTCCCTGTGTCCTTGACACTGCTGAACAGAGATACCGGCAGCGTGGTTGTCACTACAGTCAGAGCTGTGGGGCATAAGCTGTTGGGCACTCACACACCTCAGTGGCCGTGAGGAGGTTGGGGCAGAGTGTATGGGGCCAGTGTGCCAATACATGTCCCTTATTTTCTCAGCTCTCTGAATCTTTCTCTGTCTCTTTCTCCATCTTGCTTGTATCGTAGGGATCAATCTCAATCCCTCAGCTATCTCACAGATGTCTCTCAGCCATCAACGTGGCATGTGATTTGCAGAGGGCAGTGAATCTGAGGCACCCTGCCCAAGGAAGCACCTTCAGGAACAAGGCATCCCAGTGTAGGTTGGGTGGATCACTCAGTAAAAGGGCTCCTCCATCCCAGGAACTCTCTGGGCTGCCTAGGTGCCTGCCTTGGCCATCTCCATGTTGCTATAAAAGGTATCAAGTTTGAGACAGGGAATCATCGGGACAGTGTTTTGTCTGAGCCGAGTGTTATGAAAACCCAAAGAGGAGGCGTGGGCAAAGTGCTCTCTCTTTCAGCCACGGATGTTCCCTGGGCAGGCAAGCAGGCATGTATCAGGCATTTAGTGGAACCCTGTGCTTGATCATGATCCTGCCCTGCCTCAGCCCCCACTTGCCCTTGGGACACAACTCTGTCTTCATTGCAATGCTTTATAAGGAGCCCTGAGAACTGAGATGGGAATACTGAGGTCCAGGTGCTGTGCTGCTGCAGGGAAGCAGCCCAAATGCATTCAGAAATTGAAGGAGAGGAGGAAAAGATGTTCAGCCAGTGGTCATCACCCCTGTCCTTTTCGCCTCCTCCTCATGCAACATCGCTTTTCCTCATTTGGCTTAAACAACTCAGTTACCTCTTCTCTGGAATTCACTTTTCCCTGCCCTTCCCTCCCAAGTTCACATCTGCTTGTAAGTCTCCTGTCTAACAGACCCTTTGCAGTGCCTTCAACTACCAAGCTAGTAACTCCTGGCCACTCTTGCTCCGTGGAAAGAGATGCACTGTCCAGGGACAGAATGGGCTCATCAGAAAGCAAATGCTTCAGGGAGTTGAGACCGCTAATCCTGTTTCGTGTCCATTCTTCCTCAGTGTGAAGAAAGAGTCTATGGCACGATGCGTTCCCCTAAAGTCTGGCCCATCTTTCTGCTGCTGGAAAGCAGGACTTGGCTAACGCCTGTGCTGGGTACTACTGGGAAGAACTTCAAGCGTCATCATCTAATGTGAGCAAATGAACCTTCTCTTTCATTCCACAGAAATAGGCACCTCATTGCGGCAAATCATCGCTCTAATCAGAGGAGGTTCTTCTAAGGAGAGTAGTTTGGCCCTCTCAAAGAACCTCTTCCTGCCCTTTCACGAGGAATGGAGCCCCTAAACCAAGTGTGAATTCAGGAAGATGAGGGAAAACCTCCGTGTTGTCTCTGGCAGTCGCTGCTTCCCAGTTCCTTTTTGCAACAAACACAGAAGCGCATGCCCTTCCTCAGGTTCCCTTCCTGCCAAGAGGGGAAAAGAAAGTCCTACAGTGCTTCATGGAGAAAGAGGAATGGGACAACCGGACATCACCAGTGGAGTTCCTCCTGCTGGCACTGCGTAATGTCCCCAAGCTTCAGATGCCTCTCTTTCTCCTCTCTCTCATCATCTACATGGGGACCATGTTTGTTAACATCCTCATTGTTGTGCTGCTGGTGCCAGATCAGCACCTTCACACTCCCATGTCAGTCTTCCTGGGGAATTTCTCCAGTGTGCAAATGTGCTGTACCTCCAGAATCCTGCCCAGGCTGCTGGCCAGCTTCCTAAGCAGGGACAGAGCCCTTTCTGCTCAAGGCTGCATGACACAACTCTTTTTCTTTGGTAGTTTTGCAGGTACTGAGTGTTATCTGCTGGCCACCACGTCCTCTGATGGGTACTTGGCCATATGTCAACCCCTGCTCTACGCAAGCCTCATGAACTGGAAGCTCTGTCTCCAGCTGGTGGCTGGCTCTTGGCTAGCAGGATTACTGATGTCTACCATAGTCACCAGGCTATTTTTCAAGTCACAGTGCTGTGGTCCCAATGCAAGTGATCATTTCTTCTGTGATTTTGCCCCATTGCTAGAGCTTGCCTGCAGTGACAGCACCGTGCTGAGACTGGTTACTTTCATCATCTGCTTTCTGGATGTAGTCTTCCCATTTGTATTCACATTGGCATCCTATATCTGCATCATAGCTGCGATCCTGAGGATCCCAGCCACCACGGGGAGGCAGAAGGCCTTCTCCACCTGCTCCTATCACCTCATCCTGGTGACTCGTTTCTATGGTACCCTCATTGTTGTCTAGATGATTCCCAGAACAGCCTCACTGAGGCAGCTCAAGAAAGTGCTCTCCTTTTTCTACACCATCCTCACACTCATGGTCAATCCACTCCTCTACAGGCTGCGGAACAGGGAAGTCAAGGGGGCTCTTGGAAATGCACTCAGAAAAACTGTGGCCTGCATCGAGAGCTCATACTAGTTGTGATCCACCAGGAATAATCAGGTTGTGGTTGTGTCAAGTGTGGACAACTCGTAAGTGCATATTTTGTGTGCCAGGCATATCTTTACAAGTGCAGAATCTTGGGAGTGTTTGGGGAATGAGAAGTGGGAGAAGAGCATTTGTGTCTTAAACAAGGATAGGTCCGGTGTTGAAGAGTGTAACAACATTCCCTGCCTTTCTTCTTTCTTTCAAGTAGACACAATTGGGATGCTGCAAGCGGGAGCTGTTGCAATGCCACACCTGCGCAGGAGTGGGAGAAAACTTACTCTAGACATGCTGATTTCTCTTCCGTTACCCAGCCAAGCTGAGGGGTGGGATTCTTGCATGTCTGGGATTCCTTAGGGCATGTCCAGATTGGCAGTGAGAAGTGGGCAGCTGACTCAAGCCCTTCCACTGGGCATGTCTAAATGCGCGTAGATGAATCCCATCCCTCGTGTTCTCTGGCCTTTCTAGCAGACGGGAACTGTGAAAGCTAGTCTGATAGGGTCAGCCCCTCTGAAAAAAAAGTAGATCTTTCCGCAGAAGAAAGATACACAAGCTGGGTTTCATTTTCCCCATTTTTTAAACATAGAAGTCAGTACTTCCCCGTTCTTTCCTTCTCATAATCCGACCCCCCCTCCAACAATGTCATTACTTATTTGTTTCCCAC